>NC_046222.1:8434748-8746878 GCF_009819885.2 Catharus ustulatus | reverse complement strand
TTCTAATTTTTCTGAGAAGAACATAGGCTTTGCATAGGCCTCTTTAACAAACAAATGCACACCCTGCAATGAGGTACTAGGAGATGAGAGGTTACATTCCAAGCTAAATGCAAACTAGCCCTTGCCTGTGAGGCAAGGAAAGGACACATCCTAGAAAGGACAGCACAGCCAGCTGCCCACAAGCTCAAGAGACAAGAAAGTTGGATTAGTTGATTCTTGTGTTGTTTTGAATAACTTTTTGCACTTACTGTGATTCTCTCATCTTTGTCATCCAGAGGGGTTCCATCTTTCTTTCCATGATATTGTGGGCTTGGGTGTCCTCTCGGGGGCTGGCACCTCCATCACTGCAGGCTCCCCCACAGCTACCATCACATCTGAAGGGTTTTGTCTGAAGTCATTCCCGTAGAACTGCAAGAATAAGCAAAAATTTACTCAATAATATACTAATAATGCAGCAAAGTGTTTTGTGTTGGCCTTTAATTATGCCTGTTGTCACTGTATTTTACATTAACAAACAGATCAATTAACTGACAGAGCTGGAGAGGGACTTTTTACAAGAGCTTGTTGTGAGTGAACTAGAGGGAATGTCTTTGAGCTGAAAGAGGGCAGGTTTAGATTAGGTGTTAGGAAGAAATTCTTTACTAAAGACCCTGGTATGGAATGTCCAGAGAGGCTGTGGCTGCCCCATCCCTGGAAGTGTCCCAGGCCAGGCTGGATGAGCTCTGACCAACCTGGCCTATGGAAGGTGTCCCTGCCCATGGCAGGGGGTTGGAAACTGATGGTCTTTAAGGTCCTTTCCAACACAAAGCATTCTGTGATTTCTATCACAGCTGAAGATGGCACAGTTTGCTCTGCTCAGGTAGAATGTGACTTGGGGGGAAACACTGCTGAGGTTGCTTTCTGCCCCTTTTCTCCTGAGACACAAGGTCAGCCTGCCAGTAACTCAGGGGTTTTTTTTTAGCCAAACTCATCTTAGCAATTTGGCTTGTGTCTTTTTAAAGAAAGGATATTTAAAGTATTTTCTGATCTCTGGTAGTTGTCACTTAGCCTAAACCGGGACCACATCCTTTTTTTAGAAGTCACTTTTACCACCTTTGCACACAAAGAAACATTTTTATTATCATTTCATTACTAGAATTTATCCTTTCTCATCATTTGCCCAAGACCAGGCCTAGGAAATTCTAGTTTCCTCCAGTCATCCACTATGGATTTTATCAATAGCTGTGTGATTATTTTTCTTTCTGGTAAAGGACAGACATCATCCTGTGCTCAGCAGACCACTACACAGGGGCATGGTTTAACAGAATAATGGCATTCCTAAGCCTTGCCAAGTAAGGGGCATTAGGTTTAATCTAAAAATAAATAACTCAAATGATAACAAACACAACATTCTAGTCCTCTTCACTGGTGTTCTTCCATCCACACTGAACAAAGGATACACTGGAAAAGCACAAAGGACTCTCAAGATTTTTATAGAGCTGTATGTCACTCTTGCTGCCTGCAACAACCTTGTGTCAACAGTAAATAATGCCTAGAAGCTGCAGCAAAAAATATATATCTATATCCTCCAAGCCATGGACCCCAGGTACACGGACATTCACCACTGAACAGGGATTTGGTTGTTAATGCTGCTTCAAGGGGAGCTGAGATTTATTGCCAGCTGTTCAGGAATGTGGTTGTTCTTACATTTTGGCAGGTACAGTTCCATCCAGCCAACCCCCGTTGTAAGGTTTTTCATGCAGGTAAGACCTTCTGAAATGGTCAAGTGGGTCACCTGCTTTGGGACAGAGGTATATGCACCTTCCTCACATCTGCTTTAATATAATGTAATACACAACCACCAAAGTTCCACATTGATACAGAAGTGTAGGCAGGAATCAAAAACAATAGATAAAGAATATTTTGCAACTATTCTAGATAAAGGACGTAAATTCCAGAAATAACAAAGAATATCTGAGTGTCAAAAGGACTTAATGATATTACTGATCTCACCAAACATTTGAATTTACTAATCCCCTTCCACAATGAAGCACTCACATTTCTAATATTTCAGTTCAATTACAGCAATTTCTGGATGCCCTGGAAACAGGGCATACTGATGCTCTGAAAGAGTATGGTCAAGGATAAAATCTCTGTATCACATTAACAATACAAACAAATAGAACAGAATTATAGGACTTAGAGAAGATTGTATAGAATAACTCAGATTGGAAGGAGTCCTGGAGGTCATCAGGTCTACAAGGAGATGCTTTTAAATGACCATGTTCTCTTGGACAGACCTAGGGTACAGAGTTTATAAAAATAAAAACAACTTCAAAACCAACACAACAAATGAAACATGCACCTATTTCTTAGTGTACAAAAGCCTAAGAAAGCAGCTCCACCTAATATCAAAGTATTTCTCTCCCTAAAAGGCAAGATTCATGGATATTTTCCTTCTGTGAACTTGGGAAAAACTGAAAATATTTTCAGCTATAACATCATTTTTCTAAAATGGGGAATGATTACTTTTTGATTATTCAGAAAGGTAAGTCAAAAGACCAATCCTTTAAATTCCTTTCTGCTTTCAACAAAACTTGATTAAATTTAACCCACATTCTCTTACATCTTCCTAACTGTATTCCCTTATATATTGATGCATCGAAATTGCACTTCAAATTAATTTTTGCTTATGCACGTGTTACAACACTACTCACATACACTGAAAACGTTATATATCCTTGTTCTTATTACTCTTATATTATTCTTATACTGAATTTGGTGTTAACAGCCAAAGACAATTTCTTGTGTTCCCAAGAAACCCTCAAGCCATCCAGACACATGAATCACTATAAATCATGTAGTGGAAGAGGATAGCTGGACACTGCTTCTACTGAAGTCCATGAATTTTTTCTATTTAATACTTTAGAGACCTGATCTGGCTTGGAGCCACTGATAGCATTATTGCTTTTTTTCCCTCCCCCCACTTCTTCAAATTAAAGAACATAAAAGAAGACACAGAAGTTGCCCTGAGTTACTAACCCCTCCCTCCCACAGATCCAGTTCCCAGTGCCAGCAGCACATGAAAGTGCAGAGGAGTTTATTTGCTACACCACAGCTCTATTGCAACACAAAAAAAAAGGGTGTTTTGACCATGAGTAAGAAGCATCTTATTACTGCTGAAGATTGTATCACTTGGATAAATTTAAGAGACACATAAAAAAAAAAGGAGCCTGAAGTTTAAAAAACAATTAAATCAAGCAATCTTAATAAGCATAAGTGCTTTTCAAGTCTGAAAGACCTCATAAATCTAAGAGAAAGGACCATCAGGTAGTACCTCAGATGGCTTTAGCACCTTTGAAGCAACAAAGAAGTCCAGTACTTACATAATAAAACCAAATTATCTCTGTAATTTCTACACTCCTTAGTCTTATAATAGCTTAACAAGCATAGCACCTTGCCTGCAAACCAAGACCTTTCACAAATTAACCAGTTCTGAATAGAATGCCTTGGAGGACATCAAAGATCCAGGCCACAGATACTTCAAAACAAGTATTTTTTCCCCATTTACTATGAATTATTTTGGCTCTAACATCACATAATGAAATGCTAACAAAATATAATCCATTAGAGATTACTCCACAGATAGTCATCGCTATTATTTTTGCAGCTGTAAAGTAGATACATGCTCTGTTTCGTTTGCCTCAGGTCCTGGCAATCTTGCATGAAGTTATAAATCTAAAATTTTCATCCCTTACTTAAAAAATACCCTAACTTTTTCTTTGCTGTTCTTCATAGTCAAGGCTCATTGCAAATTGAGAAAACATTTCCTTTTAAAGTTATATTAGAAGTATACTTTGCAATCCACTACAGCCAATGTTTTTTGTCACCAAACAGTGAAATATCACCTCTTTATACATATATGAAGCTGGAATGAAAAATAAATAAATATAAAAAGAGGACATTAGATTTAATTCCTTTTCTTAAAGGATCTTTGTAGCTATGACAGTCTCCTCCCCATTTCTGCCAGACCTTGGTCAAGGTTTTCTAGCATTTTGCCTAATATTTTTCTGAAATTCAATGAAGGATGATTGTAACCATCATCACAGCACAGCTGGGACAACTCCATGGTCTTGCTGTTTGAATGTGCTGAACTATTCAGTTTCAAAAGCAACTTTTGCAGCTCCACTTAAAAGTCAACTGCTAACACAACTACTTCATATTGTTCACTCTTCAATCCATTAAAGGGTTTTACTTTCCCCAAAGAATTTTTATCAGGGAAGAAGGGAACTGGGAACCACTTGGGGAGAAATTTTTTGTTGATAGTCAACATAAACTTTTTTATTGATAAGCAGAGATGGCACCCAAACAGTGCTTTGCAAAATGCAGCACCCAATGCTTTTTTTCAAAGTTCTTTGTTGCCTACTATGAAAAAGAGTAGGGAGACACTGCTGGGTGAAACAGGAGGAAAATAGGCAGGATTTTTTAGGTAGGAAATTCAGAAAGATTACTGTTGAATTTTATGTTTAAATAACTGTGATTTGAAAGGGATATAGAAAATGCAAGACAAATAAACCAACCAGAAAGTTCTAGTCAATACTGAAAAGAATGAATTTGTAAGGAACACACTGATTACCATCACACACTGTGGATATCATGCCTTAACAGGTGGTATCATTTAAGATCTGGAAATCAGAAAAATTCCTGGAAATTTTGATTACAGGTCTGTTCTAGTCCAGACACGTCATGCTAGATCAGTTGAAAGCAGTGCACCAAAATGTATCTGGGATCCCTAATTAATGAAGACCTCACAGCTATGGTCACCCAGTGAAACAGAAGAAGAGGGGAATGATGAGCCTTGTGCTGCAAGTTTCTGAATCAGGCAATTTTAATCTATTTTAATTTTTATTTAAAAAAATCACTCAGAATTGCTTCCCATTAACTCTCTGGCACCATCCCACACAAAATCATTTTGCAAGTCTGCTTCTTAGAGAGAGACCAGTGTGCCAAAGTATGGCACAATTATTTAACAGAAGACATCCCAACAAACTCCACTGTTTCAGCATGAAGACAGTTTGAATCTTTCTTTGAATAGCAGCATGTGCCTGAAAAGTGGTGGAAAAAGAAAGTGAAATAAACAGAAGAAATTATCATCACATTTATTTGAAAACAACTGGATCTCAGCTAATGAGTAAGCTTACAACAGCAAAAAAACCCCCTCCTGACATAAAACAAGCTAAATACAACCTTAGTCACCCACTGCCCTGTCTTTTGGTTATTTTTGTTAAAATTTGTACTAGATTTAAAATATTTTGAAATGTCCACCAATTTTATTGTTTTCATTCCTTTAAATATATCAAAAGTATTCCCATGTTTTCCTTTTCCTCTCCAACAAAGGAGCAGTATTTACAAACTAAGTTTCCACCTAATACTTAATTTGACTAATAAAGTATGATGAACAAATCAACAAAAATGAGAGCTTGCTTTAAAAGCCTGTAAGATAAGGAAAACAAAAATAGGATACAGGAGGTTATATAAATCCTCTAATCCCATGAAGCTGTAATCAAAGAGAAACTAATTATTGCTTAGTCAGGATTGAGCTGTTATTCAAAAGCAGACCTCTTCCTGTAATTTAGGATCAGCAATGATCCCTTTTACCCACTACATACCAAACTTGTAACTCAAATTTACTGATGTACACCAGACACTTTTTGGCATTCAAATATAAGATGGTTGTCAGTTGGAACAGTGCTTCAAACCAGGTGTTTAATTTTAATTACAACTAACTTAAGCATCAGCCAGAATTACGCTACTTTGTTTAAAGACTTTGCTGGCATGAAATTTATACAGATGTCAGGATATAATTTTTAATACATGCATGCCACTAACAGGAAAGTGTTAGAGCACCTAATTAAGCATAAAAGAAACAAAGGCATGCATTATCAAATTTAAGTCAACCCATGTGTTACCATATTATATTTTAGACCTCATTAAACTGTTACCTGGTTTGACCAAAAAACAAATGAGAAATATTCCCTCTGAAGAGACTTCCCTAAAAGTCTCCATGCAGTCATAAAAAGTTAAAGGAAAAACTTATTCCCTGAAAAAATGCTTTGTTTTCCTTTCTGAAGGTGTTAAAAACAGGTCAGCATTGGTGTTAACTAAAATAAATAGTCATTAAAATGGAACAGAAGGAGGAGGGTTATAAATAGTCAGAAATTACTGTTGTGATTATCTAAGGCTCCAAGAGGCTGGAAGTCACAGCCAGCATGCCTAGAGCTCCTCACTTCCACCATTTCCAGTTCTCTTATGTTTCCTGCCTTGCAGCACTCTAGCCTTGCTCAGGCTGAAAGCCTTCTACAGGAAAGCAGATGCCAATCAGTTTAGCATCCACATCTCTAATATTCCCTCAGCCTTCTCTGGGCATCAAAAAACACATCAGCCCTGGGCATGTGGTCACTGCTCCTCTGACTGCACAGTCTGGGAATTCACAGCAAACAGGTCTCCAGGCAGAGGAGGCTGCTCACTGCAAAGAGGCTGATTCTACTGCAATGACCATGCTTGATACCATCATAGCAGAGAACTATTTTTAATATTTATTAATATTTTTTCTGGTTTTTTTATGACAACACATTCATCATCATCTATTCATGCAGTGCCATCCTGCTCTTTCAACTCTGCCCATCAGCAAACCTTACCACCTCAAAGTCTGAAGAAACAGAAGCACTTATAACGAAAATGGCTTTTTGCTTAGTAGCCACATATATTTGTATGAGTTAGTTCAGACCTTTACCTAAGTCTATGTAATTGAGATCACAACATTATACATATTTCTTTTTCAAGATCTTTCGTGAAAGGAAACAACACTATAACTCCTCAGTAAAACAACTGTGTTTTTTCTACTTTTTTATCACTGAGGTCAACTAATTTAGTTTAAACAGCTTGTTCATAAACACTTCCTCCATGATGGCCCTATGGAAGAAACTCAAGAAAATATTTCAGAAGGCCTTTCTTTTAGACATTGATGCAATTTAAGAACTGCCTTTTATTATTATGCTTGCTCTCATATTGCCAATGATTTATCTTAAAATTTGAAATGACACCACTTTGAAGATACTGGTAGACTTTATAAAAGGTATATAGAAATTGTAACAGTAATTTAAATTTGGAAGAGTTAAGAGTGATGGAGAATAGTATTTAACTTGAATGAATGAAATATAATTACTCAAATAATTAATGAAAGAGTGAATAGTATATACAGAATGTATATAATGGAGTTTTAGTTCAGAAAAATTTGCATTCCTCCTACCCAGCAGAGTAATGCAGAATTTCCAAGCAATGGGAAGTTGCCTCTCATTTGAGGCAGATCTGCTAAAGATTTTACTGAATCTTGCACTACATTCTGCTGTAAGAATGTTAACAGATTAAAGGTGTCAGAAAGCAGCATTAAGTTCATGTTACTGGCCTATGTAATTTAGTACTGACATTATTGGTACCACCTGGCTGCTGACACCAGCAGAGAGCACAGTCCAAGCAACAAAGAAACACGGCTTTGTTTTAGCACTCACAAACAAAACCAAGACAACAGAGTTCAGTATAAGTGACAGATGCATAAAACAGCAGCAGGGAAATTAGACCACACTTCTAAAATATTAAAAAAATAAACCGTCTTCATTACTGCAACCTTTTAAATTGTTTTAAAACGGATTCTCGCCCCTCACTCCAAAAGGACACTGAGTGCAGGAGAATGTCCAGAGAAGGGAAACTGAGCTGGGGAAGGGTCTGGAGCACCAGTCTGATGAGGAGCATCTGGGGATGTTCAGCCTGGAGAAAAGGAGGCTCAAGGGAGACCTGATCACTCTACAAATGCCTGAAAGGTTTCAGCCAGGTGGGGCTTGGGTTCTGCTCCCAGGTTACAGGGACAGGACAAGAGGAATGACCTCAGCTTGCACCAGGGGAGGTTTAGGTTGAGTATAAGCAAATAGATTCTTCACTGAAATGGTGTTCAGGAATTAGAATATGCTGCTCAGACTCTGGTGGAGTCACCATGACTGGTGGGATCTCAAAGACAGGCACATGTGGCACATGGGACATGGTTTAGTGGTGACCTTGTCAGTGCTGAGTCAAGAGTGAGCTTAAAGATCTTTTCCAACCTACACCATTTGATGATTTAATACAAACCATTTGATGATTTAATACAGCATCATCAAATTAGGATCTTTGAATCTATTGAAGGCTAATAATTACCATCTCTGGAAAAGTGTCATTTCCTAAGACATTCAGCAATACATGCCAGCAAACCAAAGACCAGCCTGTTTCTAATCCATTGCAGAAGGAGGAAATCAAGGACTGCTGCACCAACTGCATCACACATTTAAAAGGTGCTGATGGCCAATACACGTCATATGCTTGAATCAAGCAATATGTTGTACTGCAAAAGCAATTAAATATTTAGGCATTTGGTTACAAACTTATGACTACATAGAAAGACTTTAAAATAAATATATTTTTTAATCATTTGTTACTGTCATTAAGAAACTCACAATTGTTAATAGAAAGATAGGCAAGCTTAAGAAGCAGGATAAAAAACAAAAAACAAACAAACAAACAAACTTCTGTAAAAATCATTGTCTGAAAGTTACTGAAAACCGCTACAAAAAAATTATGGAAACCACTCAGTGCCTGAATTTATTTCACTTGTTTAAGATTTGGGCTTCAAGTACTGCCTGGAATCTTAGTGGGTAACATAGCTGTCAGCCTATAACAGCATCTCCATGTGTGGAAAGGAAATTGTAAATGGACTAGATGATGAATTGAGAATCAATTAAATGACCAAATCTGATAAGTCATATAAAGAGTAATTTTAACTCCTGTGAGAAAGGGTAACTGACAGGCCTCAGAGAGCATGCTGCAGCACTGGGAAACCTAATTAAATCCTGAAGGATCTGTGATGCCTCAGGCACGCAGCTTGAGTATCCCTTAGGTTGATTGAAAATTGAAAATAGATAAGGAGAAGGGACCTAATTATTAATTTGACTGACTGTGTAGGAAGAGCAATCCCTCTCAATGTCTTCCACGTATTATGCTCCAGGACAAGGCATCTACCAACTGTAACTAAGAATTTACCTCCTGGAAGAATAGATTAATTTCTGCAGACTGCAGAGATCATTTCCTTTTACTTGTCGTAAATATTAAATATTTGCAGGCATTTTCTGGTAGAAGCAGTAGTAACAGTACATTTTACATATTGGTATGGGGTTATTTGAATTGTTCTGGATTGCAGACAACATTTTCAGCATGACTAACACCGCGTATTTTCAAACTTATGGACACAGACCAAGGGGTTTTGGACACAGCTCAGCCAAGAAGTGTCCTTCAGACTCTCAAACTAGTTTTCATAAGGCAAAGAAAGTTTGCATCTTTATATGCAGGGGTTTCTCTGCATTCTGTAAATAAAGATTTTTCTCACTGCACTCCAAACAAAGATTCTGATGTTTAATTTGCAAGGAGCTGCTGGCTGCACTGGCCTTCCTTCAGATCAGATTATAATGGAGAAAAAGAACCAGGTTAAGAGGCTGCATGTCTTGGCCATCCAAATTACATCATAAAGAGATGACTGAAATCAAAGAAGAGATAAAAGAGCCAAACAAGGAAAGAAAAGGTGAAAGGACACATCACCACAACTCCAGTGTTTTCCTTAACTACTCACCAATTTTATTTCATGAGCCAAAAATTTCTTTTTCAAGGAAGAATACAAGAACCAACTCAGAAATCATCTAACTCAGGATAAAGGAAGCAAGGACAGAAGCAAACATTTAGTTTTCAATTAAAGGTTAAAGCTAGAATGGCAAATGAAGCTGTATTGCAATTGATTTAAAAGGCATTTCTCTCAAATAGCCTGCCATGCTGGCTTGTGTTGTGAAAAACTTCTCTCTTCCCATAGTTCCTAAGATAGAAGCTCCCTCAGAAAATCTAAAGGAACCTCCTTGTGCTGTTAAAAGAGGAGAAGCAACTGCTCCAGAGTGTTGCCAATGGAGCTGGCAGCACTTTTCCTGTAGTAGGAAAGACTTAAATGCTGACCGTACTTGTAATGTTCACTTGTAATCATCCTTTCACCCTGAAGGAATCAAAAACTTATCACAGGAGACATGTGCAAAGAAATAAAGGTTTCCATGCCCTTGATAAGAATTTTTCTGCAGTAGTTCTAAATCTGTATATGCCCTATGTGAGTGTCCTGCTAAAGGTGCTGCCTCCACATAACAATTTTAGCCCCGTCCTTCTGCTTAGCATGCAAATTCTAGGGTGTTATCACTGTACCACTACCATCAACATTTTTTGAAAGGACCCTATTTCCATGAAAAAAAATCCCCATTATGCTCTTAAAGTGGTTGGGAAAAAAAATGACATTTTAATATCAGAGAATATACAGTATCATTATCACACTCAAACAGCCAAGTCGCTTCTTTAACATTCCAGAAAATTATATTCCCCCATTACACACGAGGTCAAGCCTGAAACATCAGTCAGAGGGGACAAGATGCAGGCAGTTCATACAGCTGAGTGGATCATTCTAAATAACAGCAGAGCTAAGAACAGCATTTGTTGGCAGCACACACTACAGCAAGGCCACACAGCTCAGAAATGTTGCTGAACTATTACACACACTTTTGTTCTGTTCTATTGTTCTCTTATTGTATACAATTTTATTGTCTTGGCAGATTCCACAGACCACAGAGTTCCACTGTCTTTGTTCAGCTCTCCAGACTGCTATACCTCAGTTAGATAGTAGATGTTCCATCAATTATACCCTGCTTCCCCAACCTGTGAATGTACCATCATTGTGCTAATGCTATCTTGTTTTTTTACATCCTGAAACATTCAAGACATAAACTGACAAGAGATTGCCACGGTAAAAATGGATAAACTATTTCAAAATTACATTTATGCCAAATATCATATGCTTGCCAAATTACTTTTGCTTGTTTTAGAAAACAACGCAGGGAATCACCTCAGGGGAGAATGGCAGACAGCTTACACAGAGGTCATGGAGAAATATAGTCTTCATCTAATTCAATTAACTGCTTTCAGTCAGATCCCAAATGGTACAGGCAAACATTTGTTCTATTTCAGGCATATTCTAAGAAATGAATCATTCTGCTGCTTTCCCACTACACAAAGGCACAGCAAAATATCACACACTCCATTATTTTATTGTTCAGAACTGGAAAAATCTCCAGACAGATGTCTTTATGATTTACAAGTGACATCTCATAATTTAGGAAACCATCTGAAGGCTTCAAATATTGTAAAATTCTACAAAGAGCATTACAAAAAGTAGCAAAATTAATAGTAAAAACAATGAAAAATGGTTTTGAAAGCAAACAGACATACCAAATCCACCAAGCTGGAAGTTTGAATTGCAGCTCTTGGAGATTTATATGCTATTGTAAATGGCAAGACAGTAAAATCATACAGAAAAGTACTTCTGCATTTGGACTCTCATACTGGCTTCAAGCCCTATGAGATATTCAAAGGCAAAGCGCCAATTGATCAATATGTTAGTATTTAATGTGCAGTAAGTGCTACTGAGGAAAAATCAAGAGAAACATTGCCTGTTAGCAGAGTCTGCTGTACTGCTGGCAGGAAGGAGTGCACAGAGTTGTGGATCCCCCCATGTGGTAAGACAGCAGCCAGAAGTCTGATTCAGAATTAACAAAAGGAAACAGAGGGTGATGCTCAGCGTGAAAACAAATGTGCATAAAGCCAGGCAGATTTCATTACTGAAGATTTTAATTTTGATTAAATGCTTCCTTTTATATCAGCTCACATCCATTGTTTTCTGCTCCATATTTTCATTAATACTTTAATACACGGGGAACATTATGTTGCATAACTTCAGTGTTTCAGCTAAAGATAGCATCTTTAATAACAGCTACAAAAGAGATGCTGGCATCCACCAGTGCCCAACTTTGGGATGCTCTGAGGCACAGTGGGCTGGCAGGGGCTTTGTGGCATGCAGGACAGCACATCAGCACTCACCACCACAGCAAAAGGCAAGTGGGTCACTGCAAGGTGGGCTTAGACTGCTCAAAATGGGAACTTATAAATGCATCCAAGGCAAAGCAAACCAACACAATGGAAGTGGTTGTGAAAGGCAAAAAGTATCAAGGGGCTGAGTACTTATGGGGGAAATACTGCATTTCCCTTTCTTTCACAGCCTGGGAGAAACTGCAGTACACTGTAACTCCTCAAAATCTTCCCAGCAAACTACAGCAATTTGACAATTATCATTTTTCCCCCTTGCTTTTGGTGTTACTACCTATAAATGGTGAAACTTAAGTCTGGACAAAAGTCAACAGAAGAAGAATATCTGTTGTGTCCTTACTAAAGCCAAAGAAAGAGTATTACATAACCAAAAATCCACTGAATTGATAGACCTGGTCTAAGATGGGAACACTTAAGAGTGTAACAGTTAGCAGGAGAAATAAAGGGAGTTATACAGAGTTTGTAAAAGTTACACTGGCTATCAGAAGTGTCACTAGGATTTAGTCCTATCATTGTGTCATTCTCTTATCACTGTATCTGTATCATGCCTGGGTAGCCTTTGCTATTCTAACATGTAAAACTGTATGACAGACAAAACTATCTAATCCCTCAGAGGAAAACAATTTAAAGAGGAAAGGGGTAATTCTGTACATATCCATCTAAAAAAATCCAGCAACAAATACCTCACTAAACTCTGCAAAGGTTCATGGAAACAATTGAGATTTGTATGTACATCATTTGGATATGGGCCATTATCCAACTATCTAGAGAGTTAATCAACAGAGGACACTCTCAGCAAAACAAGACTGATGCTCCATAATCAGAAACACTAGAGCTGTAAACAATGGGAATGCACATTATTCCCAAACAGTATAAATAATTTAAGACTTCCAGAACTGAAATTAATCTACATACCATTTGAAGCACAAGGAGCCACCAATTCAGACAGAATAATGAAAGGTAAGGGAAAAACAGATGGATAATTAAAAAGATACTTATCAAGTGGGAATAGTCTTAGCTTTGCACTGCTGGTAACAAGAAATAAATATCAAGAAAATCCTATTACATGCATATATATTTTATATGATTATTTTCTTTTCCAGAAGGGATTAGTGGGGTTTTTTTTTATCTTTTCCTACAGTCTAATTGGACAGTGAACCTGCTATATCCATCCACATCTATCTGATTAACTCTTCATCTCTTTGAAGCATCATTGTTTTATAGGGCACTGTTTGCAGAGAGATGGAAACAACCTCATTTGGTCATATTTGAGATGAGCATTCTCCCTTTAAGCCCCCACTGGCCTAGAAGTCAGCACCCTTTCATCCCCAGATGAAGTCTCCATAGCATACTTCAAAGGAAAAAGATACTTATGGTGTCTTAACCTTTCCTTTGAAACTGAACCTGTGGATCCAATATCATCTAGCAAGGCTAATTGCATAGTATGCAAGGGAATTACTATTATTTCAATATAACCCACCATAGAGAAATGATGAAAGCTGAGGGACTGTTGTAACAGGCTTTACATAAAGACAGCACCACAAACACTATCAAAGGCAAGTATCTTGCACAAATACAACAGGAAAATGCCACAAATTATCTGTATAATCTGAAAAACTGCATTAAAATATCAGCCAGCTTAACCTGCAAAGAAAGCCTTGGGAGGAGAGCAGATACAGTGAAAAAAACAAAAGAAAAAGAGAGAGTGTATTCATATACCCTCATGGTTATAGATGTATTCATGGCTAAACGTTACCATAGTTCTTTCATCTTATCAACTTGCTCTACTCTGTATTTTATGTTCTAATCTCCTTACCCTCTGTGAGTTCTACATTTTCCTATAACACAAATCTACATCAACTCAAAAGCTGATTTAAAGTATAAAAACATGAAAATCCAACAGAGAAACTAATATGAACATTTCATCATTTAAAAAATACAAAAAGCATCATTCATGAAGGAAACAACAGCACTTAAAAAGAGTGGCATGTGTACAAGTAGAAATCTGTCCTAAACAGTTTGGAAAACTCTTACTGCATTAAACAGTTTCTACTGTAAGAATGCAAGTAAAGGTAACTAACTTAGAGACAACTATAATTTTTAAGTTAGAAGAAAGGTAACCTTCTGTCTTGAATCTGACAAAAGTGCATGAACAGTGTTCAGGTAAAAGCCTAAACCAAGCCAAAAGCCCACCAAAACCAAAACACGACAGAAACCCCCTTCCAAAAAACCTCCAATAACACTAACAATCATATTTTTTACAGAATGGAGCTGCCTTTTTTTTATTACTTCCTTACTGAAGAGTGGAGGGGTGCAATTACACGACTTACATTCAGCACTGCTTTGTTTTACCTGCGATTTTACACCAGGGACCATCTGAGCCAGAATGAAGCAGTTGAGCCCAAATTCACCACAGTCCAGAATGCAATAAGAAGATCCAGCCCCACAAGAGGTACCAGGGATTGAAAACAGCTTTGTCCATTTATGAAAAAACATCATATGGTATTTATTTTTGTTGTTACATTTACCATATGAGTTTGGAAAATAGTACATGAATACTTTCTACACACACACACATATATGAATTCCCACACTGTCCACATACTCCATCAAAACACCTTTTGTTTCTCACGTTCCCAAATAAATGTGGAGTACTAACGTGTGTATGTGTTGTTTATCACTTAATAAAATACATTTAGAATTTATACAAGTTTACTTTAGGCAACATGATCAGTCAATAACAATCAATCCTGTTTTTAAAGGCAGCCAAGTTCTTCAGAAATGAGTTGGATGTTACTTGGTTACTTCAATTATTTTTCCATGTGAGTCCATTAGTAGCACCTACTCTCAGCAAGCACTGAAACAATCACCCAGTATTTTTAAAGACATTTGATGTCAAATATAAAAGTTTCAGAGGAAACAGCCATGAAAAAGAGCACAGAAAATAAGGTTACTTTTAATTACACACAGAAATTAATATCTAGCACAGAATAACACATTACTGATGTGGTAATTAAAATATTGTATTCTGAAAGATAAATATATTAGCAAGCCAGAAGGACCTGGCCTTATTTTATTATACTTTCATAGAGAGGAAATAGAGTTAAACAGATGGCACTCAGTATTTCTCAATGAATTCAGCATCTGTGAGTACATGTTGCATAAATGCCAATTAAAATGTGTCCGAGTAAATTTAATTCCCTTGCTGATAGAATGCAAGCCAACCTAGCTGGCTAAAGATCAAGGTTAACCTTAATCGTCTGCTCAACTTGTAGCAAGTTGCTCTCAAATTGTGCAGAAATTCCCAGTGAAATAATAAAACAGCATTCCTATTGATTTGTATTCATTTACATTCATAATTCTCTTCTCAAGTGTTGGGCCAAAGCACAAAGGGGAAAAAAAAATACATTACTGTGTGACTCGGACAAATCTAAACGGAAGAAATATTTCTTTGATTTAAAAAGCTTCTGCAGAAACGTTCAGCACAACTTCTCCTTTGGGCAATTTTATGAAGTAATTATTTTAGAAGTTAAAACCTGATAATTTTTATAAGCCACACAAGACACTTTTTAATTTCCTCTACTCTATTACTGACAAACTACGACTATCTTATATTAGGTTGCCATCTAAATTTTTCAAAGTGAACTTTGACTATTATATGCTCAAATACAAATTTAAAAAAGACTGTATTGAAAAGCTAAAGCAATACCATTATGTAAACCCATAGCAGCTCTAATTTAATTTGGCATTTTACTGTCTTGTAATAAGGCAGAGAAAGACCGAGAAAACACTTTTGGTACAAAAAACCCCCACTAAACACCATCCAAACACAAAATTCTGAAAACTTTGAGATTTTGCCCAATATTTCTGGAATTACAAAATGCAGTCTAGAGGGTTTGTACCCAGGAAAACCCAGCATCTATCCCCATGAGAAAAGAGAAGGCATTTTTGTGATGTATTGAGCCATCTTTAAAAATTTGGTATCATTGACTAAACTAGGGCAAATGTACACCAAGCAAAGCTTGGATCTTTTGCAAAGCTAATCAATTAAATCCCTTTATACATAATCCATGTGTGCAGTCTTTTCCCATACCAATTATTTCATGCTGGCAGCATTTTGTTGAGGGAAAAGCCAGTCAGAAACTATAAAACATACAGCCCAACAGCAAATGAAATTAAATGCCAGAAGTGCAAATTACTATCTAGGAAATGAAATCTGAGCTATTCATGCATGTATACATACTAGCAATAAATTAAATTAAGGCAGTGAGGGAAAAGACCTAAATGTCATTAGAAAGAGTGCAAAGGAAACAGTGGTGCCACAATGAAAAAATATAAAATAAAAGCTTTCCTTGAAAGTGGGAAAACAAAAGGTTTACCACTGTTCTCTACAATAGCAGCAATAAAAATGACTCAGCAAGACCTCACTGCATTTTCACTGGATTTTGAACAGTTCACTAATTCAGCAAAATCCACTTCTTGGGCAGTTCTGCAAGACGAGCTGGGGAAGACACCATTGTGTCTTTTATAGGAGGTCAGTGCTCAGCAGAATGCACACAAGAAGCCTCATTTTCAGACCTATTAATCAGTGAACTATTGAAGCTCTGGCTGAGCAGCACCTTGGAAAATCAGGTCCCTAAGCATTTTAATAACCACAGACAGTGGTACTGGAGAAGAAAGGAAATAAAAATAAAGACAGCCAACACAAAGCCAGGGTCAACAACAAACATAATTTCTAAATTAAATTATGAATTGGTTAATGTCAGCAGAATTTTCAAATATGAATTTAAATAAGTAGGGACAGTGCACTACTCTTGATTACCTTGTCACTTGTAGTCCTGCATTGCAACAGAGACCACAGAAGGAACAGTAAAATACTAAAATCTTAAAGTAGCCAGTGGTTCTGTAGTACAACATGACTGACTATATAATGTACTGAGGAAAGACTCAAATCCAAAGACAAGAAAACTTCTCATTCAAAATAACACTCTTAAGAAAGAAAATTTCTGACCACAGCCAGCATTCAGCACAAAGGAAGGCTGATGGAAAGAAAGACAAATGGACAGGGCAACTCAAGGGTGAGCAAACTAACAGTGCTGTCCACTTCAAGCCCTTCCTGGTCTCTACCTTTTGGGAGAAGCATTTTTGCTTGACTTACCTGAAAAGAGGATTTTGGGGAAGTGCAAATTCCAAGGGACAAATGAACATCCCCAAACATCAGATTTGTTTTAATCCCCTGCAGGAGTGCTCCAGCAAAAAGGCAGAAGAGGCCTGTGTGTGGTGTCCTTCCAAATATTTAAATGTATTTTTACTTCTTTGGCTGTGCAGTTATTACTCCTTATTGGACCTGTGCCTGATTCCTGCACCTGGCTAAGTTTCCAACGCTTTTCAGAGGCTTCATACCCTTGCACTTAAAAGTTTCACCAAAGTCAGGATGGGTCCATTCCCCCAGCCAGTTGGTAACAGCTGAATGTCACACACATCACAGCAAACTACAAGAGATGTGAGAGTGGGTTTGGATGGCAGAAGCATCTCCAGATTCACAGACAAGATTTGCTGCTGATGATTCAGACATTTTTCACAAAGCTCTTGGAAAACGAAAGGCAGAGCACCTAACAGGATGGACCAAGCAATAATCCTCACAATGACTGTAATAATACTTGGATTAGATTCTTTACTTCAGCTTGCAATGTGCAAAATAAAATGATTCAACAATTGCTGCAATTCTTTGCAGTTGCACGAAGAACAAGCACTTAAAGATTCAAACTGAGCAGCTTTCATTGTCTTCTTCAGAAACTACTGCTCTATTTATTCAGAAGAGGTGACCTTCTAGTAACCTTGTACAGGGGCTAGAAATGAATGGAAATTTGACCTCACTTTAAGACCTCCATAAAAAGAATTATACTACAATGATTTTGCATCTTTATGTCAGCATGTCAGATAAATATTTTATTTAGTTGCTAACTGGATAATGCATGTTCAAAACAGCCCCCAATGCCGAATGCATTTTTTAAATATATTGCTAAATGAAGCACAAATTCAACTAATTTTAAATATTTAAATATATTTGACATTTAAGAAATATTGGACATCTTTTTCTTAGTGCAAATGCATTATGCATTTAAGAAGTTTTATGCCATTAGGAAGCAGTACCTATGAATAATACATCTTTTTCTGATGTCTTTTTATGTACACAAAAACATCAATTTGTACCTAGCTTAAAAGAAATCTAAATTACAGGTAAGCCATCTAATGTGTCCCTCACTACCTTTTGGCAAGATTAGTCTAATCTGAGTTTTTCCACTAAATTACCCAGATCAACAGAAACCCTGCACAATTATATCCTGCTCTCTAAAACAGCACATGATCTTTCCTCATGTGGGTAATTGCCAGGGTGGAAAATTGCAGTGAGGATGATGGTACAGATGTTCTTTTTCAGTTGACCAAACAAAATGAAAGAAAACAAGGAATTCCTGTTTCATAATGAGTTCTATTTAAAATTCACTGCTTTATACACATTTGCACGCACATAAACAAATATAACAGGAATTTTCAACAGATTTTTCTAACGGAAGATTGCAATCTTCTGTTGATTATACAGGAAAAGATTAGGTCTTAAGGAAAAGAAAGCATTAAGAAAGCATCAACATGTGAAAAACAAATGTTCAGTGTTTGCAACCTGCAAGAACACATACTAGGATACTTCTTACGCTTAACTATTTTAAATTACACCCAACACCCATCATTAAGCAGCAATGCTGTTAGATTCGAGGATTTTTAACATTTAGGTTATTTCCAGAACTGCACTGCTTATTCTCAAATACCAAGCAAGCAAACAAACAAGGCCTGGCAATTACTTTGCTTATACCAGCACCAGTCTTCAATTATGGCAATACAGAGTGATGGAGATTGTTCCAAATTACAGACACAGCCAACAACAAAAAAAAGGAGACACGGAACCAGGCAATGGTGATAGAGAGATTGGAAGAGCACCTGTTTGAAGCCAGAACTCCACAGAATTCCTTCATGTAAGCAACATTATTTTGCAATATTATATGCACTGTTATGTATGCATATCCTGTATAATCTCTAACCAGGAACAGGGGTGGAACTGTTCTTCCTGTCAGCCTCAAGAATGTGCTTTATTTACCCTCAGTTAGAATAAAGTAATTGAAAACATCTGACTAGTGTTTTAACAATAACAAATAAATAATTACTGAGAGTTACAGATGGAAAGTGTAAATACACTATTTTTGAGCACTTCCTAGTGTTACCTGTGGGGAGGAGGGGCAGTTCCCATTTGTTTCTTCTACAGAGCACATAGCCAAAATTACAGGCTGGGCTCACCCTCGTTTTGCAGTTCAGATTTATGAGCAACTGAGACAAAAATACAGCATCTTTTGGGCTACATTTGTCTCTAAACCAGTCTGTCAAGGTTCCATCACACAGGGCAGGTTCCTGAGATGCTGACCTCTCTAAAAAGCAAGTGACAAAGAGTCAGAAAACTAGGTACAAATTTCATTTTTATGTAAAAGCCCAACACCCACAGGCTTAGTTGGTGATTACAGGATCTATCATCCCCTTTCAAATATTTCCTGTAAGAGAAAGGAAGAGAGAAGGACATTGTAGAGAGCAGCTTATTCACTGTTTCATAATGAAATAAAGTAATTTGGATTATCTTTCCCTCTTCCCCAGTCCAAACCCATTTTTGGTGCAGGACTTTAGCCACTTGTTTCTGGTTAAGCTAAGCACTGAACAACACATTTCTATTTGCCTTACCTTGGCTTGAATCACTGAGTAACTTCAACAAATATATGATTAAATTTCAAGACAGCAATAATAATAATAATAATAATAATACCTGACACCCACAATATATATGTTGGTGGCACACACAAGTTACCTCTCACACCCAAGAGTTTAGCAATTAAGTTCATTTCTCCTTGTGATTAATGGAGAAACTTTTAATGCTGTCTTTCTGAACAATGTCTCAAACACTAAGCATTTGGTTTGTGCAAGCAATAAAATTGGCAGTTCCATCCTATGCTTATTTGTGAGTTGTGTTCTGCACAAAACGTCAGACATCTTACCACAGTAACTTAGTTTGCAGCAGATTTAGGCTTCAAGCTGCTTTAAGTATTTGGTGTTGAAAACCATCTTGTTTTACAGTGATACTGTCAAAATTCTTTCCCTTACCAAACATGTCAGCATTTAATTTACTAAGTAGTACTTGTAGCTTACAATAAAACTATCACATTTTTGATGCCATGTTCACAGAAACAGCTGGATGTGCACACTACAGAATTTACCAGTATTCACACGATGCTCCATGACACAACGATGGACTAAAATTTTGGTTCTTCCAAGAAAAGTGAAGTTTAATCAAGAAGTACATAATTATCTGTACCAAAATGAGAATACTAGAACTCGGGTTAATGCATTGATACTTCATGGTTTTGTATAAAAGACTGTAAAAAATCAGCAGTGTTAAAAAGGGATCATGTGGGATTATTGTCCAGGTCCAAAATCTGTGACACCACATAACTCAGCACCTGAAGTGACAAAACCACTCACCAGCATTTACAAATCTGGGAACAGAACCACACTGATAGACTGTACTGTGCAAACCTGCCTTTACTTTCTCTTTCTCAGCCAGGTTCCTGGTTGAAAAAAACCACATGGCTTCCCACAAAGCCAAAGGTCACAAAACATTAGAAACATGAAGGTTGTATGGAAACCTCAATTAGATGTAGAGCGTGACCTAGATCTCGATGTAAATACTGAAACGTAGATAAATACTGAGAGGATTTAGACCACTGAGCCCTTCAGAAACTAAAATGGGTTTATGTTAATGAAAATCCTTCCATCCTCTTCATACTGCCACAAGTCTACTCACATATGTTAAGAAATTTGACTTATTCATAGTTTTCTGTTCTTAGTGTCCTATGTTTGCATAGACACATCTTCCTTGACCAAATTATCAATATGTTAACCTGACAAAATATTAACAAGACACTTCCATTAAATTTTTATATCCACATTAAGTTCTGAAATAAAAATCTGCAAACCAACCATTAAATAGATTTAAATCCCACTGAAATTGTACAACTGAGGTTTTGCTTTGGCCTGTTTATAACATGAAAAGCATTTATTCTGATATGGATCTGATAATTTCCATTCACCTGTTCTAATGGGAGCATGAGGTTAATAAAAGATGCAGATTTAAAAAAGGAGCACCATAATTGGAACCTCATCTTTACATTTGCTCTCATACTATCAAATCCTGCAGAGAAAATGCCTGTCAGATTCCTGGGGCAAAATATATGAAGACTTCACATCACTGACTTATTGGATAATGAGGCTGCTGCCATACCTGGGTGTAGGCGACCATTTTATATGGGCTCAAATGAAATCCACATTCTTTAACAAGCTCCTTGAAGCCCTGTTGACATTAGGTGTACTCTAATGACTGCTGGACTTTAAAGTTTTAAGTAATCATGTTAACTTGAATTCCAGTCAGACTGCTAAAGTTCAGGAGCAACTACAAGAGATGACAGGAAAAAAGAGGACTGCAGTTCAAAATATTCACAGAGATATATATTGCTACACTCAAGCAATAAACTCTGCCATAGGTTTCTATGTTTTGAAATTATCTAAATAGTAATATTTTTAAGTAACAAGACAAAAATTTTAAATTGTCTCTGAATCTGCACCTACTATTCAATTCCAACCACAAGCTGAAGAAATAGTTTTATTTCCTCCCACCCCTTTCTCATAGACAAAATCCCCAAATGAAGAATCAACAGTTCCACATGCTTAAAAAATCCCATATTTATGTATAAATATACAAACAAATACACACATCCTCACTACTTGTATGTCAGCAGTCCTAAAAAATCAGGAGAGCCACTGAAAGTCCTGGCACCTCCCAAGATCCCAACAGTGGCTGTGTCCTTCTGATTTCAGATGAGGGCTTGGGGTTGCAGCAACTACTCAAGGACCAGCACAAGCATCTGATTCTAAGCAAACCTGCTTGCAAGCATATTGTGGGATTTATTTTTTTTCCCTGGTTTGTTGCTGATTTTATAAAAATAATTTTAAAAGCCTCATTCACAGGCCATCTCCCCTATGTAATTTACCTGAGAGCATTTTTCAGGTAAGTCCTGCTGCTCCTGTGGTTGTGACTGCAATTCTGTAACACTGCTGCCAACTAACTGGTTGCAAGACATGGGAATGTAAAATTTTTATTTAAATAAAGGTATGGGGAAGAAAAGAAGAACTGCTTAAGTAATGTCAATCACTTAAACTTATGCCAGTAAAGCAAATTCAAAATTGAAGATGAAATGCAATTCATTGTTTACTGTATTGAATAATTATCTACAATTTTTTAATTGAGTACACTCATAGATGGTACCAAATTTAAAAGCATCGTACAAAACCACCTCCACAAAAAAGACAACTGTTCATTTACAACTGTTGGTTTTGTTTCCTTTGGTGGAACAGGTTAGCCTGTTAGGATTTTGAAGTGGTTAAAAACTATTTTTTAAACAAACTTATAGCCCAAGGACAAATACATTCTTATGTGTAGTGAGTGCAATGTGTTTCTAACAAAACCAATAAACTTTTGTGCTAAAGTGCTTTACCACCACTAACAGATGATTCCTATATTGTATGAATTACTTCATTTTACTTATTCTAGCACATATTCTTATTTAAAATATTGGATTTTTAAAATGTCCAACCGTGTTCTATATTTCTTTTTGTGGTTATAATTGAGTGATCACATAATTTTCTGAACTAAAATTAAGTTTACACCAAGATAAAATGAGTGAATCTTGGGTTTGCAACAGCAGAATCTCCAAAGAAAGAGGGCCAAACCAGCAATTTATAAAACTTAACTCCATTTCAGTGACACTAAAATAACAGAAGGATTTATGAATAGTTTCTCTCCTTGTTACACCCAGATTACTGTGGCATCTGGGTAAGGCTGAAGACTTAAGAGTATTTCACCTAAACTAATAAAGCTATTTACTGAATCTGAACTAAGTGCTGAAGTTTACTTCTAATGAGTGTTGACTGATCTTGGCTAAGAAAGTGAATTATAATACACATAGCTGAGCCAGACAAGTCATCACTAGTCAGTAAGTCCTCTGGGACAGAAAGAAGAAAAATTGTTTCTCAGCTTATTTTTTTTCTGAAGGATCACCACAAACGCTCATGTTGATAGCAGCACTATCTTGACATCCTTTCAGAGCTGTTCTTAGCACTGGTAATATCTTGCCCTGCTGAGAATTTTTTTTACAAGTCAAAAAAATGAAGCCATTTTAACAGTTCATTTTGTTTTTATCTATCCAAACACTTAGAACACACTCATCACCCCCATGTTCGCAAGCCCGAGACGCGAGAGCTGTCACACAAAGGATTAGTGTGCAAATCCCCGAGGGCTTGGAGCTCTCCACGTCAAACTGGTCCCAGTGCAGCAGCTCTGGGTGGCAAAGGGCTCTGCTCCAAGGGGGGCTGGATTGGTGGTCTGAGGATCCAGCTGCTTTGACTCAGCTTTTCCTGAACAACTCAAGTCACATCTCTCTGCCTTGGTCTCCAAGCAGAACAGAAGCAGCAATTTCTCCCAAAACCCGTCTAGAAAGCCTAAATAATAACCCTGACTCCTTGAGTATTCTCAATAAAAACAAACTAAATATCCCTAAAAGGTTCAAGGTGTTATCAATATCTAATTGCTTCTATCAAAACACAGTGCTGTAAGGATGTCACCAGCACCGTCACTCTCATGAAATGAAAATGGGAAAAAAAGTCCGAACCTAACAAACATAAATGTAAAATACTGTGCACTTGAAAGTTCTGCTGCTTTCACTCAGTTAAAGTTCATGAAGCTCACAAAGAACAGCAAGGCAGAGGGACAACACTCTGAAGTTGTAACTCGATTTACAGTTTCATGTATGCTTACATTTGCACTGCTTTAATTTGGTTTTGGTGAATTTTACAGCCACTCTCACCCACTTTGTCCATAGTTTAGTTGCCTTTAAAATAAAGACAATTAATGTAATGTGTTATAGAGAAGTGCTGCTAGAGCCAGAAAAATCAGGCCTTCTGTAAAACGTTTTAGGTGTGAACTTAAAACGAAAACAAGGCAAACTCTTCCGAAACAATATTTAGAGATTCAGTCTTATATTTCATTTGTGTAAGCTGCAAGCTTCAATGACACATGGCTAAAGAAACCCAAAAAAACAACAACAACAAAACACAAACAAAAAATCCACCCCCCAAAAAAAAACAAAGAAAACCCCACCCACTCCAAACCATAGCAAAAAACCTCAAACCCATACCCTCTATTTGGCAATGACAGGTATTAGAGGCAGATTATTTGGAATACAACACTGCTGGGACCATATTATTCTTCTGACCATATCACCACATAGGAAGCTGGAACTCCTCAAAGGCTACTTTAGAGACACCAAAAACTTTCACAGCCTAATATTACGATGATAATAATAATAAAAACAGTATCTCCCTTAAAGTAAAAGTGCATCTGCTCTGCCTCTCTGTGCAAAGTACGCAGCTCCTTTGCTCCCTGAAGATTTTCAACTGAGCCATGTATTCTCTCGAATTCTCATAAAAATAAACCAGTATCACCTACCATTATTTTTTTTTCTTTTTTAATGTATTGTGAGATGTTTCTGCTTCTTTCTAACTATGTTTTTGCTACCTCTGTTTCCCAGATTAGGATCCAAGACCAAAAGATTTTGTGTAAAAATAAAAAAGTCCCTCAATGCTGGTAAAGTGTTGGAGGAGGTAATTAGTGTGTCCTTTGCATACAAGCTTCAGAGAACCTGGAAAAAGTAGAAGGAATTGGGTTTTCCTCTAATTGAAAGTTAGTATCCAGATAAACTTGCACACATCTAACCTTTGTTCTCTTACTACAAAGCTGCTCAATTACACATGGAAAATGGGGCACCATAAAAGCTATGGCATCTATTCACACCACAGGAATCCATTTTAATTATTCCCACTAGCAGATATTAAGTATTTCCTAATGCAAATACTGGACTCTCAGAATGCTGACATCAAGGGGCTGCACTTCACAGGGATGAAGTATAAAAAGGGTTGTATTTTACACTCAGTTTAAGGACTGCATTTTCTGATGATTCTGCTATGGAATTGAAAAGACACAGTTTCCAATAATCTGAGTTTTCGGCAAAGTCGTTGCAGATTTTCCAGTGTGAAATATAAGATATGCAGATCAGATTTCAGCAAAATATAGCTTTTTCTGTAAACAGCCCAGAAACATAACACAGTACACTCTGCATTCATTCCTTCATGGATCTGACATTGAGATACAAGGACCTTTCTGCAGGCCTCAAGCATTTCAGTGCTTTAAAGAGTGTTTTAAACAACACAGTAAATTGATCTGCTAATGGTTTCTCCGACAAGTCAAAAGATCTTTATGGCATAAAATTCAGAACTGAAGATTCAACCTAAGTCAAATTCTTATCTTTAAAGTCCCTCCCAACACAAACCATTCTATGAATTTGATTTATGGCAAACACTGAATGAAACTTCTGAGTTTCATCCCCACTCCCTGACTTTGCCCATGGGCACCTCCATGTCCCCTCTCATCAGCTGCTCTCACAAGATTCCTTTTCCACCCTCAAGTTATCTCCAGTGTCTTCTCAGGTGAGTAAAAAAGAGTTAGTCTACAAGCAGTGACTATAGGCTGGTAACCTTAAGTAGTGCAGAAATAAAAATTTATTATTGTCCTTGTTATAAATGAAATATATAAAAATAAATATGAGGGGAATAAGGTCCTGAATTGACAGACTGCCATACAAAGAGTCCCTCGAATCTTCTCAGAGCCTGTGGATGCTATGTGAAGTCCCCTGAGGCAGTGACTGAGTGCCAAAGAATACATCTGTCATGAGCAAAAGTTTTTATTCCAGTGACAGAATAGGAAATAGATTTTAGGAAAGTATATTCATATTTTCATTAAAAGCATCTACCATATGATCCTTCCTGGGAGAAGCAAATATAATGATTAGGTTATATTAAAAAAAGAAGTTACTTAGTTTAATTTCAGAGGAAAATCGGGATTTACACAGTTCTCCATTCTGTGCTAGCAATCCAAACATTCTCACTTATACCAGAAATGATTTGGTTGCAGATCATACTTATAAAAGTAAATTGATGCTTGGTGTCTGTGGTGAATGAAATACATACATATATAAATTATATTATGCATATATATTTCTTCATCCAAAATCCTAGAGCTAATGCTGTTGAGCACTCTGTTCAAAGGTACACTTAAAAACAAAAAAATCTTTTTTAAATATTGCATTTTCAACTTTATGTATAATTCAAAAAGATGGATAAATGAAATGTTTTGGACAAATGTGGCAGATTCACCAGTTTAACTTCTGTGCAGAGACATACACACATCTTTGCCATACATACAGTCCAAAATCACTACCATGTGCCAAATAAACTTTTGCAGATGTTCAGCAGCACACTTCAAAGAAACTGCATTGTGTCTGCCTTGATATATACCAGCCAAATATATAAAAACAAAGAGATGTCAAGATATCAAATGAAGTGTCCATTTGCTGATGTTCAGATAAATGAGAGATGCAAGGCTGCTAATATTCTTTCTTTCCCATTACTTGAATTACATTCAAATGATATTTTGCAGTTATTTTGAGCTTTCATCACAAAGCATTCTAGCTAAGCTGTGACATGTTTTAAAGTGACTTTTCTCTATGGGTTTTTCTGCAAGAAGGCTGGATATTTCTACATCACAGTACATGTGTGAAATCCTCCCCTGAGAAACTTTGGGTGCACACATAGAAACTTTCTCTCCTTCTCTCAGAATTATATGTATTATTGAAAGAAAAACACACTTTTTGGGGTGGGGTAACTTCTTGAACTTTGATCACCAAAAAAAAAAAAAAATTAGGGTTTTTTGCTTAGTAAAACCAGTAATATCCTAGAAAAGTTAAGTCTTAATAAGCCATCACCTCTGCTTTTACTTTTTATTACTTAGAAGGCAATTACACTCCAAATTCATGTAATTAATCTAAAAATCTTCTAATTAAGCCTGTAACTGTACATTAAGTTTAATTCATCACGTCCTGTTGACCATTCACATGTTCCATACTTGTGTTCCCATTAATGCATTTTCCCTAAGGCCATTTCTAACATTCCTGCCTTTTGAACATTTTAACATCTCTAATTACTTTTTAAAAAAATAATATTTAAAAACCCTCATGAAACTTTCTGCCTTCACCAGGAAACGTTTCCTTTCTTTCTCTTCACCGTGGATTTCCCACTTACCTCTCTATCCCTAAAACACCCCCATGCACACCTTCCCAAATTACACTTCCATGAGGACAGTACCAGCAGGATTCAGACCCAGAATAGTGACAGGTTTAAAGTATAATATTTCACAGCCTGTCAGGGCTGGAAAGAAAGACTTTTTAGCATTCAGTGAGCTACAAATTTCCTTTCCCATAAGAAAGATCCTTCTACTCTGTTATTCACTCTCTCACTATACCCATGTACACACACACACATATTTATGTTTGTGCACCCAGTCTAATAAATATCTCTTTGTATGCATCAATCACAGGTAGATTAGGCAACTTTTAAAGATTTCTACAATCTATGGCTTACAATTTTCCTTTATTTTCTAGGTGGATCTAGTCCATAGGAGGGAAAAGATGAGAAACTCCACAAATGCAACTGAGAAATAATTCAAGGGAGTTTTCTGAAGCTAGATTTTTCTTCCCTGCCAACTTTTGTTGTACATAGCAAATTCATGTAACATGAAAGATGTAACTTAATGGTTTTATTCTCCTTTCCTTAGGACGAACTGCAGAAGTAATTTACAGCTTTCACACCCAATACCATCCAAAGCTTTTGCCAATAAAAACTAGCACTAACCCGTCACGCTTTCTTCCTCTCTTAAATCTAAAATTTCCTCTCCTAAAACAGACTAATAACCAGAGATGGTTATTGCTACTAAAAAAAATATGACCATTTTCTGTGTGTTTGGTTGTTTGTTGTTTTTTTTTTTTTAATAAAATCAGGCTTCTTTAAAAAAGACAATTTTGCGAGCAGTGAAATTAATGAAGCCAGATTCCTTGCAGACTTCTCTCTCACGACCTAACAAGGTAGCTTGCCATTAGTTATGTCATTTCCAACATCTCTGTTCCCTGGTGCCTCACAAGGGCTGAACTCATGCACGCTGCTTCCTCCCAAGTCTCCTTCTCCAGCTGTCTTTCCTAGGTGCCTGCACTTCAGGAAATGTGTAGAAACCGATTGTCTGTGTTAAGATTTGGTTGAAACTGGCCAGTGAGTTAAAAGCTCTGTGGTTGTGGAAATGCTCACATTCATGTGTGCACGTGTGCACGCACACCGCACTCACAGTGTAATCACATAAAACTCATTTCCTTCGGAAACCAGGCTCACAACGATTCAGCGACAGCAGATGTGAGCACAGTTATGAAAAGCAGCTGCAGGAGCTCTCCATGAAACAAACAAACATAAGGTCAACACACATGCAGGTTCCTTTAACAAAGCTCAACTGGCAAGCCTTTGAAATATTTACATAAATATTTTAAATATCCTCTTTCTGTGGGGCAGAGGACATACATCTTGACATCAGTTCATGTTTCTTATTTTCTCTGGGTTGAATTCTTCCCTACTGAAGTCAAAAGAACCTCTCTCTTTGACTTTTAGATCTACAGGATTTCTTTCTCCGAGTATATTGATATAATTTATCTTGGTGTGCTCATGATCCTCATTCTGACTGCACTTACATAAATAATGTTTTCAAATATATTTCATACAATGAATATATTTGAGCTATCCCAAAAATCTATCACTGAAAAAATACATAAGAAAATCTCTAACAAAATGAATTAGAACCCAGAGACATTTGGAAACAAGTATCCCCAGAAAACAGCCCTATGGTTTTAACTAGGGAGATCAGCTTTTCACTGCTTCTGACAATGGAACACAGTTTGGGCTCTCTTCTGAGAGCCATTTAGCAAATACTTTGTTACATCCAACTTCAAAAGCCATCTGGAATTTATACTGGGGCATGTGTCATCCTGGTAACAGAAACAGAAAACTCTGAGGGATCCTGAGGGGCAACAGAATCCATCCCTATTGTCTCCTCTTTTACTATGCAAGAGACATTTAATCCAGAGAAGTCCAGAACACACCCACCTTTTATACTCCTCAGTTCTCTCATCTGCTTCAGAAAGCTCAAGAAACCAAAGTAAGGCTCTATTAACCATCCCCCTCAAGACATCCCATGCTCAAGAATCTGTGCCAAACATTAGAGTTTATACATGGTTTGACAATATTGGGTCCCAGTACATCACAGGAGCTACATTTCCTTTTCAAGGGTTCTTCAAGGAAAGCTTCCTGCACTGAACTTCCGTAGCTGGAGTATTTCAGCTAACAACAGTACCACTTGCTGGATTTATACCACTTCCAGAGGTACAAAGTGTTATCTTAATCCATGACAAATGCATTATAAGATAAAAAACTACAATTACATTTTGTAATACTTTACTACTAAGGGTTCAGTTTTGCAATGTACTGGACAGTTTGATAGGAGATGAGAGGGTTTGGGCTCTTAATTTTAGCTCTGTGGCTGTGAATAAAATACCTACCCTCTTCTCCCAATGGGATATAGAAATCATAGTAATTTTAAAAAAATAAACAGTCAGAATTTTAACAACTACCTCAGTTATGGGCTGCCTTCCCAATTCTCATTTTTGTACAAAGTGAGACACAAATAAAACTCAAATCACCCCAGCAATGCAGATCTGGGTAAAAGTTAAAAGAGATGAAGAGAAAAATGCATCCACTATTGAGTGCACTGTCAATCACATCTCCTCAGCCTACAACCTGAAAATAAAGACCATTATTAGGATTTACAGTAAAGGACAGATACCCTACAGTATCACAACTTTTTAATATCATAAACAAATGGCCTGAGTTGAGTGATTGACCAACCTTGATGATTAGCAGCCATAGCTAACTGGGATCAGTTATCTAAACTGAAATATATTCAGCTCACTCTGAAGTTTCCAAACACTCCTTTGCTCTTTTAAAAAGATAAAAAGTACCATGTATTTTAACTGGTCCAATTTCTATTTGGTAGAACAGAGAGTATTTTTCCAGATGTGAAGGAATAAACCAGTTGAGACAAGGCCTCTTAAACTGAGTGCAACTCCATAAGTGCCTGCAAGTATCCCTGCTTGAAACACCATTCTCAGTTTTGCTCCTTTTTCCCATTCTGTCACTTCTGATCTTTCACAAATGCTGGGGGCTTGACTGGATTATTGTGAAGAATTTGAATAATAAACATTTTTTAACAACATGTGAGATTGAAAGTACTTCAGCAGAGATGACAATGCAGTAAGAGCTTTGCTTGTAAAATGCATGCCACCTCCAAGGCGAGCACTTGCTCTTCCCCTTACTTAAGGAAGGGAGGGAAAGGCAAGTTCAAGTCAGAAAATGAAGATATGAAATGTAAACATCAGAATTAAGGCCATCTAGGAGGACCTACTAACATCTTAATTGCATTTTCAGCAAAACACAACTCATAATTAATGAGGCCACCAAATTTGCAGAGACACAAGCAGAGTGCCCAGATTTATTCTGAAGGCTTGTTTGCTGCCAGTGTTTATCTGCTGTATCAGGAATATTCTCAGAAGGCAGCAATCATGGAAGGAGGCTGATCTGAGAGGTTGGTCTGCAGCGTGCATGCTTGAGAGATGCTATCAGCACTCCCTGTTGAGAAAGATTACTAGTACCCAATCTTCTTTAGTGTTCAGGATTAGAATGGTGTTCTAATGACATCTTCTTGCCTTTTTTCCAATTCCAATTGTAATTTTGTAAGCGCATGCCTATTTTTTACTTTGCTAGAAGAACCTGGTTTTTTGTGACTACAATATTGCAAGATAAGAGAAAGACTAACATGATCTGACAGTCATCATACACATTATTTCCTAGAAAGATATCTCCACCACATCATGAGACATGTTATTATTTCCTGGTGCTTTTTGTCCTCCCAGATGTGTTCTGGATTCTTGGAATCAGGGTGTGGTTTTTAGTTTGTGGTTGCTGTCAGAGCAGTGAAATGCCACCTCCACTGCAGCTCCCAAATTGATACCCAACTGCATGTACCTGATCACAATGCCAGCAGCACCACTTTGACCTTGCAAGGCAGTTATTTATCCCACTGAAAAGTTTAGCAACACTTCCTACAGTTTATTTGAAAGAAGAGGAAAAAACCTGCCCCCAGCTGTTTTCATCCTGTATACTCTTGAATACAGAAACTATAAAAAATTGTCCTGATATGCATTTCCCTGCAGTAAAACTCTCACAATTTTTTTTTTGTCATAAAAATGTTAGTCCATACCCTGTTTTAAGAAAAAGAAGCAATGACTACACATTTTCCTAGTTTGCGAAAGCTAAAATAAACCAAAATCTAAAATAAAGGAAAAGTTGTTTCCTTAAGTGAATCCTTGAAGTAAAACAAATACAACTGATTTTCTTTTTTTCTTTTTTTCCTCCCCTTTTTTTTTAATCTGCCTCAGGATTGGCACACTCTGAAACAGAAGGAAAAAAATTAAAAAAAATTTTTTTTTTTAAAATAATTTAAAAAAAGCCTATTTGGTTCTAGCAAAGGTGGTTTTTCCCTCCTGGAAGCCTTCATAATTAGTTTTGAGTCCTGATGCCTTTTTGTATGGACAGCTCATGCATCCCTGGGCCAGCCCACCTTCTGCAGTCCTCTCAATTTCTTTGCTCTGCTTGTTGGATCAAGTTCCCAAACTTTTACACTCCTAAGCACTCTCACACTCCTGCCTTTTGCCAGGTTGCTGGGCTGATTCTGGCGCCGTGTTTTTCTCAGTTCCTTTCCAGCAATGAGTCAATGTGTGGTGCAGCACAAGTCTCAGCACAGCAGCTGCCTTCATCTTCCTCTTACTTTAACAAGCAATACTCTGCTTAGCATCTCACACAAGGGTAGGCTTTAAAATGAGTTCTAGAGGTCAGCAGCAGCTTCAGGATTCCTCCAAGGCTTGTTCCTTCTCTCACACTCATTCTGTGTTCCAATACAGACAGATTTTCCTTATCCTTTCAGCAAGTTTTTAGATGTAGGTGCCTACTTAGATGGCAAAGCCAACAGCTGAGATGATGTCAGCAGTTTGGTAAGAAAATATGGCACAGCATACTGGAAAGATGGGAGGTTGCTTTAGATTTCATCTACCAAAAAAACTACTCACCTGCACATGCAGATTTCTCTGTTTTTTAACCCCAAAAGTCAATGTGCCATGGAATGAATCTAGCTTTGCATCCTAATGGGCCCAACAGTTTAAACCTATTTCCATTCTTTGATTTGCATTTGTTCAACCTTACTGAATTTAAGGAATCCAGAAATTCTTTATGAAACCTATGCTGTCAGTAGGATACAAAAATAAGCATATAGGAGGCAAAAAATTTATTGTTGCACAGACAAAATACCTGACATAAATCCAGAAATATTTATATAAAATACTTTTGCTTGTTGTTGTTACAAAACAACCTCTTAAGTAAAAAAATTAAATTAAGATTTCTTAAAGGCAGCTCTTCCATTTAATTTAGAACAAAACCCACACATCCAATCATTTTCCTGTTTCATCAAGGATCCATTCACTTTGGAGTTCAGTGATAGTCACAAAGCCACTGCTGAAGTCCTGAGATAACAAGGAACATCATGCACCAAATTCCAAGAATGCAAGGAGCTCATTTATCTTAATGTGGAGCACAGGTGTCACTGCCACGTTATCAGTTAAATGTGTTATTTTATGCTTTCAAATGCTGAAGATAGAACAACCACCATAAAGATGGAAGCAAGTCTTCCTTTACAGTTCCTTACACAGCTTTTTTCCTTTTTGTGCATTACAAATCAAAGTTCATATCATATCAATCCTGCTTTCCTGTCTTCCCTATTAAAATACATTTTTTCTGAATAAAACTTTTTTTTTTTTAATTAGTCTGTCTTTTCTGTTGCCCTGAATTGTCACATCGCAAGAAGATGTGTATGAGATTAGAAGTTGAAGTGGAATCCCACATAGAATTCTGGCACTTGGAGGTTATCTGTCATATGGGGATTCATGCCCTATCAGCTATTTTATACATGGCTACAAGGGAAACATCTGCAAGGTCTAAGAGTGATAAGGAGTAACCTGCCCTGCTACTAAAAAAAAAAAAGGCTGCATTCTATTCAAAGGTTGCAGATAAGACTTAATGAACTGAGATTTCATAATGGAGAAATGATGGATAATGTAGACCTAATATATTCCACATTCACAAAAGCATCAAGAAAATATGTCAAAAAAGAACCTCAAGCTTTTTTTTTCTTCCCCTCAGAGATACTTTTAGCCCTTATTTAAAATATGGCTAAAACAATTTTAAACAATCTCAATATCCACTTTTCCAGAGATGCTATTTTTAAATTCTGATCTTGTGATTCTACTCCCTCTCCTACACATGCTTTTGTGAGCATTATTAAAGCTATTTTAAACCATGAAGGAGAATGCAGAGAGGGTCTCAAAATATTAGCTCTGCTGGCCATTTTCACAGAGAAGAGGTTAAGCCACACAAATTTTAAAACTACTCTTGCTGGTCATTTCAGAGAGGAACAAAGCTGGTTGGTGGCACAGAAAAGAAGGGTGGTATTAGAAGTTAAAGGAGGAGAAAACAGAATAAACCTTTTCACTGACAATAAACAACAAGCTTGACCTTTTGCAGGAAGGTACTCCTTCCTAACACTGCATCTCAAATGAGCTGAGAAGGAGATCTGAGCAGCACAGAATGATTTATAAAATGATGAATCCTGCAGCAGGAGAGAAGAAGGACCCCAAATGACAAAAGAATTAATCCCCATGACTGAGGGCAGTGTTTCACTTGCAGTGAAGTCTCCAACCAAAGGCATTTATTTGCATCTGCGTCCTGATTAACTCCTTTGCAATTCTGTTCAGCAAAGGCCTCGCTTTGCATCTCCACTGGAATGAAATGAAATCCATATATTGCTAAATAAGTCCCTGACACTTCATCTGGCTACAACCAGTACTACATAGCCTGGTTTTAGTTTTGGTGGTATTGAGACGAGACTTTCAAAGCCAACAGACATCTCAGAATCAAACAGAACTTCCATTCCCGATCAAGCCCTTCAAAATACTTGCAGCCTTGTCAACAGTTTTCCTTTCAAAATATATTGCTGAACCCAAAAGTTAATCTAAAACATTTTACTTGGCCAGGAACTGCTACTTCTCTACCCAAGCCTAATTGTGCCAGCATTTTTTTTTTTTTTCTCCTCTCAGTAACTTCGAGTTGTATTCCTGAAAAGATTGTTAAAATATGTTACAAGGCTTGTCCTTCACAGCAGTGATATCAGAGTGGTAAGGAAAGAGGCTTTCATCATGTAACAACTCTTAGTTGCCAGCTTGCTTTACTGCATGTGAGTGAATAAAGTGGGATAACCACGTGTGGTACAAGAATAATTGGCTGAAGTGATCAATATCATTGGCTTCCACTTGTGCAGTTTTGGTACCCACAAATCAGTTTGCATTTGCCTAATCTCTCAGTTGGCCAAATGACCAAATGTGTAATTTGGGATTGGCATTTAAAAAACATTCAAACCAATTAAGGGCAATAAATGCTCCCAGGAATGTCAAAGGAAAAACTTGATACCAAGATTTCAAAATTGCTCAAAGACATTAAAAGGAAAAAAAAAACCCAAAACAAAAACAAAAAACAAAGAACAACAAGCAAAAATTTCTATGTAGACAAACGTATCTGGTGAATAAAAATATTCTTTAAAATGCATTGGAAAAGTTACTTTGTTTTGTAACTAGTTTCATAACTCAACTCTTATGTTACCCGTAATGCTCCCAGGTCTGTGCAGGACAAAGGGAACTCTGCCTCCAAAAAAGTGATGCATATGGTTTTAATTGCTTTTTGCAGGAAAGTCAGGGTCCAATGTAAAGAAAAGTTATTCCAAACTCCAGCTTGCAAACCAGGTTTTCATGTGAAAATTTCCAGTAAAAAAGCAGCACAGATGTAGCTGAGGCTATAAACTGGCTTGGGACGGGTTTTTTTTCAGTCTGTCCACTCCCAATCAACTACCATCCACTTCTGCCTCATCAACACTGGTTTTACTTAGGGAATCAAGGTTTCCCTCACAAAATCTCTTCCCAGAAAGAATCAGCTGTACTCACAGCAATGTCCAATACCTTCCTTCTCCTTCAGTTCTCTTTTATAAAAGTTGTGCCCGATTCTGTTTCCCTTTCATTCCTGAAATCGTAGATTTGATATATAAAGTATATAGTGCAATACAGAAATACAGAATACTACTGCACAGCAATGAGGCTGTGTCTACTGACACTAAGAAGAGAAAAAGAAATCAACTTTGAATGTCTATAAAATATCACCAGTGCTCTCCTAATTTGATTCCTTGGTCTTGGCTAAACCTTCACTTACAGAAATTGTATGCAATTACACAGCACAGCTTTCCTGCTCTCAGAATAAACGTTACCTTTTTCTTAAAATATTAATCTAAGAATTTCCATAGGTGAGGACTATCTGCTATTATGTCTTCTACTCTTCCAACTACCTGTAGCATGTTTAATTCTGCATGGGAACCACTCTTCTGTGAAGGGAAAGCAGAGGAACGTAAGACTATGCAAAGCTAAATGTTGGGGCCAATGCAAAAGTTAGCAGAGGATACAGGAAGAAACATTTCAAACTCCATTCTCCTAGCAGGAAAGTGTCACACAGGAGCAAATCTGAAAATAAAATAGGTGTGTGGGCAAGTGTCTTATCCTTGTGCTTTACAGTCACCGGGGCCAAACATACAAAATTACATAATGTTATGTCATTCTAAACTGCCCCATATCACCTGGGAGGGTGGTGGTTTAAAATTTACAGTGCTTGTCTAGAGGAATTCTTGGGCAAACAGCAGCAGAAGCCAGACAAGGTGCCTTTATAGCAGGAAGGTTTGCAGGGTCAGAATTTGGGGAAGAGAACCAGGCTATCTTCTGTCCATGGGAGTCTCTACTGACAGCCAGGCAAACAAGAAATCATGCTGTAATACCTACAGATTTTATTTTAAGACAATTCCTCAACTCAATGTTTCTTATTTTTATCTGAATACAGACATTTTCCTTAATCTGGGATGAAAATAAATACCTGAAAAGAGATAATAATATCCTATGGTCCAAAGGAAAGTCGAAAAGACTTGACCTTAACCTGTGAAGAAGGTTTAGGTTAAAGAACCTCTTTGCAAATAAGTCAAGTGTTCAAATACATACATTTTCAACTCTTGTTTTTATACAAAACAAATTTTCTAGACATTTAAAGCATTGTGAGATCTTCTGATGTGAATGTTCCTCAAGTCAGCATCATGGCTGAGAAATTCTCTCAAAACCCACTGTTAATAAAAGCCATAATCTGAAGTATACTAAGAAAGTGCTTAATTCCTCTCGTAAATGATTGAAAACAATTTATTGAAGAAAGGAGCAGAAGCGGTTAGGATAATTACCACCAAAATAATTACAAAACATTGCTGTTACCATGGGGCAATAAGAGAGTGGCTGAAATGATGACAAATTTTTGTTTGTTCTACTGAAATGAAGAATTCAAAATCCTGATTATGTTTCTGCTGGCTGTGGGATCTGGCTATTTTCTGTAAGCAAGTTTCAGGGTATCTGTGGGGTGACCACTGCCCAATTTTGTTTGCTTTCTTCTAAAAAGAAATTACCGTATTTTTTTTCTTTCAAAATAGGCTTCCCTGTGTCCATTTATTCATGATGATTTTATATTCTAACTATTTTACTTCCACAGCATACTCCAAGCTTGATTTTTTCCTTCTTACTTTTGAAACCCACAGTCTTCATTAGTACATGTACATCAACATTAATTTACTTTGTTCTTTTGTTATAAAATTAAAAAAAAATTACAATTCTGTCCTAGTTGGTTTTGTTTTCTGTCTTTTTAGTTAATACTCTCAATTCTAATAGCATATATTTTCTTTCTCTAATTTTCTTTCCAATCTGAAAAAAACTAATACCATAAGTCTTTATTTCTCATGTGGCTGTAAAAAAATACAGTGGGAAATATTTAATTTTATCACTTCATAGTTAAGATAAATGAAGCTGAATGAAGAATTGGTCCTATAAAACTAAAGAAAACCAAAGAAAGATTTGTAATTAGTATGGACTCATAAAGATGTTATAAAGAAAAAGTCCATTTTTGTATATTATAAAACATTCTTCTAAGGCCAGTGCAAATTAATATTTACAAATTGTTCTGAATCTTTTTTTCTAAGTATACAATAGTTCACTTGTTAACACTGACATATTTATCTGGCCTCTCCCAGTTGTAGGAAAAAATTATGTCAATTTTCCCTCAGACTGCCTTCCTATTCTGTCACACACATTATTTCATGAAACATGAATCCGAATGTTCTGTTTCTTTTCAATTTCCTTTCACCACAAATTCCAGAGTCCCCCTCTTCATGGCTTTTAGTAACAATTCAGCCTTTCTAGTCTAATGGCAAAAACTCAATACTGCTGTCTTTAATCAGGCTACTTTTCACTTCAATGTCTTCAATACCGAAGATTCAACCCTTTGTTAGAACCACTTTTTTTTTCAGGTCAGATGTTATGTCTGTGATTCCACATTAAGGGTCTACTCTCATAACAAACAGCAAGCCTTGACAAGATGTCTGAAAAACACAGACACAGAAGCAAAAAAAAAAAAAGTAATAGATTTTCATTAAAGAACATCTTTTAGAAGTTGCAATAATCAAGGAGTCAAGCACTTCTAAAAGACTCAGGTGATTTTGTACCTGTATATGGTCCATTACAGTTATAGTAATTATCAGGCTAACCCAGAGTACTTTGAAAAGCAAAAATTAGTGATGTTTAACTAATTAGCGGGAGTTACAGTATGTTTGTCTCTTTCCTTTCCAAATCAAAGATCCATTGGTTAGTTGGTTTGAACCATCTATGACCACAAGTTTATGTCAGGCTTGTGACAGCTGAATAGATGAAGGTCCAAAGAAGCTGTGCTCAAATTATGATCACAAAACTGACGTGATCCTGATACTTTCTATCCTAATGAGCTCACTAATAGAAGATGTGACAGACTGTACAAACAAGGGGACACCATTTACTCATGCATTGAGGACAAAAGCAAGTACATGGACTTTTTTATTTCACGAGCTGTGGTTTTTGAATGGCTCGTCCTGTGGGCAGCATACTGCAAACTGTAACCTCAGTGTGACCACAGGAGCCACAGTACACAGGAAAATCCCTCTGAAAGTAAAGAATAGAAAATCATTCTATGAGAAGAAATAGCTGCCTTTCACACACTGCAGAAAGGCAAGTCCCCAGCCTGTGACAGACTTTGATATAGGCTGAACAGGCAGCTCTTACTAACTCATCTAAGAGCATCCTTGACTGGGAAGAACAACCTACCTTGATCAGCCTTGATCCCAAGGAATGAAATGCTCCAAAGAAATAGCATATACCTCCATAAACTCCACATATGAGTAAAACACAGTACCCACCAGTATGTAAGAGACATAAAAAAGCCTTTATTACAAACTGAAAATAGCATAAGTATCAGACCTCAGGATAACTCAACATAAAACAGGGACATTGTCTCTTCCATTGGATTGTGTACATTATAGGATTCTGCTCCAGAAGAACCAGATGTTTGGTATTAATACTGATACATTAAGCTCAAAATTGGTTACATAATGAAGAGTACTGATTCAAAAGCGTTTACAAACAGAGGTTATGCTGAAAGATACACAGGCATTTAGAAATGCTATGTATATTTGTGTATGATTCTCTGCATGTAAACTGACCTCAAATGTTATGCTTTAATTAATCCCTATAAATCAGACTTCCAAAACTGAGGATAATTTACAGCAATGACAGCCACAGAAATGATACTGGAAAAAGAAAGGTTTACCTATGGAAAACACTTGTTTCTTTAAAACTGGGGATTCAGCTCAGAAATCCTTCCTTCTGCAATACCATGCCTTTCTAAGGACACAGGTGGCAGGAACAGATTTGCTTCAACAGTGTCAATACCAGCAGAAGATTAGGAAAATCATGATAAATATGACTCTTCAGTATTCAAGATGTGTAGCGTCTCACAGAGCCACTAGCAAACAAAAACAGACTTTGTGTCTTGAACGGGTAGGACTACATACAGGTTGGAAATCAGCTAAACTCCTCTGGGTTTTCTCTAACCAGGTAGCCTGGAAATCTGTTCATATCAGACTATTACTTCATGAGAAATGCACAGTATTATTTAAAACTGCAGCACATTAAGCAACAGCAATATTCACTATATTCATTCTGTCCCAAGGGATCATCAAGCAAAACAAGAACACAGCTGAGAACATTTTAGGATAAATCACCATGGAGAAATGCATGCCAATTTCTTAAGGGGGTACACAAATTACACCTCTCAGTCACTGGTGTGCAAATAGACTTGATTTTCAGTGGTTTAAAATTCCTGTCCTATGATGGCAATTGGTTGCTTTAGCATTGAGTTGTACAATCAGGTATATGATCCTAATGCATAACCATACCTCATTTTCATGTATTGATCATTATTTGCCCAGTTAATTTGTTTATATAGTTGCAGTTTTGGAACCACAAAAATGAATGGTTCCACTTTTCCCACGTTTTCCAATGCCAAAGATATTTTCATATATTTAATATTAAGGAAGAAAAAATAAATATGGAACTCTGGAAGCTGTCTTGGACTGAAAAGAACTCCTGAGGCCAGTGCTGTATTAGAAACATGACTCTCATGACTCAAAGAATTAAGGCAAAATAACTGACATATTGTAACCAGGTTATTGCACTTAGATCTGATCCTAAGGATGAGAAAGAAAAAAAAAAAATCAATAACCTTGAAGACACCTATTAAAAGGTATAGAATTTGTACAGAATCATGTAAGAAGGTCGTAATGGAATATACCATGATTCCCTAGTTCCTATTAAAAGAGTGAAGGGATATTTGAAAAGACCAAGCACCTTTTGTTACAATATTTAAGCAGATTCTCACATTTCCAATCCCCTGTTAGAAATTAAAGTGCCAAAGTTCCTGGTAAATCTTAATAAGACTATGCAATTGAATTCATCTCCAGGTGTATAAACAGGAAGGAAATATTCATCTCACAGTGAACAAATGGGAACAGACAGGAAGAGAAATACTGTGCTAGGAGTGCCATTCAGTTCTTAGAAGTTCTTAGTTTTCTTCCCAGAAGACTGATGTCTGAGTACTGTATTTAGAGCCAAGAAGGATTTTAACAATATACACCCAGAGGGTGCAAAAACTCAGTGTGTGTGATAGAACAAATCCATTGCTCTGATCTTCCTTGCCACATACTTGGAGGTTTCAAAATAATACTGTGGCTAAGGAAACAGCTTTGCATGCTTTTGACAGATCTGTGGCCTGTGTCCACAGTCACACAAATTGTTAATGAATAGGGAGATCAGGACAATCAAACATCAGACGAACCTTCCCAACTCTTCTGCTGTGGAGACCACGGAAGAGTTGCTCAGCACTTAACAGAGAATCAAGTCTGGAGAGTACTCACTGTGCTATTTTAATTCATTTTACTGTAAGTTTTGTACTATCCTAATCTGGAGCTAAACTAGATGTAAAAGTGATGCTAAGCACTCTATTTGGGATAAGACTGAACAGATTTTTTCACAGGGTAGAGTGAAGTTCCATGTTCTGTTGACCACACAAACCCAAGTAAAATTTGACCCAGAGTTTTCAGCATATTGAGCCACAAGTTTCAAGGCAGATTTGTTTAACAGAACCTGTTTTGTCTCTCTAGGACCCTGGCATCATATGAATGTACAGTGCAACTTGTGCATTAAGATCAGTGTATGACTAAGCCTCAAAATTGTACATTGTCTAACAGGTGTGGACAGAGGTTTCCCATTTACCTAGATCCAGAAATCTACAACCTCACCTTATTTACACATGCACAGTTTAACTGGAATCAGGGCAGCTCCTTCTGTTTGCTCAGGCTGAGAATAGATTTGTACCATAATAAGCCTCCAAATGCCTCACCTCAGCTGTGCAAACCCACTTTTACCAAATGCACCAATCACCGATTCCTTTTTCAAGTGTTAGGCTGTGCCCACACAAGCGACCCCATTCTGTTTCCTTGTTTTTACTTAGAGTCTGCTGCTAGCAACCCAAAACTCCCTCTCACCATCTCTTACTCATGTTTCTGGTACCAGCAATCCCAGATCCATTCCATAAAACTTGACCCATGTCAAAGATCTCCTCTGAGTGTTCTGACTTGGCTTTAAGCCAGTAAGATTATTTTTCAGGAAACAGACAAAACTGGAACATATTTTCTATTTACACTGATAAAGTCAGTCAGATGGAATATATTAAAGAATTTGCTGGTGCTAAATTTAATTTTCTAGTAACTTCATCACCTGAATGGAAGCAACAGAATTACTCAATTATAGTGGTTTTATCTGTAGACTTTCTTACAGATTTTATGACCAAAATGATGAGACAACTTCAACCCTGCTTGATGCTGTACAGCTCAAAATCAGGCTTATGCTCTTCTATGAAACTGCACTCAATTTTAAATTATCTCTGATAAGTATTTTCTAGTATACTTGTCAGCATTGCTCTATTTACAGCAAGAGTGAAAGAAAGGTGGTTTTTTTAAAAATAAATAATTCATATTTACAGATGCTGAGTTTTAATTTTCATATACATTGATAATGAGAAAAAGTGAAATGTAATACATGTAATAGAAGATTTGATTTTTTAAAGAAATAAATCATAGTCCTTAGGAAAACTAAGCTACTGAGACAAAATGAGGTGATTCTTTGTAACTTTAGACATGCTACTGAATAAAGAATTTTAAATTTAGATTAATTTCTAACTTTTCTGTCTGCCTATATAGTCAAAAGTAATTCAAAATATTGGAAGACATGCACTAGATGAAGAAAAAAAAGAAAAAAAAGAAAGGAAAGAAAAAGAAAAGCCAAGAAAATACTATTAAGTAGTAAAACTCCAAATACTCAAACCTTGGAAACCATAAACAAGTAAAGTATATTCGTTGTTCTAAGAATAAGTACTTAGGGCCTACAAATACCAATAATGCCAGCCAGCAGGACTAGCAACCAATCTGTTATATTTTTGTGATGGTGTTAGTGGTCTCTGTTGTGTTGATATCTTAGATTTTCATTTCCAGTTTAATAGCTGAACTTGATTTTATTAAATACTTGCATTATATGTTTTCTTTTTTATGACTTTTTGGCTCACAAAGAATAAAAAGAAGTGCTTTAAGATCCCTAGCGACCTGTTCTTAGTACATTTCTGTTTCCAACTGGATTGGTTGTGGGTTTGATTTGTTGGGTTCATTGTTGAGAGGCTTTTGTTTTTCTTTTTTTTGTTGGAAACAATGATATAAACACAAAATCTCTATTGCAAGCATGCAGATGGCAGAGAACTCAGTGAGTACATAAATAATTAAAGACTTAAAGCATTAGCTACTGCTACAGTATAACCTACCAGGTTAAACAACTGCAACTCAGCAAAAATTTATTTTATACTGACAAATAAAAAATAACGCCTTTGAGATTAAAATACAAATCTTGTAATAAGAGAATAAAAACTAAAGCTTGGAAGATCTTCACAGAGCTCAACTAAAACAATATAGACTGCAAGCCCTCAAATAAACTCCTGTTGGATGGGGAAGGAGCCCAGCCACAGCAGCGTTCTGTGCCAGAGCCAGACTAACCTCGGCACAGAACTGCTGGGAGAGACAATCTGGTCACCAGCAAGAGAGGCTCATCTGACATTGCACCAGCACTGTAAAAGGGGTGCAAATTTTTCCACTTCTATTCAGGAGGCAGCTGCAGTGCTGCTCATGAGGACTTGGATCAGCCTGGCCATGCTGATGGAGACAAGAGCGGGTTTATTTTTGCCGCGGTAGATTTGGTCAGACCAGAGGACTCTGATCACCATGAGAGCACAAGAGCCAAGGCAGCAGGAGAAATGGGAAGGTCTGGCTGTGGCTGAGGCAAGAACAGCCCGTTCCCTTCAGCAGCAGCACAGGCTTTGACCAGCTTCTAAGCCAATAAATAGCTTAAATAAATAAATGTGCTTCCAGAACCACATCAAGACAAACTCGCTGCACAGCAGTGCTTGGAGAACAGTGCCATGGCATGTGTTTCTGATGTAAAACTGTGAGCAGAAAAAATAGAGTGAACCAATGCAGCAATCACGGGCTGTATACAAAGAGAAGTTGCAAATACTAGTGAAGAAATGGCTGCACCTTTACACAGAAGGTAACCCATCAGTTTTGGCTCCCCAAGCTCAGGCCAGAGAGGCGGTCCTCACATTAAAGTCTTAAGAGAGAATTTATTCTTCCAGGGTGAACTTTAAGGGAATCCCATGATTCCCAGCAAATCTATGCAAAAGTGACCATAGACATTCTGATCTAATTGATAAAAATTTTCGCATTTTATTATTCCTTTTAATTTCTGGAAGGTGGGAAGATGCAATTAAAGGAAAAAAAAACGTAATTCCTTAGTAATTTTACATATTGGTCACCAAGAACTGAAGAATCAGCATTCCTAGACAGCTGCCTGTGTGCATTGGTTGCCCATGGGGAGTCATGGCGATCCCCCCACGTACAATCAGATGGGATGCATACCACAGGTCTGACTGTCAGGAAGGAAGGGAGGGAACAAATCATCTCCCCTTTCAGCATGCATGATGGCACACCTGCTGAGATCATCCTAGCAGACTAATCACCTGGCACAGACCTCAGAAACTGCTAATGCTCTACTCTCTGCTGTCTTCAGCTGCTGTAAAAAAATAATTTTATTTATATGAAGTTGCCAGTCTTAGCATGCAGAGATGGGTGAAATTTCATTGGGTGAAATTTAGCAGATGTGACATGAAAGGTTCCAATGAGACTAAATGGTTTATTGATCCTTTCCAGTCTTAAACATTATGAAATCCAGACCCCGTGTGCATGGCAGACAGATCTGAATTATGATGAATCCCCAGGTGAAAACAACAATTGTGGCTAATGACAACTGGGAGGTGGAGGTAGGGGGAAAAAAAAAAAAAAAAATCAATGCAATATAAAATAATTTCCACTTTAAGTAATTTCATTTGCCTGAGCATGCAGCCAGATGGATCCCAAAGAGTTTGAGAAGCTCTTTGCTGCCTGTACACTTAGAGGAGTACATGGAGATATGTGTACCATCAGGGGGAATTCATAAACCACTGAGTGTCCCTCGCTTCCTCTAATGACACTCATCAAATTAAAATAGCTGAGTCACAGCCAGAGGCACAGGGGACAGCAAAAGACTGAATATATGCCAGTTTGGTTTGGTTAAACATGCAAGAATTAAGAAAAAACAAAAAATAAACCAAAAAATGACAATTTCCATAAATATTTTCCTTGCTCCTGTTTTGCCATCACACAGCCCATGGACTGCTCTTGCTGCATTTGTACAGGATTGAGCATAACAATGTCCTGGCCATGCAGAAATCCCTGAGGCCTGCTGTAATATATGTAATGAGTGGTAATGCAGTCTCCTGCTGTTTCCTGAGTCTCGAGCTGCTGCGCTGACCTTCTTCTCTTGATACTGCACATGTCAGCTGGCTCCATTTGCTTCTGGAATTAGCATTAAAATGGCAATCCTTAGAGATTATGCTACAGCCACAGCAATGACAATGGAGATTTTAAAATATTTTCATGGGGGTTTTAATTGCATATTTTAAAAATACGACTCTTTTTTATATGAGTATAGGAAGCAAAGCTAAAACTCACTGTTTTCTTTAAAAACAATAAAAGATTACTTTTAGAAATTTGTGTCAGCAGATATATTTCTCCATCTCCATCTCTTGTTGCCAAGACAGCCTGTGGATGTATTTCTCAGACAATGCCATTAACGAGATTTTATTGCGAGTTTATCTTAATTAAAAGAATGGATGTTTTTTCCTTTCTAAAATAACTGCCAGAGATGTGAAAATTCTGGCAATCTTTCATCAGATATTAAAATAAAAGATAAACTAGATGAGTTTAAAAATCTGATCACTACTTCCAAGGCAGGTGTAAGGAACATAATATTTGATAATCTATAATTTTCAGGTACTGAAGTGATTGGCTAACAAAATTTTGCACGGGCATTGCATCTTGAAGGTTTCCTGTCATGCTATATGTCAAAGTTGTTACACATTAAATCTAATTCCTTCTATTGAACTAAACTGCATTTCCTACATTTTTATTGCCTGCCCTTTACCTGAAACACTGTAGGAAATATTGTCACAACAGATTTATAAGACCATATCAAAGTTCAGGGGGAAATAAGATTAAGAAATAGCACACAACAAAGTCTGTAAAATAAAATCCTTTTTGCTCCTAGGTGAACCTTATAATTTAAAACTCTGAAATCAGACTTAATCTGTATGCTTATATTTCTTTTCTCTGCATATTTGGATTTTTTTTCATATACTTATGATGTATGGAAAATGAAAGCAGACACTGAATTAGCACCACAAGATATTAACAATTTAAAGGAATACAGTGATGCAGTTAAATACTGCACTTACTGTTTTTGTTTTTTTTAAATATAATCAACATTATGTTTGCAGCATGTCAACCCTAAACCACTATTTCCTAGTTGAGCACCAGAAAATAGGAATATTTCTAGTAAAAAAAAAAAAGTATAATCTAGCAAACAGAATGATAAAGTCCAGTTGCTGAAAGTTGCAATTTTTTTGGACAAATTCAGTCCAGAAAATGGAGAACACTCCACAGTCAAGGAATGTAGTAGATTCTCCCTTATTTTAAATCTTTTAATTAAGACTGGATGTCTGTCTGTAAGATATGCCCTAGCTCAACCACAAATTGCAGGTTGGATGTTGAAATTACCAAGTGACATTCTAAAGCCTGTGCTATTCAGGAGGTCCATTTCTGGTCTACATTTCCACTGAGATGAAAGGCACTCTAAAACTAATAGCACTTAATTTGATTTCTGTGAATTTTGAAGTCAATGCATGTTCTCAGGGGTCAGAAGGAGAGAAAGGAGACAGGCACACAAACTGCAGTCTCTCCTAAATGAACAGGGCATTTTGCCTTTCTTTAATGACAACACTATTGTGAGTGCAGTAGCAGCGTCAGTAGTACCAATGCTTTAGGAATCATGTCATTTCAGGAGAAAAACAAATTCACAGAATATTAAAAATAGGAATATGTTACTTATCTGATCTGTCATTGTATCATTCAGACACCATCTCAGCTAACTATTCTACCATCCTGTGGAACAGCTTAGAGTAATATTGCTACTTTAAAGACCATGGGATCACCACTTTAAATACTTATTTGTAGGTCTGCATTTTCTTTTCCATTAACAGAAAACAGAATTAAACTGGATTTCTAATAAATTCATGCAAGATACAAGGATTTTAATCTCTTTCCGTATAGTGCTGAGTGTGTTACAGAGAGAACATTTCACACAACAGCTCAAAAGCAAAGCAAGTGCTCAACAAACAGATGAGAATTTGAAGACAAAAATAAAAATGTGTTTAAAGATTCAAGAGGAACCATTATGCTGAAGTATGCACACAGCCCAACCTTTTCCTTCACAACAGGAAATGGAACTACCAGCAAAACTCTGGGTGCCAAGGGCAGAAAGAAGAGGGTTTGCTTAGACTGCACAAAGTCCAGTGGCCTCATTTACATCCACACACAAGCCAAGCTCTGCACTTTAGGCTGAAGCTCAGAGCTCCCATCCATTATTAAAGCCTGGCTGTGGCTGACAGAGCCCCCAGGGCTGGGGGGATCCTGGCTGGGCTGGCTCAGCTCCGAGTGCTGTGTCCATGGCTCATGGCCATGCCCTCATCCCAAGGGTTACAACACCCTGTCTCCCGCTGTGGGCTGGCACCAGCCTGGCAGCTGCAGGCAGCTCAGCCCAGCTGCCAGAGGGACGTGGAGCCAGGATAAGCAACACCAGTCTCCAGGGAAAGGCAGGAGACCTTGCCCATGTAATCAGCAGCACTCCAGAAACAAACAGCTCAGGATAACCTGTTCTCCCAGGTTAACTTCCCATGCTGTTTGCCAGCCCCTGTAGCTCATCTCTGTCTGAGCCCAAAAGCCCTCCTTTTCATCCTACCCATACAGCATTTGTTTGCTTATTTTTCCCTTCTGCTTTCCATCTCTGACCTTTGATTACTACAATATCAACTTCTGAAATATCCACTAGTGGGGCACAGAGAAAGGGAATCTGCTGTCCCGACAAAAGAATCAGAAGGAGAAAGAAGAAAGCTTGGGGTTGACTATGTGTGCAAGTCCTCAACCCTGGCTCAGTGCCAACAGTAAAAGCCTGGCTGCAGTCGCTGTCTTAGCAACAATTCCTGTGTCAACACTGTCCCCAAGCCTGGTTGGTCCCGCCAAACTGTCCCAACTCTGGCTGGTCCCAACCAAGCTGTCCCCAACCCAGGCTGGTCCCACCAAGCTGTCCCCAACCCTGGCTGGCCACACCAAGCTGTCCCCAGCACCAGCAGCCCCTCCCAGGCACCCAGACCCATGGAGCATCCTGCCAGGATCAGGGGCTGTGCACAGCATCCCGCTCCTGAGAGCAGGGCAGAGGAATTCTCACACCACGTGCAATCTGCCTGTGGAAAACTGCTCCACTCATGTGAAAGATGCACTGATGTTCGAGCAATTTAAACATCAATTTAATTACTCCCCTTTGGGAAGTAACTGCACTGCTGGTAGGATGATCTAACAAGTTTCTCCCTCCTCTGTGAGCCTTTGGAAGGAAAAGCATTTTATTGTAAAGTGCTTACTTGCCAGTGCTATGATATTATCACCTCTGATCATTCTTATGTTACCAGCACCATTTACCTATTCCTACTCAACTTTTAAGTAAGATGTCACAACTGTAATTTTCACCAATAAATAAAAATGCAATGCATTTTAAAATGGCAGAATTACTCATTAACTTCACAGACTGGCTTATCTACCACTGAATGGCCATCCCTGAGCTGTCTGACTGAGATCGCCTTAGGGAGTTGCTCCACTATCAGCTGAAGTCACAGAGTCTTTGAAGTCCTTCTCTTGTAACATCAAGTTAAAAAGAAAACATTGCCTCCAAGGAATTCTAATTACAGTATTTCATTTCCAGGAAGATAGTTTTATACTGACCCAAACGGTTCAAGGGACACACATCTTTTTCTTGTCACTATGATAAATTAAAAAAGCAAAATATATTTGAAATATTTCCCAGGCCAGAAGGCTTTAAATATGTGGTTTAATAAATAAATAAATAAATATCAAGGTCAGAAATCATTGCAAATAAAAGAAATTAAACTGTAATGAGGATTAAAAATGAGGTCATTCATCCGCTTTGCAGTTCTATTTACTGTGTGTCTAGGTAGACTATTTACTAAAGTGGGTGTACAAACAGCTTAATGGGAATGGAAAAGAATACAATAAAATCAATAATAAGGAGAATGTCAAAAGTTTAGGTTACGGTTTTTGTTGCTATAGCTAAATATAAAACAGTTAAACAAGTCGTAAAAGGTTTTATTTCTTTATGGAAGGGTCCTTAACCTTTTTGTTAACTCCAATTGGATAATGGAAATATGTCTCACCAAAATATACTTTCTTTAATTTGGTAGTTTGGAAAGCATTTATAGGATTTTGCCTTTCTGAATAACTCAAAGAAAAATGTTTCATTAGATCTTCAGCAATGACTTTGTGTGGACAGGTTCTAGTGAACAGAAGTAAAAGTTCCCTGAGAAAACATTATTCCTCTTTGGAAAATTTTGCCCACTGACTTTAAAGGAAGTGATTCAGTGTCATGTACTTCACAGTCATTTTTATGAACATGGCAGAAACACAAGGAAGACTGAACGAACCCTATACACCAGTAATCTATATTGTTTACATTACAAGACAGCGCTCTAATTTTTCTACAGGGAGCACTTAGTGTTAAATTATAAAGCAATAATTTTTTTACATAAAAATCCTACTGGGAAATGATATGAGCTGAGTATTACAGAGGCAGTATGTCTAACTGATTAATTGTACCAACTTAGGAATTCCAAGTTGCCTGTGTTTAACCGACTGAGAAATGCACATTTCACTGTATTTTTAATGCTGTATTAATCTCCAGTATTTCCATTTACCCAGGCAGTCAAATTAAATATTTTGGAACAGTGCAGTGATAGATATATCTAAAAATTGCATTAAAGACATTCCCTGTTGTGAAAGTATTTTAGTATTTATTAGGAATTCAGGCGCAATAGAAAGAACCAATTAATTAAAATACAAAAGGTATTTGGTCTGACTACTTTTTGGAAAGAAAGAAAAGAAAGCACCAGGAGACAATGGGATGTGCTTAATTATAGTTAGTTTCCATGACAAGTTACTTATATGGCAAGTTCTGCTAGCAGACCCAACTCCCTGAAAATTCCATGTCACTCCCACTATTCTGGTCTTAAAACCTGCATCAGACTGGGCATAACAAAAAGTCATTTGTGCTTCACAGGATTTAGGAACAGAACTTGTCTTTACTGCCCCACTGCCTCAAATGGGCTTGGATATGAGCAGGTGTCCCCTTCAGAGAACGTGACACGCAGAAGAGCTGTGGGACAGCCCTGCAGACCACAGACAGAACAACCTTAGAAGCAGACAGTGGAGGAAACTGAGAAGAAAACAGCAGAAATCTTAGCAATCTGTGTTTTTGGAGACATTTTCCTACATGGATGCTCATGAATCCAGGTGTAAATGGCCCACTAATCATAAATTCTCCCCAAACTCTGACTTGAACAGGTGGCAATGTTTACCAGCTATGACATTATTCATATTATTTAGACATGCTCCTCTGCATTTAGGAACCTACTAACCAACAAAACATGTTTGAAGAGTAATATTTCATAAAACAGCAGCAGAAAGTAAATCAACAAAACCAAAAAATTTCCATCAGCTGTGTATCTCTCCCCTCCATACTGTTCTCTCAACTACAGAATTCAGTAAATATATCCATGTTTCATCCATAAATGTTTAATTCATTTATGACAATATTGTCATAAATTCAAAAACTCTGGTTGTCTCCTGAAACACCTTAAACACTTTAATCAATTAGTCTGGCAGAGTTCTAGCTGGAAATTGAGCTTTGCCATCATACTTCAGAAAAGACTTCAGTTAAATATAGAGTTAAAAAGAGCAGAAAAGCATAACTTAAAGGTCTAGATGTGTCTTTAGAGGAAAAGAAGTGACAGTGCTCTAAAGAATGGGTAAGACTGAAAGGGAGACATGATATGTTTTGTTTATCCAAAAATTCCATTCCTGCAACTCGGTAATATATCAGGGACGTTTCAGTTTGTTAAACACTGCTGGGAAGTTTTACTTGGACACAGTTATCTGTTGTGAGATTTGGGAGCAGACCTGACGGGAAGGGTAGAAGACAAGTTATCTTACACTGCCTGCATCTTGTTACAAAGCATGCCTCATCCAACTAGCGTGCTGAAGGTGAAGAGCAAAATTATTGTACAAACTATTTTGGATTGCATCCTCATGTCAAAACCTCTGCTTTTGATTTGCTTAATTTAAATTCTCCAAGTTCAAACTTTCTGTCAGAATGAACCCTCGAGGTTAAGTCTTTTTGGAGATATGGATTAGAAGAATGATCCAAAATTGCTGCCATAAAATGAATTAAACCTTGGAATTGTGTAGAGCAGAAAACGTGGCTACTGTGATAAGTGGTTTCTTTAAGGGGTTTCCATAGTTTTACTTTGAATCACAAACTAAAAATCTAAAGCCATATTTTTTTCACAAACAAGTCACTCATAGAGTCAGTCTCAATTTCCATGAACTGCATCCCATAATACTTTGCAATGACTCCAGGTAAACTCAGTTTTGTCTGTCATGATAGCATCTGGAGACAGACGACTTTTTTAGGTTTTTTTTTACGTTTTTACTCATTTTATAATTTATTCTGGATGAACTCGAAGATATGTCAGCAAGTTAACAGATGTTAAATGCTAATTTCAGATGTTTCACAATAGTTTGAAAAATCACTGTATTGAAAGGTTTAACAAGTTTTATGCAGAGAGATATGTCATGCAACAGACCTGACAGGGATGAGAACTCCAAAAACTTTCCTCATCTGAGAAGTCATTATGGCAGAGAAGAAATATTTTCATTTCAGATTTGCATGTGCATGTATGGGTGTGAGAGTGATTAAAAAGTCCTAAAATATCAATATTATGTTGATGGGAAGACACAGGTCTAGACAAATATGCCAAAATGAACAATACAGATGTTAATGATTAGAGTCAAAGTTACATGAAGAAGTGAATTTTTTCCAAGTATAGGACTATTCCTACAAGGTCCCTTTGCATCCAAATGTGTTTTCACTGGGCATTTTCCTATATATTGCTCATATATGATACAAAGGAATTCATAAGAATAACCATGTCAAATATGACATTGCTACATCATCCTTTCAGTAAGGGGCTACAAGAAACACACTCTATGATCTTGCAAAATTCTGAGACGCTTCAATGGTAAAGGCACTCCAAAAACATATTCAAGGGAGAACTTTCCATAATGAAAACCTAAAATATTGCCATTGCTCCAGGGGATATTCCCACCCTACAGGATGCTGTCTGTAAGAACAAGTTCCTACACAGTTCCTACCTATTATAGCTGCAGGACATAATGAGATTTCAAAGACCTGGTGTTGTGTGAGTGATGCTTTCAAACAGAAGCAGCGTTCCTAAAGCAGCAAGGTTTATATGGATAGATTGCCTATGCGTCTGCTTACCTGTCTCCTCCTAATAACTTTGTGGAATACCGTCACTTTCAAACCAAATTTAACACCAAGCCATGGTCTCCAAGATAATTACACTCCTACAAGGTCTGTGAAAATGAGCAGCGAGAGCCAGAAAATTCTAAATCTGTGTTTCCAGTAAGAAGAGAGCAATTAGAGCTTTCAGGCAGTGCTTGGCTCAGAAATGAGCATGTTCATCCATCCATCCATGGCTCACATGGGCATCCCAACACAGCATTTGAGTGGGATCACAAGGCCACCTATCCACACAGTGAGAATCAGTAAACAACCACCAGAATTTGCTTTTCCCCTGTAAACAATATTTTTCCCTGTGACTGCCTGTAGATTAGGGGCTTTAACAGCAGAACTCTGGATACCAGGACAGAGCACTCCAGTGTGCAACTCTAATGTTGGAAAGTTTTCCATGATGCTTATCTACAGCAACCAGGAGAAGCAGAAAACATCTCTGCCCCACCTCTCTACCCAACCCCTTTCTGTGTTGCTATAAGAAGCTCAGCTCCATTCAGAGAAGCAGAATCTACAGCAAATGCAAGGTAAAATTAAATAAAATATATTACTGACATTTTAAAAAAATTAAACCAATAGAATGGTAAGGACCTTTTGGGTTTAATGGATTAACTACTTTGTGTTATTGTGCTGTACTGAGTTTCAGTGAGCACGTGGAATGAGAAAAGGATTGGACACAAGGAAACCATGAGTCCCTTTCAATGCAATTATACATACAACAGTTCACATCTACCTAACCCAGTTTTCCTTTCTCTTAAACAAAAGCAATAAATTAGAACAGCCAATCACCATGCTTGTTGGGGTTATTTTCCAAAGAACATTTTGTCTTACTAGTTTGACATGTACAGCATCAGTTATTGGACCTCGAAAGGGTATTTTATGCCACAAAGTTCAATTTCAGATTCCTTACAAAGCCTAATAACAAAAGCCTGTGGACTGAAACCTTGCTTATATTCAACATTTAAAGCAACAAGACTGACAGGGATGGCTGCATTTTGTCAGAAAAGTACTGGGAAATAATTAAACAGCTTATTTAAGTAACAGTATTACTTGGTTTTAGCATGTCAGACTTTGTCTTTTCAAAAGACTATGTAGGAAAAACCCATAAACTATCCTTGAATCAAATGATCCTGTCAAACTCACAACATAAAACATGAGACATCCCATTTTATGCCTTGAAAGCAAGAGTCTCATCACTGCAGCACTGTGCCCACAAGGATAATTCCATCCTCTCCATAAAAATACAGATTATTTTAAGGCCATACAATACAACCATTGCTGTACTGTGCCCCATCATGGAGATGATATTCAAGGGTTTCTTTTTCTTAACCCAGATTTCATTTTAGCCATAATTAAGCAATTTTCATTAATAGTAGAAAATATGAATAGGAAAAAAACTATTTCAGTCAAGTTCAATACTTGTGATACTAAAATCCTCTTAAGATCACAGATACAGTTTCATTCAACTGTTGAACTAAAACACTGCTTTACAGCACAGGAAAAACTATCAGTTTAAAAATATGTCTGGAGTATCACTGATTGTCTTTTTTTTTATCTACACACAAAAAAATGTATCAGAATCTTGTGCTACATTTTATTTAACTTTCAAATTACTTTTAAATATGCACTATCTCTACTACAGCCATGACTTGGAAATTTCTATTATTAAAAAAATACAATGAAGTTAGATTAAAGCAGTAAAATGACTTCATATCTTAGTGATATAGCATCCAAAAAAAAGGCCTTTTTTAAGAACTTTCAATTTTACCACACCTGATAAGCCTTTGCAGAAAAAAAAAAATCAGGATTAACGCAGAGCACAGTAAGCAGCCAAAATAAGTGAATTTGCTCAAGGTGCAAAAAGATCTGTGCTACCCATTTGAGCAAACACAGGGTTCATTTAACAAGTCCCTTAATGAGTAAGTGTTCAAAGAGCTGAAACTAGTTTTTGCTATTTGACTCTGGTTACAGTCAAGCAGAGTCTTGTTGCTAAAACCTCAATTACCACTTTGAGAATTGAAGCGTTGATGGAGGCTTTGTTTATGCGTGTGCTGTCTGAAGGCTGTCTGTAGCCAGACACTTTCCTCTTTGTGGAGCAAACAACCTGGATCCACACTGAAGGACAGTGACCATGGTACTTCTTGTGATCCTGTTGGCGACAACTTTAACTGCTCAATGCTCAACATCTCCAGATAAATTCTAACCCTGAGCACGGGAATACGACGCTATGAAATCGCATTATCAAGGTGAAATGCCTTTTTTGCTTCTGGTCTGTCTTGAATAGAAAAATTTAGTAGTGACAGTGCTCTAAACATGGGAAACTTTACCCTCCCTGCTGAATTTAACAAAGAAGATATACAAGTTAAGAAGTGACCCAAAATACATACTTTACACCACTCAAAACCCAAAATATTTGAGTACAAAGGCTGAAATAGGCAGTAACTACAGTACTTGACTGCTTATCAATTTAACAAGTATTTCCACAGAAGTACAATGGAATTAAACATTTAGCTTTTTTATCCAAGTTCTCAGATAAACCAGTTAGGATGATTCCAAAAGGCACAATTGCTTTCACACCATTTTTTATGCCATACAGAAGATTTCAGTCCTGCTGTAACACACATTCATTTATTTGGCTGTAGTAGAGTGAATAAACACAAATAGGCATGGACAATAGCTAAAAATACCTGAGCTATGTCTAACAGATAAAAAGAACATATGTATGGACAGCAAGATAGCTTTATGTGGTTCAGTGACCCTACCTACTGCTATAATAAAAATAAAGCATCCAAACATTATACTTGTTGTTTCAGAAATAAATTTTGCTTTACCAACATACACCACAACCCCCAAATATCTATCCTTGACTACACACACAAAATCTGCTTGTAAACCTGTTTGATTTGAGATTGTAAGTGACTGGATGTAGTAAAGAGTATTAAAGAATATCAAGAAAATAAATAAATTTAAAAATTCTACACATCATCAGGTACATATGTTAGAATTTTAAAGTAGAAAAAAGGATATTATAACAAAGACAAGGGGGAACCTAGATTGATGCCTTGTTATTTTTAACTCCTCTTTGACATCTACTGTTTATACAGTCAGAGTATTTACTACCAAATTAGGATGGGGTTTTCAAAAGCTCTCAATGTTGGTTAAATCTGCTACCGCTGAAGTTAATGGGGGCCAGATTCACAGATGGTGTAAATCGGCTTAATCCTATAAAATCCAGCTTTGAGTATTTTATCACTAACTTCACTGAGTACAGATGAGGCCACTGCTGAGTCTTTTGAAAATCCCACTCCTTAATTCTTCTGCACACAGTAAATTTAAAGCCCAGTAATTTAAAAAAAAAAAAAAAAAAAAAAGGAAAGAAAAAGAAAAAAATGAAAGGAAAAATTCTAGGCAAAATGAGGCTGTTAGCTCCAGAGGACTCCACTTGTTCTCTCAATGAACATCCCAGTTTTAAAATACATACACCTATATATATCATTAATAAATAGAATCCTGGCTCTTCTAAGGGAAGTAGAAATACACTGACAAATCTACAAGCAGCTACACACTTGTGAATTAAATATTCTCAAAGCTATTGCATGAAATCAAGGAAGGGCAACAACAGGTACAATAGCTAGTTTTCATACTCTCTTCATCTAAGTCAAAATGAGACTGTAATTATAATGTATTCATCTCATGATGGAACTGCACAAGTGAAAATATTGGTTCACTTCATTTACCATCAACTTTAAGATGTAAATCCCTTTGTCAATAATAAATAGAAAGCAAAGGAAGGGTCTGTGTGCCATAAGAGCAAAAGGAATGATGCCTTCTGTGAGGATATCAGCTTTTAGGGGAATAAATTTCACAGAGCAGAAGGAGAAATGAACATTGCATGCGTACTGTTAATTTTCACTTCAATAGTGTAATAGCAAATCCAATAGCTTCACCTATGCCAAAACACTTTCATTTATTAGAAAGTTTTGTTGCACAGACAAAGAACTGGAGAGACTGAACTACTGAAGCACTGAAATGTCAAAGAACTGGACTAGGTAACGTGATCAGGACTCTACTGGTTATAGTTTATATTTCACACTGCTTGGAAAAGCAAAACCCTTTTTGCAGTTCCTTCCCACCTTATTTGCAAACCCTTACTCTACATGTGACAATCATTCTCAGCTTAAATATTAGATTACAATGTACTACCTAGACTTGAAGAAAGTGTGGGTTTGGTCCCATCACATTTAGTATTCAATGCCTCTCTCTGAATATATTTTGGTACTCCAAAGCCAGAGTGGAAAATGACTAAACAAAGAAAATAAAATACATTCTGTCATGTATCAGGGAACAGTCTAAGCTGCTGGCTGAGTGAGAACAGTCACTGGCTGAAGGGTCAGGATTATGAGAAGGTTGGAGGATACACAAGAAACTGCTCTCCCCAGGGCCCCTGAAGCAAATGCAAGGATTTCCCAGGCCTGTCTCTCTTGGGAAAAGCATAATGTCAAAACTGCAAACATTGCTAACCGATGTGTTTTCTCGCAGTAAGAAGGACACCATTCCTGCTCTATAGACACACAACTTTCTTACACTTCTGTGACATTTTCTCCATGCTAAATGTCTCCAAAATAAGTGACAAAGTTGTAGAGATGACTTGGAGGTTTTCATAAAGACACGGAACACAATAGGAAAATTTATCCTGAGATTTTCACACTAATTTAGTTAAACATTTTCAGATGGCATATCATCATCATATGTCAATGGCATACCATCATGGCTCTGGCACATAAAAACAATGTACTCCTTAACTGAGACTGAAGATATGAAATGACAATTTCAACTTCATCAGTCTTTGAGACTCCTAGATTTCAGTGATTTCAGATCTTGTGGTCTGCAGCAGCCCATAGTAATGCACATTGCATTTCCTTCTTCTTTTCCTTCCAGGGAAATAATGAAAAGGGGCCAAATCTAGTTGCCAAGGAATCAAACAAGATCTCTACCATGATCTCTACCTACTCCTTGTTAACTACATGTGTTAAAGTTGCTTACTAAAGGTGAGATTTCAGAACTCTGTTGAATATTGGTCTCCATTGGAAAATGCAAGTACAATAAACTCCACTATAGTGTTCATAGGGATTTACATACAAAATCCAGAACAGAAATTTAGGGGGGGAAAAAAAAAAATCCCTCTCAGGCGTTAAATCTTTAATCCTTGATTATTTGTCCAGCAAGGTGACAGATGGCAAATCTACTGCTATTATTAAAGCTCTTCCTCTGCATTGGCATCTGTTTTCCCTGGGGTGAGTAGGACAAGGGAGTTTGCCTGCCTAACCAAATCAGCCAAGGCTAGATATGAGTCCTTCAGTATATTAATATTGCACAGAGGTACATATCCTCACATTGTCTTCCAGCACTGTGCCAGCCAGTTATATACTGGGTTGGCATGAAAGGCTGTTCCAGTCTTTGCATAAAGGAGGCTCCAAACTGATATTAATTTACACCTCTCTACATATTCCTAGTACATGCATTGCTGACACAAGTAGGCATCAAATTTACCAGTCTCATAGACCTGCAACTGTAGTCATGGAAACAAGATCCAAGCACCAATTTGAATTTGGAATTCAAAATGAATGATCATTAAAAGAAGCATAGTATTGACAATCTCTTTGATACAGTTGTGTGTTCCTGCAAGCGTATCTAATCCCCTATCTTACAAATCTAGACTGAGTCCTAGGTAAAATGATGCTTCAAGAATTCATCCATCAATGAATCTATGGATGGGCAATCTGAGGTGGGGGTAAAGGAGTGCCTGGGTTTCAGAACACTGCATTAATAACAGAGTAATTTTCAATAAATAGAGTATTGCTGAAGGTCCTAGAAGGTCCTGTGCCATACAGCTTAAAAGAAACAAGATAGCACTGGCTTATTCATGTAAGCATTGTAAAAAAGGCAGTGGAACAAAACAAACTTGGTGAGCTTTTCCTCACAGTCAACTCTTTCACTTGTGTTAAGGCACATGCAAACTCTGGTGGCGTCTGGCAGGAATAAGGGATAGTTCTGTTATCCATTGTTTCAGAAGAAGAAATTATGATCTAGGTGAGAACTCTGCCAGTTAAAGTTTTTTGTTTTCTCTAAAATCCAATTACATTCTGCCCTTCAAAACATAAAAGTTAAATTTTGCTATAGCAATAATAGAAATTTTTGTCCACATTATAGAGAAAGTATTTTTCACTCCTAAACATGGAATGTTAGAATAAAACTATAAACTAAAAGACACTAAGCCTTGAGATGCTGATGATTATTACATGCATAATGCTACATTTCCATACAACCCCAATTATAATAGTGTAACCTACTTTCTAGAAATAAACAACAGGTTTTCAATGTACAAAACTGCTTTTTTTTTCTTTTGTGAGGGTGGGGAGAGTGGAGAGAGCAGGGCAAGGATTATAATTCATTCCCATTAGTTCCATTAACAGCCTTTTACAAACAATTTCAAACAAACCAAATAGAGACAAAGCAAAGCAAAGAAGCCATCTGCACAATTAAATGGTCAGTCAGCACATTTAACTTATATAAGCCATATTACTGCACAATGTAAACACTACCTCCCTGGGCTGACATCCTGGCAAAAAAAAAATATGCATCTTTCATGTGCTGGAGGTTAAAGCTGCTGTGAAGTGGTCTACCTTGCTCTAGAGAAGAGGGCAAACATCACTTTATCTGCGAAGAAGAAATAGGAAGGAAACAGATCCTCTCAGTGGTGTTCTGTTTGTGAGCAAGATTTAAAAGAAGGAAGTTTAAAACATGAAAAATGCAGCAATCAGGATCTCGTCTACCTTTTATTTTTTTCCCCCCACTTGGTACAGATGTGAGATAAAAGTTAAGTAAGAAGGAAGAAAAATGCATGTGGTAACAGAAGGCAGCTACCCACTGTGAAACACACACATTCACTGTCTCCTGAAAAAAACTCATTGCAATTCTGAGAAACACTTTTGGCAGTCAGGTTTTCTGAACTTAATTATGGACAATTTGCTTTCTCCTGACACTTAGATTATTAAAGCAGCTGATTTATTTAGAATGAATCTTTTGGCCTTTTGCATATCGAAAAAGAAACTATTAAACAGTAGGACTCAAGCACGTGCCATAATTTTTTCCAGCAACAAAACAAAAGGTCAGAGGCTGAGCTTAGAATTGACAGGTTAGCTGTGCTGTAAATCAATACTAGCCTTTGTTGACCACAACGATCACTTTATGGATAAAGGTCAAATCATTTAGGAGGTTCAAAGAATAGTAATGAAACCCTGTGCTTCAATCCGTACATTTTTTTTACATTCCCAAAATATACTTTTCCTTTCTTGGTCCTTTACTGAATGGAAATATGATATGATCAGCGATAAATCATTCTGTTACCAGTCATAAATGGGAGAGAGACAGAAATCATCATCCATAAACTCCAAAAGTTCCCCTGACACCAGAAATTAAGAGGATGATGCCTTTGCCTGCTGGCCTAAGAGAGCAATCACTAGTGCTGTGCTAGTGCTGTAAAATACCACTTAATTTGGAATTCACCCTGAGACTACTAATTGGGTGAATAGGCAGAAAGTGAAAGTCAGCAGTGACAGTCTGTCACTCAAGCATGCTTTTGCTGTGTGCTCAGACATTTTATGCATCTGAAAGAAGCCACCAGCCATGGGATGCAGCTGGGATGACCAGAGGAGGAGCAGGACTGGAGCAATACTGGTAGAACCTTTATGAAGGATGTGGGGTCTGCACCCTGCAAGCCTCCTGGCACCCAGCTGATGTTTTCTATAGCACTGCCTCCCTGACCACGGCAGCACAAAGCTCTGAGACAAGCAGGGGAAAGTTCAGGGCTAGGCTAGAAGACAATTTATTTTGAAAACAGAAGGGCTCAATGACTCCAGAGTGGCTCTAAGTGTCCTTTGTGAGACAGAAACGTGTTCATTGTCTACACCGAAAACATAGAGCTAGTTCACATGGATCTATTCAGACAGACTCATCCTAAGATAAAATGCTGCAAGCAATTAGATAAAATTAAATCCTAAAACATTTAACTACATAGCCTTCAGAGAGTCATCACTGGTTCCTCTATCAGTACAAATTCTGTTTCTGGGGTTTCCAGTGTTTACTTTGCAAATCCATTCATAAAGGCAGCACCCTGTCTGATCATTTCTTTTGAACTACTAAAGTCTGATAAGTTTCAACAATTTTTTTGCTACTGGTTTAGCATCCTGATTAGTAACCATTCAGTCACTACCCCATTGGCAGATTCCTATTGGCAAGAGTTTAAGAAACTTTGTCACTACACTGCAGGGGAGGGAGAGGCTTTCTCCTGTGTTTTGTCAGCTTGGCAATCACAGATTAAGGATTCAGAAGCAAAGACAGATGCTTTTCTCTGTTTTGATGAAGGTCAGCAGCAGGAATTTCTCCCTTCCTGGAAAGTCTGGTACTCCTACTATTCTACACTTCACTGGAGTCAGTCAAGAAAGGTTAAAAAGTCTGAGGTTCCCTCTGAGGTCAGAAACATGAAGAAGCAAGTAAAGCACACAGTCTTCCCATGAGGTCTCAAAAGCTCTCCTCCCACTGCTTTACTTTTGTTTAATGCTTTTCTGCCCATCCTGTCAACGCGACTTCCGAATATTGGTATGTCTTTAAGGAAGGTTTTCTTCTCTTTATGGCAAAATTGTCTGAAATACAATTCTTCCTGCAACCTGACTCAAAGGTCATACCCCTATATGACTATCAAAAAGATTTAAACAAACCTCTTAAGCTCAGTCTTTACATGCCATCTGCCCTGCTGGAATCCCTGCCCTTTCTTCCTCATTTAAATGAGAGCACCAAAATGCCTAACCTGGCTACAGGATGGGTCTTGCCAGTTCACAACAGGCATTGTGCACAGGTCACCTTAAAATGGAAGCATTCGATTCAAACAGACAATACTATTTAAAAAATAATAATCAGGGGAAAAAAAACCAAAACATCACACAAACCAATCTTCCTGTGGTTTTCCAAAAGCATTCCAACGAGGTTACTTGCACTGCTTTGAAATTGGTTTGAGTTATGGGAAGGCCACAGCAGCTGAGACAGCAACAGAGATGAAAGTTTTTTTAGCTTCCAGATCCAAGGGGGAACACAGCTGCTCCAGCTGGTCCCCTCAGATCTCAACACTTATTAGAGCGATGCAGAAAGCGATAAAGGTTTGTGAAGAATGCATTAATAAAACCAGTCCCAGAATAGAATGAAAACAACTCCAAAATAATTAATCAAACCCTAAGCTTTCAGCTCTGGAAATTGAAGTGGGCTTATTTTAGGGAAGCTTGGTTCTTTTACATACAGAATTACCACCTCTGCATGACACTCCAATTAGTGTGAGTCAGCACTAATTTATTTTTTTTTAATGACAGTCATCTGTTTATGTTAACCCCACAAATGAATTTATTTGACATTGAGCAGCAGCATGGATGTGAAATAATCATAGACTTTTTTTTTTTTAGAATACTAGGTGGGGGGGAAAAAAAATGGTGCCACAAGATGTAGAGTAAGGCACATTTTAAAAGAAAACCAGTAATAACGTAAGTGGAAAGGACTGGAGATCTTAAAGATCAGCAGTGATTCTGTGATATTTATACAATCCTCTATGAGAAGTTCACGAGAAAGCTGGAAGATGAAAGAGAGAAAAATACACAACTTTTGGAGAAAAGAAGCATTTCCTATGTATAATTTCAACAACATTGCTAATTTCAGAATTTACCTACAACCTGTTTTAAAACCAAATGACATCATGGTAACACAGTTGTCGTTAAAGTATCTAAGTCTATTTAAACTCAATTTATTCAGATTCTGGAACAGAAAACAACTTTGTTAAAGCACAGAGGAAAGTAGGGAGCGAGAAACTGAAATTCAAATTTTCAGGTTTCTTGGTTTACAAAAAGGTTTCAGTTGCCAACTGAGGGCAATGCAAACCACTGAACTTAAAGTAATAATGATAATGATGACGAAACCAATTCAATTTAGGTGTTTAAATACAAACAGATCATCTTTGGGAATTTATTTTCTGTAGTGCTGTGTTCTTGGCAAGGGGTTTTGGCTGGGACAGAGTTCATTTTCCTCACTGCAGCCAGTACAGGGCTGTGTTTTGGATCCGTGACCCAAAGAGTGTTGGTAACACGGGGACATTTCGGGTGAGCTGCACTCACACAACACCAGGCACTTTCTGCTCCTCCCCTGTCCCACCAGAGAGTGGGCTGGGGGTGCTCAAGGTCTTGGGAGGGGACAGGTGACCCCAGCTGACCCCAGGGATATCCCAGACCATATGGCACTGTGCTCAGCACAGCGAGCCAGGGGAAGGAGGAGGAACACAGGACATTGGGAGTGATACTGTTTGTCTTCCCAACCTTTGTGATGAGTGCTGGAGCCCTGCTCTCCTGGGGATGGCTGAACACCTGCCCAGCCATGGGAAATGGGGAATCAATTCCTTGTTGTGCTTCACTTGCCCACACATTTTCTGCTTTACTTCCTGAGATGCCTTCATCTCAACCCACAAGTTTTCTCACTTTTACCCTTCCAAATCTCTCCCCCATCCCTCTGAGGGGAATGAACAAGTGGCTGGGTGCCTGTTGGGATTAACCCACAACAGTCAGGAACAAAAGCAGCTTTCATAATATAAACACTTCAAAAACCTCATCAGAGTTATTTCATACTGCATTGTAGACAATTTTATGAAGGGGAGCGTATTTCAAATGTGGTATCCTTTTTTAAAACAAAAAATATTCTTGTAAAGGACATTAAACTTTTTTTTTGTATGAAAGTTTTTCTGGAAGAATACTATCTAGCCAAAGTTCTAGAAAACATTGAGGACTAAAATTTAACAGCTGTACTTGGAGGATGATATGATGAAATTGCATCAGATCTATCAGAAAATAGTATTCTTCAGTCATGTCATATATCATTTAATACTTGGGAAGCTGAAGATTCCTCTGCCACCAGCCAAGCTAACAACATTTTATTGTATCTTAAATTACCCCTAATTAATATCAAGTGCCTATTTTTTTTCTTTTTCATAAACTCCTCAGTGGCTATGAGAAAAGTTATACTTCGAATCTTTATTCAGAAATTCTCTTTCCCAATAACAGAAAAGCTGAAAGCAAATGACCATTTGTATCAAAGTAGTTATAGTTCTATTGAGTTAGCTAAACCACACAGGCAGCTGGAAATCAATAGGAGCTAAGAGCTGCAAGTCAGTATGCAGGAAAGCACACATTTATACAGTCAAGGCTCCAAAACTATTTACTGACAATTTTCTTGTTAACTGTAATATGATCAGTGTTGCTTTACGTCACAGGTTGGATAATGGAATTGTACAAAACCATCACTCTTGCTTCATGATGATTAATTAGCACAGTAAACAAATGAAAAGTCCCTCTCCACAGTAAACCTCATTTAAGAGCCACCAAGCAACAGGTATGGCACAAAGTACTGCTCTAACACAAACAAACCTGATATGTTTAATCATGCACCATACTCATAAATCTTCAGCTGTTTTGTTTGAATATCCTGTAATCTGTCTTGTCTGAAATGAATCTGATCATGTTTTTACCCCTCCATAAAGCAAGCTTTAAAATAAACAGAAATTCACCTTTTTTCCCCTTTTCTCTTACTAAATTACATATTATTTTTTTTCTTTTTTCTTTTTTTTTTTAAAGCAGAATCTTTGTGTCCGCAAAAGGATTTTGTACATTTTATTGCAGATGCTCAAGAAATTAGATTCACAAAGAAGCTTGTGATAATTATTACATGCTTTCAAATGCAGGTGCAAATTCTTGAAGCTTTTGTTTCAGCATTGTGGGAAGTGATTCATTTTTGTGTTGCTGGTTTTAATCAGCCTATATTTGGAAAACAGATTTCAGAGCTCTCATACACAACCTCCAATTTTAAGAGTTAATCAGGGGGAAAAAATACACAACTTTCCTGAGTAAAGTGGATATAGAAAGTAAATATTAATTCATTTACAATAGTGTTCTGGGTGTAATTAGGTCAACAATTGGCTGTTGTGGGCCTAGACTTTCTTTCTAATCTTCAAAAGTGTATTTCTTTCTAAGCTCACTGCTGGACCCTGTATTTTGGACTCTTACTTCAGAATCTTTCTGCATCAACAAGGCAACTGCTGGTATTTCACTGTGAAACACAAAGCATCCACAGAAGGACATTTATCCCATGCAGTGCTCTGCAGAGAAATAAACTATTTTTTATTTAAGTTGTTATCTCTAACAAACTATGCCAATACCAAAGCAGAGGTCACGAAGCACCAGTCAGAAACAGGAGTGTCACAGAGGAGCTGGGCAGGTCCTACAGAGCAGAGAGCATCTGGCTCCAAGAGGGAAAAACCTGGGGAAGGATGGAAAACTTTGATTTCCTGTAGGATCCATGTGCAGTTCACACTGCTCATGTCATAACTCCCCTGAGGCCAGACTAGACTTGGGAAATAAAAACCTGGCAAAGACCACCATGCCAAGAGTAAGTCACACCTAAGAGCTCCTATGTCTTCCATAAGCTGTTCTACCTGAATTTTCAGTTCTCATCACTCGCATTCCTGGCCAGCCAGTGATCCCATCATAGAACAATATTATGATGACAGATATTGAGGAAAATAAAAAAAAAGAACTCCAAAAACCCAAACCATTTTTATATCTCATACATTGTGTTATCTCATACATCCAGGCACAGCTTCAAATCTCATCTGAGGAATAAATATCAGAAAAAGTATTTGAATTCAGAGGGTGAGAATATTAACATGTCATAACCTCAATAATTCCTTTGAACACCTGACATTCAAATATTATTCAGTAAATGTACAACAGCTGAACAACTTTGAAAAAAAATTACCACTCTGCTTTACCAAAACCAACTGTTACATGGATTTTATATTCCTTGTAAATCAAGGGTGGCAGCAGCAGGTAATTCCATTTGGCCACTGAACATTAAATGTGATATTTTCAGTTAGGAATGTTTTAAGACAATTACATTGCCTCCTTCAGAACCCACATTTGGGATGCATCCAACAGTTCACTATCACAACTACAGTAAGGGTACTTAGAATTCAGAACCAAAACAAAATCCCCATGACTTCAACGTAAGAATTAGTAAATAAAATGAAATAGTAGGAAATGTTCTTTTATTTTCTCAATCCATACTTGGATCTATTCATATTAATGTAATATATTATTATTAGATCACTTAATTTTAACAACAGTCTAAGTTTCCAAAATAGAGTATCTTATTTTCCTAATCTTAAAATAACGGAAAACAATGAGGTTATTGTAAATGACACCGAACTTGATTTGTTGGATTGTCAAACATGCCAGAAAAATTGCAACTCCAGAAAATTTGGTAAAACTACCTGTGAAACTTTGATGAAGTAATGGAAAGAACTAGTCTAAAATTATGCCACTTAATTTACTCAATTATTAGACAGAATTCAGCAATTAGTATCAGGTAATTTTAGGAATTACACATTTACTGGAATTTAGGTCAGAATTACTATTAGATGAGCAAAAATACTAAGCTCATACCATTTTATATTAAGAACAAAAGCACAGGTCTACTTGAGAGTTTGTAAACTTGAACACAGAGTTTTTAAAAATGGTTTTATAATTTCCTACTTAAAACATAAAGCTAGTTCTCTTAAACAAAGCCTTTGTGATTGGTGCACTTGCTCAAGACATGTTAAACTTATTTTCAATAAACCTTTGGGATTCACAGGAGACTCAAACTCATCCCTCCTACATCTTGCAGTCTTCCTGAGCAAGCATTCTAATATACCAGTGAAAATTGGCTTTTAAAGCCATTAGCATTCTAAAATAAGGGTCATTATAGAAAAAATCCCATGCTTTAGGATCCCACAAAAAGGAGATGACCCCGAGCACCAAACTTTTCAGACAGCACAGCAGCATTTACCTTGCTTTTCCCAAGCAGTTGTAGAAATTAAAATTGGATGCTCAGGAATTATGAGTCCCCAAAATAATAAAAGAAGTAGATAGCTGGCAAAAACATGGCCTACCAGCAGCTTCACAGAGCTTTTTTTAGAAGTACATTTGAGTTAAGAACAAAAGCTCTGGTGAGATTTTGTAGATTCTACTCTCAGATAACACCAGTACAATTTAAGTAATTGTTTTAAAATATTTGTATTACTTTCCCTTTTGGAAAATACAATCATGATAATAATTAAAGCTACATATTACCATCATCTACAGCACACAGTTTGCCAGCATTTCTTCTATGAAATTAAGACATCTTCAAGCTTTGCTATTGCTTTTACAGCATCTTGTAGGCAGCAGCAAAACTGTCCCTAATTAAACCAATGCCACACCACTGCTGAGTCAAATGCCTGAAAATAAATCCAAACATTAAAAAAGTCTGGAAATCCCATTATTTGTGGAGAAATATGACCTCAAATCTCATGTTATTCTGGGCAACCATGACCAAAAACTTGAAACTGTGGGGAAGAAGTCATGCACTGGGAGATGGAGATGAATAGCAGATCCAGAACTTTGTCTTCCTTCTTTAGTTCTCAGGATGCTTTGCCATGGGAAAGCATTTGAAATCTCCTTCTCATCTCACCCTCAGTGTCAAAAAAATAAAAAAATACCAAAGAAGGATCTGATCAGTGCTAAATGCCAAACCTAACAATTGGTATCACAAGGACACTGGGCTTTGCAGGAGGTTACAGCCTCCAGACTTTTCCCTACCATGTTGTGAAGATCTTCCCATAAAATCACAGTTTTTAGTCAGACCAATCAGACAGTTCTCCAAGTGGATGATCCCAATGTTTATTTTCTAGGAAAATCCATTAACAGTCTCTGTAATGAACTGATATAGAGTGAAGTTTAACAAACTAATTAAACTAAAGTCAGTGCTGAAGATATAACAGGTACCAACTTTATCAGATTTTTGGTGTGTTCATACAAAATCTGCTAACTCTAAACAGGTTCCAAAAGCAAGTGAATGGGATCAGCCAATCTGTCACAGACCTTATAACCACACTCCAAATAGGGGCATGAAAGACAGAAAAATAAAAAGTATCAATCCAATGCTAGGAGAAAAGTAGAATTATAGTGAGAACAGTTTCTTCATTAAGTAATCTTAATTTACTTTCTCCCTTCTCTGAAAAGTGTAAAATATTGAGATAACCCAAGTGCCCCAGCCTCATTTCCAGGCAGCACAGAATCCATCTGAATTACCACACATTTTAAAAAGTCATCTGTAAAAGAAAGCCATATAAAGAACTAAATGCATGAGAAACTTATTGATCAACATCTGTAACTAATTATTTTCCCCAAGTAAGTTCTTCCCAAAAACCTATAACATTAAACATGTCTATTTCTTCCATAACTAAGAATTCCTTATAACTATTACAACTAACTCACAAGTGTTCTGCATTATATACAACATGATCCTAAAGCCTATTGCTATGGCTCAAATGGCCTTTATGCAAATCAGTAATGGATTTTAATCTGGTGCAAGAAGCTGGCAAAGACAACACTTCTGGTAGGCAGTCCTACCTTTTAATGCCTTTGCAGCCACCCTTGAAGCCATTTCAGGTTCTTATTTAGAACTATGCCACATTTATATTTAAGATAAGTAGTTTAATATGTTTTATGGAAGGACGAAACATTAAAACACTCCTTTCCTCTCAAAATATATTTGTCCCATTCAGTCATTTCCAATTAAATCACATTGATTACCACACTGAATGTTCCTTTTTTTTCAGCTGTCACAATTTTTATTGTGTGAAGAATATTTTTTAAGTATCATTAAGATTCTAAATGAAACAGTAAATATTTTAGCACACTAACAACAGAACTACCTATATGTGTTTTCGAGGGAAACAAATTCTGAGAGAAGAATATATCTACAAGTGATCCAAAAGTCACCAAAATGAATAGCAATACTATGGCTCAGGTGCCTGACTTCAACCCTGTAAAATGCAAATATTCAGTGTCTTACAAGGTTTTTTTTTGCCCTCCTTTTGATAATTCTCTGACAATGACTGCAGCTATTCAATGAAAGTCTGGAAATGGAATTTTCTATTAACTCATTTACATCCAAAAGTTTATCATCATCTAAATAAATAAATTGTGTGCTTTCACTAGAGATAATAAAACTATCATTAATTTCAATCAGCAATGAATTTTAATCATGCGGACCTGCAGTTGTTTTATAACTTGTCTGCAATTTCAAAAGCATTTATCACTGTCATCATTTGTATATATTTTTAGACTTCAGTCCTGTAAAGATTTATGCATGAAAAAATGGTTCCAGTGCTGCTTTTTAATTTCCTTAGAAAAAAGTCATGATCTGTATTTAGAGTTTGTAGCATGTACTTGAAACCCTAAAATATAGTTAAATTATAATGGAGTTCTTCCCATTTTTTAAAGCAAACTAAAGTAAAATCATAAGATCAGTGCACTATTTTTAGTGTTTCCTTGGTTTAAAAGGTCTATTATCCCTTTTCATGGTTTCATATGGCAGGAATGTAGAGATAGAGACCATTTTGGCTGGGTACAGAAATGATGACCAATGGTTTAATGCTCTAATATTTACAGGATGGAGGATATCTTGTAAGTATAAACAAGAGAACTAGCTAAAGAATCAGGTGTGTGTTGCCATTTCTCAGCCTGAAAAGTGAACTGCTGGTCAGAGGACAGAGCAGTGCCAGCAACTGGCCCAAAGGGCTACAGCAGGTATCCCTTCCTTCCTGGGAGGAAATCAGCTCATCCCTTTGTTATTTACAGGCAGGCTTTTTCCATCCAGGTACTCTCCTGGCACAGCCAAGGACTCCAGCTCTCATGGAGCCATCTGTTAAGTGACAACATTGCCCTTATCAAGGCAAACATGGTAATTCATTGTGCAACTACTGATATAAAGTCATATATACCATATATTTTACATGCTATAAACTAATTAGAATTTGGATTTATGTACAGTCTATTACAACATTCATAATACATCAGTGATGTTGTGTTATCAAAATAAACACCCCATTTAAATTAACAAAAAAAAAGCATTGATAGAGAACCGTCATAAATATTTGAAAATATATCAGTTAAAATGCAACCAAACTCCTTTGAAGTTTTGAGTACTGTTTTGTTAGTAAATAAAAAGAAAAAGGAGAAGCAAAAAGGGATTTTTACATACTGTTTCTTCTGAACTATTTGATACCTCAGCTGAAATTCAGCCCTGAGAAGAAGCACAGTGGTGCAGACAGGTGAATATAACCACACTGGAATAGCTACTTAAATCAAACACTGAAAGTCAAGAGAAACATTGCATGACTCATAAAACAAGTCTGACCATCTCTCAAAATTATCTGTACAACACAACCAGATAAGAAGATGGAAACTGCATCGTTTAGCAAAGGTATTATACTCAGAAGTTTCATTCTTCTGAAATAAACCAACACAGAATTTTTAATTTCATTAAAAACTAAGCGTAGCATTAGCTCAAGGAACTTAAGGGCTTTTACACATTTAAGATGTTTTTGCAAAGGATTAAAACAAACAAAAAAAAACCCCAAAACAACATGCAATTAAAATTATATATAATTTATAAATAATCACATAATTTATAAATAACCATATAGCAGAAATTATATTGAAAAGAAAGAGCAATCCAAGTCCTTATTGTGAACACATTAGGATCAGTGTTTTTTTATTGTTTTTTATTTTCTAAAATAGTGGAAAGGCTTGGAAAGTCACCATGAGACTACATCACCTGCTTCCTCTGAGGAGAAAGAGGACAGAACAGGGGTAAAAGAGAGAAGTGCTATCTGTTCATGATAAAGGACTGAATAGTAATTATTTCTTTGGCTGTGAGACAATCACAGATAAATTACAAGTAATATCTCTTTCCTCCTAAAAAGCACACTCATGTGATTAATCTGTAAAGTTTTAAACCCAATCCAAATCAAACCAAACACAGTCAAAAATAACTCAGATATTTGAGCACTCTCCTACATGAGAGTAATAAATTTTCATTTTTTAGACTTTGTAGTTTGCAGTAATAGCTGTAAGGCTTACATTTTTCATGTGTAGAGGACCAAGTGCTTGTACTGATTTGAGGAGACCACTAAGTGAAAGTTGTAGCACTTTCATTAAAGTGTGTCGTGGCTATTGTCCAAAAGGACTTGAGCACAGCTCCTATCTCTAATTAAAATGTAACAATTTATTCTCTGTATCTGTCAGTTCAGAAAGGATGGGACTTGCGAAGCATCAAAGGAACTAGAAAATTAAAAAAAAAAAAAAAAAGCGAAAGAGCTCAGAACAAGCAACAACTGCCCTGCAGTTCATCATCTCTGAGTTAATACCTTGGCATTGCAGCAGCAGCAGAGTATGGGGAGCATACTTGCAAAAAATAAACTGGGAAAAAAAATACTTCAGGAAACTAATGACAGTTGACAACATACTTTTCTTCCATATCTACATATGAGAGAGAGCAGCAGAGATGGGAGACACAGCATCCAAAGCGGAATGGGAGTGTGAGTATTTTGCTTAACATTCACAATAACATTTCCTAGAAGGTTGTCTCAGCCCTTCAACTCATTTGTGGAATTTATTCAAGGACTAATGAGGCAGAACTTTTACCCACTGGGACATCATTCTTTTTGGGTTGAAAAGAAACAGAGCACTGAAAAGTGGTCAAAACCCTCTGATCCTCCAGCCACTCTTCCACATCTCCACTGCAGGACACATCAAGGTGGACTTTACCATAATATGCAATAATTATGTGTTCAAAGCACTACATGCCTACAGATTATTAGGCTGTATCCTTAATTACTGGTAATAACTTTCTGTAAAAACATATTTCTTAATATAATAATGTTGCACAAGAATATTTTATAATGATGAAAATATCTGAACCTGAAAGTGTCTTCATATTGCACAAAAGTACAATGGAATTGCTCCAAAAGCACCCTGGTCTACAAGAAGGAAGTGGACCTGTCTATCCAGGTAAGACCTACTAAGTTCTAAGGTTCAAAATGTGTAAACACCACTTATCCCACTACTGAAAGGTGCAATTCATTTACAGACCAGCAATTTCACACAAAATATCAGAAGTCAAATCACACACCATCATGGATGTGCACAGATATTTGAGGACTTACTCCAGGATTGCCTGCAGGACTCCTCCTTCATGCAGGAACTGGTTAAAAAGAAATGCTGCAATATTTACATTTGGTAAGATGATGAAAAAGCAGCGAGGCATGATGGAGTGTATGACTTTGGAATTCAGACTGTGATTTAGTGGATTTTGCATGAACAAAGCATTCTGAAATCAGCGCCTGCCACATGGATCACTGATGATTCAGAAAATATTCAAGTGGAAATGATACACATAGGCCCTTGTTAACATTTTGGCAGCAGCCCATTGCAGCTTTTCTGCCAGACATGCAGAAGCTGAACTGGCATAACATCATGCTACACCCTGTACATCCTGCACGTATCTTTCAGCTGTGATTGCTCTGCTATAACAAATGGCATCTGAGAGCCCATAAATATCAGTAAACAGTTCCAGCCTATTAATAGCTTGTCTCCCTCCTAAATCTGGCATTTCATACAAATAACATCAGGCCATTTCTGCTGTTCTGAATAGAGGGTATTTGCTTTTGGGAAAGACAGACAGAAAGACATAATAAAAAATAAGAAAAGAAAATCCGCAAATAAATAGAAGAAACACGCACAGCTTTCTTTTTCTAATACCACTGAATAGCTATACAGGGTTTAACTCCTGGATCATAGCTTTACATATTTAACTGAGTGACTGAGTGCAACACTCAAATTTTTGCCACTACTTCCAGACAGGAAAGACTAAAGCCATACGCACTCCATTGGCTGTGAGGAAACCTGGTCAAGAAGTGTGGCAAAGCCTCTACTTCTTGGCCACATACTTTCATTTTTGCCTGCACTGCTGTTGCAAACCCAGTAGCAAGTGCATGAGAAGTCTAAATCTCCTTCCATCCAGTGCTCAAGCTCATTAAATGTCATAAAATGTTTCCAAATGGAGAAAGCAGAAAGGGCAAGGTTCACAATAGGATTTACAGAACAAAACATCCCTTTCAAACCCACCACCAAACAATCCCCTAAATGATCAGTGGAAGAAGTTCAGTCATCTGACTGCCCTAAACACTGTTAAACAAACCCCATAAAGCCAAACTATTAATCCTCCAGCAGGGCTACTGTAGAAAAAATAATTTATGCAAGCCCCCTGGTTACTCTGATGTCTTTATCTGTGGAAGTGCAGTGACCCCTAAACGTCTTTGACCTGTTAAGTGCTAACAAATCAAACACTCAACGGCTTTTAATATATTTTCAGGCTGGAGTCCTTCTAATCAGATGCTGACTCTTGAGTTCTCTAGCAATGAATATTTCATAATATTCAGTCAAATAGTGTTAGAGTCAGAAAGTATCAGCTCCTGTGGATTATATGCAATCTATTCTCTGCATGCAATTATAATAATTTTGTTTCCTAAGTTCTTATCATTTGGCAATATCAAGTGAATGGAAGGAATGAGATCAGGTATGGCAATAATACTTAAATAATAAATCACTATGAAAAATATATGGAAATTTTTCGTCTCTAGAATTACATACAGTTATTTCATAAGCAATTTTTCTTTATACCTGAAAGGTATGTTCTATATATCACATTCAGAAGTTTATACTGACAGGAAGCACGAAGTGAAAACACTAAACTTTTTTCCACTGAAATTCGATGTCCGTGCATTTATCATATTGGCAAGAAAATACAGTATTCTTAAGACAGCTCCAAATGTGATGCCATTTTCCAAAAATAAAGACATTTGATTATAAATTCACCAACTCTACTTTATCAAATGTAAAAAAAAAAAAAAATAAAAAAATAGAAGTGCAATAAAAAAAAGCTGAGTGAAAAAAACAAAAACCTAATGACTGTAAATGAGATATTTTCTTAGGTTGTTGTCTTTAATTGCCAAAGCAATCAATTTAGCCGGTCCTAATCATTACCTGTTTTGTTAATACTTATTTAGTTCCACTGGTTTCCTTTATCTTAGGATTCAGGGTATAAAAAGGGCTTCATAAGGAAGAATACAGAAAAGCTCAGGACAGAAGTTCATTGGAAGCTACTTAAATATGTGCTGAAATGTAAGATTGCCATTTGCCGTACTAAACGCAACCCAGCAGATCATCCTTCCTTTGGTTCACTTCTACTGTCATGGGAACTACCATGTTATTTCAAGTTTGTCTCTACCTAGCAGAAATTAAATGCTAATAATGTTTAATGACTCATTTTCCAGTTAATCTTCTACTCGAATGCAAAAAATACTACGCTAAGTAAAATCCTTCCAAACGTGCATATTAAATAAATCCCAATAAATTCAAAATTGGGATTGAGAAGGCAAACATAATTTGCAATGTGTGCCAGTAAGTAGCTTACCTTCTCATGAACTCAGATTTGATGACTGTTTCATTGGTTTCTCAAGCCAAAAATGTTTTTTACTTTAGCAGTTTGCCAGAGGGAAAACAAACTACAAGTGCAGCAACAGAAGAACAAGCAAGTGCTAATTTGAACAGTCACTAAGCTGAGTTATCAATAAATAATCAGTCCTTTCTAAAAGATGCATTATTGGTCTCTCATTTTAATATGGAAAGTATATTACCTTTTGAGCAACCTCTTACTGATTTAGTTTTATCCATTACAATTTTAATAATGCAGCTTAAAATGGAAAAAACATGAACTTGAACTTTGGGCTTTGTTTCCCTTCCACACACACTGGGATGATTATAAAAAATTCACAGCCTGATTTACCCTTACTGTCTCATCCTGCTGAAACCTAACTGCTCACATTCACTCACAACATCTGTCCAAAAGCAAAGCTGCTACAGGAGACAACCTTCAACCCATATTTGCCGCTCACACCTCACAGTGTGACGAGCACTGAACAGGCTCCACTGAGCCTCCTTCCCTCTACGTGGGGAAATAAGGTCCCAAGAAAAGGAACAGGCAGCAGGAGCCACATTCTCTCTTCCTAATGCACAGAATGAGCATTTCTTAGAGGCCAGAAGGGGAGCTCAAGTTTTGATCTCTAGCTGAAGAATCCCCTTTTTGAAACACAGATTAGTAGCTATTTTCAAACCATTAAAGCTGTCCCAACTTGCTCTAGATTAAGTAGCACTGTCTACTTTTCATGATGGCAGCATCTCCTGCATTTCTGGAATTTATATGGAGTGAGAAAATAGCAGGAAGCACAAATAAGAATAAATAAGAAGTACAAATAAGTTCTTTGTGATCTATACGTGAACAACAGTCACACAATCAATGTAATTAAATAATATTTACAGTTACTGCAATAAAATGTGAATAAATTACTGTAACAATGTGAAAAGTAGCCCATAAAAATGACTGGGATTTCCACAGCTAACTCAACACTTCACATTATCTATATTCAAAATCTAAACTTACTTTTCATTGCTAGTGTTTAATTAAAGAAACATTTTCCAACTAAACATGGACAGTTGTATGGGAAAATTTTCTAAGGCATAAGGCATAATTTTTATTGAAACCAGGGGGCACATGCAGCCTCCATTTATGCATAAGGAAGTATCTCTCCTGTAAAGCTCAGATAAATACAAATGTGAAATACTTCTGAACATTGCTGTTCACTGCTGAAAAGAAGGGAAACCATGATTTCACCAATGTTGCAGATGCAATGATTCTCATCCTGACCTAAAGGAAGGTTGATGGAGTAGACTTGTCTCAGGAAAAGTACAACAGCTACTAAGTCCAGGCACTCTGATTGTTTTCCTGTGAGTACCATCCTCCACACTATGGCCAAATTTGTAAACTTCTGGCTAAAAGGAAGCTGTGTTTTTCTGGCTCATTCGAGATGAGCCTGCAGGGCTCTCTTGCAGCTGGCAGGAGACTAAACTGAAGCCTCTCCAAGTATTTTAATTCAGAAAATATTCGTTTGGACTTGAAAGTATGTACTTTCCAAGTCCTGGAGAAAAAATGGCCTTTCTTCTAGATGAAAGAAGCAAAGCTTGGAATAGAGTATTAGGCTTGAAATATTTGGCTCTTCTGTCCAGCTAATATATGTTTTCCCATGTATTGAATCTAATCCCAGATCTAAATTGGTTTTATCTCCCATTTAAAAGCCATCAGAAAAAAAAAAAAACCAAAAAAACCCTACCACTTATAACACCTCTACTCAGCAAAGACTTTTGATTACCCTTTTGTTGCCTTTAGCATGAAGACTGGCATTGAAATAAGATGCAGCACAAAATTTGCTGGCACTTTATGGACTTTTCCTCAAAAGCATAAAATGTCTAATACCATAACTACACAGTAACCACATTTCTTTTGTGCTGTTTTTGATTACCCCTCATGATGTGGAAATAAAAACATTCCTGTGTGCTAACACGAGCTTCTTCCAGAAGTACATTCAGATGTAGTTTGTTCAGGTTCAGGTCAACTTTTATGTAGTAGACTTTGAGCTTTATTTGTAATAAAAGGTATTGAATATTCTATATTTCATTGATATACAAATTAGCATGAACTATCTCCCCAAAATAAGTAAGATAGACAGAATTGTACCAATACTACCTGTATTAGTCTCCATGCAGAAACACTTTTGAAATAGGCTTTGAATAATTTAAATACCACAGAAAACAATTTTTTAAAAAGTGTCTATGGCACTAAACAAGATTTATCTTTAATAAAACCAAATAATTTAACTGTACTAAATGAAATTGCACACATCTGATTCAACATTTTAGAGACAACTTTAAAGAAAGGCCATGACAGAGATTTGGATAGTTTCAGTGTTCTCTTAGTTATTTCAATTTTTCAGCAAATACAGTAGAATTATCCTTTAGTATCATTTAGTAACAAATAAAAACAATATATATTTCAGAATAATAGAGTCTGGAAAAGTGATTCAAACTATTAGGTGCTTTGTCTCCCTTATGTTTTTTTAATTTTCAAAGAAGCATAGAACAGAACACCATGCTGGAACTCAAGAAACATCTTGTCCAAACCTTATTAAAAAAAATCATACTACAGTATTAAAAATCATATTATCATTTTCTAGTCCCAGTGTAAAATAAACATGAAATGCCTTCATGTGGCATTCAGCATAAGTGAAACCCTTCAGATGTGAATTGATATTGTTGAGATTTTCCTCTTCACTGCAGCAGGTGATGACAAGTCAGGCAGAAGAGAAATTGCAGTTGCAACTCCACACGTCTTGGAAATGCAACCAAAGTCCTGCAGGGCCTGCAGCGTTTACACCATAACATCAACTTCGTTATTATAATATCATTATCAAAATTCAAAACACAACACTGAGGTTCTTCAGACACAGATTCTTAACATAAATAGTAACACTTTGTGGTAAGTTGTATATTTTTATAACAAACCTAAGCACTAAAAACGAAGTAAAATCTTGAGGTAACTTCTTTATTCTTGACAAAGATATTTCCCTCTTGGATGAGGCCAACAAACCAGAAAGAAGAAGCAGCTTAAAGGCCATAAATTTACCAAAGATGAAGAGTGAAAGATTTGAAAGTATATGCACAGGTGCATGGCACACACATGAACACACAAAAGATCTCTTCTTTATCAGGTTCATCCTTTATTCTCCAGCCTCAAAGGAGGTGCCCTGCTAACCAAGAGTGACAAGCCATCACAGCAAGATACACCCTACCAAATACTGCACACACTCAGAATTGCCAGAAGATGGTTTCTGCCAGATGAAAGTCTGCCTCAAATTGCTAGTTGAGAATTCCATCTCGCGCTCAGTGAGCAGGCAGAAAAAAAACTGAACATGCTGGAAAAATGAGCACATTCAGCTGCATCTTCCCTGCATTATTTTACATAAATATTGGATCTATGGGGTTGATAGAGTTTTTGTAGGGGGTTGACAAAAAAAAAAAGGAAAAAGTCATTAAGTTGAGAGAAGGATGGGAGACAGAGAGCTGGACCAATCCATAAATGTGTTCTTATAAGCTGGAATGCAAAGCATTAGCCAGGAAAGGGAGACATCCTTGGGTTCTCATTGGATTATTTCACGTCATAGCATCTTCCAAGCTTTACCCAAATCCTTGCTAGGCAAGTTTCTACACTTCAATAATGAGAAACAGCCTGTCTGATTGGTTCAATATGAGTGCCAGTGATGTGCTGGCTGAGAGCCTCCAGAAGAGAGGGACAAAAACCTGAATATTTCTGTAGGCTTGAATGCTCATTAGCATGCATACTTTTAGAAGTATTTTTGGCTAACTTAGGTAATTATCCACTCATCTAAATGACCACTAAGGCATTTTTGAAGTCATACATTACATCTATCCATGTATAGCAGAAGGCCCCTAAGTGTCTTTACACACTCCAGTAGTCCACAAAAAAAATTCATTTTTATGTAAAGGATTTGTGAAAAGCCATGATTACTCCCTCAGAAATTTAATTACCAAAAATGCTTCATTACAGGGATAAATACAATCCAATCAATCAACCTAAGTAGTGGAGCTAAAAAATCAAACCAGAATCTGACATGCAAGCTCTAGATTCTTCACCTTGCATACTCATAAAAGTCTCATAATGAGGGATTTTTCTCCTCAGTGATAACTCTACAAACTCTTGCCCTTGTGATGCTGGGAATAACATCCTTGATATCTAAAATTCATGTTGAACTTGCAGGCCAAAACCAGCCCATGTGGGACAAGCCATCCACAAATCTACAAAGCAGATTTGAAAAGACAAGTCCCTTCTGAGAGAACAGATCTACACATGTACTGTGATAGACTCAAAACTCTGAGAAGTTCATAAAAGTAGCATACAGAAAAAGAAATTTAGCAAAAAAAAAAAAAAAAAAAAGAAGCAAAGCAACACAGGTTCTAACATTTAAATTTAGGAAGACTTCAAAACACAAAGAGGTCTAACAGAACAATGGAACCTTAAAATGTATGAAAGTGCTATGCATATTGAAATTGTGAACAGTCTAAAATTAGTTGTAAGTTGAAAGATACAAGAGCAAAATTGCAAATGCAACCTGCATGCATTAAATTATGTAAGTAATTAGTATGATACTAAGTTCCAGGTGTAATTTTAATTCTTATTGTGCAAGTTCTTTCTTCTCTTAATAAGCAATCATGTATTCTGAAAAGAGCATAGGAAAACTTTTACAATCCACTTCATAAAAAAGGTGTGAAATGCAGTAATGAAAACAAGATTTTTTAATGTATATGTACATATATACATATATTTTTATATGTGTATAAGTAGATATGTATATTTATACATGTATATATATTTATACATACACACATATATGAAAGCTTCTCTCTATGTATTCTACCTTGAAACTTTTATCTTCTTTAGGCTGAACTCCTACACTACTCCCATCCTTTAAGGAGAGAACAGAAAGTGGAAGGGAAGAAGGTAAAGTAGAAGGGGAAGTAAGGAAAGACTGAGGGAGGGAAATAAGCAAAAAATTCAGTGTTTGCAGCCTTTTCACCTTGACAGAGAGGAGAAGGAAAATTTTGGCTTTGTTTTTCCCCTTTGATAGTGACTGATTGAGCTACAAATAAAATAGCCACACATGCCTGTACACATTTCATGTTTTATGTATCTTCGAGCATACACCTCGATGCTTAGGGATGCATTCAACATTCCCAGATGTCTTCTATTATAATTGCTGCTCACAAACATATCCCACTGATTTCAGAATCCATATCAGTAGCAGAAACAAAAGTCCTGGATCTCATGAAGATTTCTTTTCTGAACTCTCACGGCATAATCCTCCTGGCAATGGGCTATTCAATATAACAATTCCCCCTCCCTCTAGAAAGATAGCAGTCAGGAAGTCAGATATTGCATCAGGCAGCCCCTAAACCAGACCACCCTCCCACAGCAGATACCAGTCCTGTGGAAGCCACTGCTAAAGTGCTAGAAGCCCAATCTGCAAAGAATTGGTTCCAGGAGACAAGGAATGGAAACATCTGAGTGAGCCTTGCTGTGGTGCACAGAACTGAGATTTTCCCTGTGATCTCAGCTGAGCCCATGCTGTGCTGGCAGACAATGGGACTATTCTGAGAATGCCTCTATTAAACTGTGCAATTACAGCAAACTGCCAACTGAAAAACAGATTTGTTTATGTGCAAGCCTAAACATTATTTATCAATCAGATGGGAAGTATCCTGCAGTTAAGTTTCCTCTCTAACTAGGTTTCCTCTTTGCAGAAGAGTTTCCAAATGCTCCAGTTAACATGATAAAAATGTAGCATTTCTTCTTTTCTGTCCTTAAACCCTGCTTTGTAAGGCAGCTGATAAAGTCAGCTTACAGCACTACCTTCAGCTCTGGCTTTGCTTTCTTCACAAGGGCAAGGCAAAACCCAAGTAAGCAGCTCCTTCAGCTCTAATAAACACATCACTGAGCTATGACCAAAGCCTTTGGCTGTGAGATGATGTTTTATTGTGTTCCTTTATACAGTTTCAGTAACAGCTCAATTCTTGATCATCCATGAGCTGTCCTCTCCACTTCCACGTTTCTTTCTAAGCTGCTCTCAAGAAACGAGCTCACAAAACTTCAGCTCATCAAACCAACTTTCTTCGTTCATTTAACGTCTTATTAAAACAAAATTTTTTGATGGCATTCAGCAAGATTAACTCCTAGGCATAGAGCACTTTTTTGACTAGAGAGAAAAGCAGGTTTTTGAAAATTTACTTAAGCTCGGCTTAATTCTTTTATGTATCTCCCTGTAAAGCTTGTCTTATTTAGATTTTCATCTCTACAGGTCAAAGATATTCTAGTTTCAGCCAGGAACACCACCAAAAACTTAAATAAAATAATCAACAATATAAGCTGCTCCTTTTCAGAAATGACCAGTTATTGACACTGGCTGGCTTGTTTCATACAAGAATAGTGTACAACCTCAAGAGATAAAGCATTAGGACTACAAGCAGCAGAAATTTGGGTAATCCCACAGAAATCACTGCATCTCTAAGCCCAGCCAAAGGAGTCATAGAATCAGAGATAAGAATATAGATTTAATAATTTTAGTTAAAAATTGCATTTAAAAATTCCTATTACACATGGAAAAATACTCAGTGGATCAGGATGAGTAATAAAAGGACAGATTTCTGAAGAAAGTTTTTTGCTCAGGTGAGTTCCCTACTAATTTCTGTTCCTGAAGTTTCAATTTTGAGATATAATTAATCAAGCAAAGGCCCACAGTAAATCTAAAATATGTGTGAAAGGCACTTGTGAGGTGAAAAGTGTGAATAGAAACACAAAGGGAGTCTCAGCACTAAGTGAAGCTATTTATCATTGCCATTCTGTCATACTAGACTATCCTGACATGCAGAGAAACAGGTTTCCTACATTTAACACAAAACTTTAGTTGAATTTGTGAGTTCTTAAAAAAACACCAAACACTCAAAAACACCCACCCCTGAAAAAAACAAAAACCAAGCCACCAAAAAACTGATGCATATGGGTTTTTAGTCAAAAACTGCTAAACAAAACCCCAGTACCAAAACCTGACTAAAACATCCTCATTTTTATCTCCTTGTCCTAAAAGGGGTTACCTTCGCCTCCTTAAAAAGGTGAGGAAATCATCACAACTGAACATTTGCTGACATGAACAGCTGAGTGCAATTGTGAATTTAGCAGTGTGATTCCCCCAGATTTGGATGAAATAGGATTGGAATACTTGAATATTTCCATTTCACTTCTTGTGCATGGACTGAAAGCTGCAGAAGATTCAGAATTACTTCTTCTAGAGTAAGACCCTCTCAGCTAGAAAATGCTGCATGTAGGAAAGCAATCAGGATACAATCATTAGGACTCTGAATAGAGAGATTTAAACTAGATTTTAAAAAACAGTGACTAAAAAAGAAACCAGCAGTCATACTAAACTAATTACAATGTTCAGAGATAAACAGGAACAATTAGCTCAATTTTTACCTGCATATGACATTTTTCTTAGAGGTTTTAACATCCAGAACATGTGTTTGTTGGATTGCATCCATTTTAGTAAACCATCTCCTGCCAGAGAACCTATTAACTCACACTAATAACTTACTTAATCTCTTAACTAAGACTCATGTGCATCTGCAATAGACTCAGATATAACAATCCACAGTAAACTTACAGTTGGGTAAGACAGAATAAATAAATACTTTGACTAATGGATCATTTTCTTTTTACAAACACAGAAAATTAAAAGCACCTGGAATCTGCAGGATGGCTCTGTACATAAGGCAATCTTACTGCAAGTTCCATCAGTGCAGGAAGAATTTATCTTGCACTTTATTTGACAGAGGTGACCAAACTTTCTGACTGAGGTGACCAGGTTACTCAAACAATTATCCAGACTTCCATTAGCATGAAACAAAAGAAATACTGGGCCCCTGAAATCTCTGGGGTTTTTTTTAAAGGATGGACACCAAAGTTTGACTAGACATCCAGAGTAGATAAATACATGAAAAGCAGAAGCAAATGTTTTACCTGTTATCTTGAAAAAAATGTTGGATTTGTTTAGCTGACAATATGCATCATAAACCTCTGAGAGCTACTCAACAAAGCAGGCATATAAGGAATATGACAGTGACAAAGACAGTGCCATCTGCTTTCACAATGAAATGTCTCCATTAACAAAAACTAATTATTAAATGACCTGTGTGTGTGGGGTCCCACAGAACACTACTCCAAAATTTTAAAGTGTGCTACTAAAAGACAAAGAAAAAAAATAGCCAACTAGTTAAAGGCAGCAGAAGAAAAATAAGAAAATATCGAGCTTACAATGGAATTTTAGTTGTAACTTTAACTATAGCTTTTACATTCAGACAGAAGATAAAAGGGAGGCTTGGTACATCACTGCTGCCTTCCATTACCTGTAATTATCCATGTTCAGACCACACAGGGAGAAAGAAATATACATGGGATAATCATTAGTCTTTCCAGTACATGGTGCTCACTTACCCATGAAAATCACTAAGTATGGTTTTGCTTTATATGGTGGATGTTGTAACTAATGCAGGGTAAATAAGGCAAGCTTTAAAAAGTCTATTATTTTGGGATATGTCCCTTGTTAAATTTTATTCAAGGATGTATCCTTACAATCATGTACTTCGTAACAACTTCCAATTAGTACAGATGTTCTGAATTAATGAGGCTAAACCTCAGTTCCAAAGTATGCCAACTTTCTAATACAATTTTTGAGATCTGTCTTAGAAAGCAACACTTTTACCCTCAATACTCTAGGCAAAAATCTGCTTCAAAATGCTTGCATCTCTTATAATTAAATCTGCTTCCTGAAGTTCCAGTCAGGTTTCATTTAGGATAATTTTCTTTTTTTTTTTTTAGGTAAAATCTGGGTTTTGTTTTTTTTTAATGTAAGGGAATACCTTCCTCTTCTACATCAATCATGCAATATAGATTTTTTAGCTCTCAATTTCACTAGGCCAAGCAAAGCTGCTCTTACAGTATCTTCTTACAACCCTAATTCATTATTCTTCCAGCCATTCTTGTAGTTGTCCTTACTATTACTTCTATTCACAATCCATGGAACATGTGAGATAGAAGTTGTACACAGTATTTTAGGTGAGTTCTCACCCAGTCTTTGCAATGGCACCAACATGTCCTTATCTACTTAACAATAACATGTTAAGCTTTAAGCTGATTTTCAACAGATGATCTGTCACTTTCTAATACCATCACAGACCTAATTTTCAGTCACTTTTTTTTCATAAAATCATTGATTGTATTTGACAGTTCTGTTACTCCCCTTAAATGCACTAATTTCTGTTCATCATTCTAGCACAGGGCTACAAGCTTCAGCAATACTGAATTTATCTGTTTTTACCCTATCTGCTGGACGAAGTCCTAATCTGTAGATTCGTGTTCTTATGTAAAACTAAAGCTGAAAATGTTTTGAGAATAAATTTAGGGGGAAAACTGTACTTAGTGACAGACTATCACACTTTTTCCTTAAAATATATTGTCATCAAGAGGGAGAGGTAATAAACTATGAACAAATATTCACCTGTTCTTGCTTTTTTAATTCCTTGCAATTTCCAAAACAAAAAGTGTATGACCTTATACCCACTGTCCCTCCCACCTCTGCACTATTTGATGGTGCCATACAACCATACTCAGTATAGAAACAAAACCCCAAGAGAAGGGTTATGGCAACTCAGACATCTCCAACTGTGGGTTAATCTCTTTCCCTTAAACCAAAGTGCTGCAGTTTTCAACAGAGTACCGATAGAGTAAAAACATCTTTGTAGTAGGATGCCAAAAAGTCATTCCACTGAATAATAAAAAAATACATTAAGTTAACATGTTCAGCAGAGAAAGTTCCCTGTCACTAAGCAACAGAAATGGTGAGGAAAACAATCTTAAGCCCCACAACTAAAGCAGGTACCTTGGATTCTCCTTTTGTAAGGAAGATCCTGGCCAGCAGCTTACAAAGGCTCAAATTCATAATAATAGTTCATTACTATGAACCAAAGACTGGTCCTTTGGGGGTTTGTTTCCCTCTTGAGAACATAAAACTCACATTTTTCATGCTATCGCTGCTGTAGAGCAGAGGAGGATTTGTATGTAACATCATCTCTTTTCAAGATACAATTGCAAGATGTCCTTTCCATAAAATTCCAACCTACTTTGTGGTTTCAAACTTGGCCTTTCCACTTGTAGATCTAAGTCCCAGCTTCTGCTGTGGCAAATCAAACATATTCAATGTCTAGAACACTGAGAGAATTTGAGAAATCATGTGCAGGATAACTATTCCTTCTCACATTTAAAGCAGACTTTAAAGTTTTTCTACCAGGAACTACTTCTGCTGATTCTGCACAGTTTTCAAACTGAGCTTTTTAAAACCAATTTCTTTGTAGCTTTCCTTGCTGTTGCACAGGGCTGAAAATACTTTTGTCCTCTTCCCAATTTACACAGCAACAGCTAATAGAGTATCCTTTTTCTGTAGATGATTTTATAAGTTAGCCATCTAATTTTACTTCAATTATTTCTACTTTCAATTTTCCTGTAATATTTTTCAGTACTGGAGGAGAAAGGACATAGAGCTAAAATATTTAGCCATAGTCCCCTTCTCAATTTATTATTCTTAAAAAATTATTTAAACATTAAATTAATCATAAAACCATCATACTCAATTAAAAATATCTTCCCTTTTCTCATTTTCTTCCATCTGAACATTTTCCTTCCTTTACAAAGGATAAACCACTCAACAAAGAGTGTTATTCTTACATGTCTGATTTAGTTCATTCACCTTTCAAGAGAACTGAGGTAACTGTGACTTTCAGAAGGATTTATTGTCTCACTTGCACTATTATCTCCCTCTGGAGAGATCAGATTTTGCTGTCTCTCTTCCACCAAAATAAAAATAGATGGGCTAGCTGAAGTGTTGGATCTGATTTCTGGCTTGTCCCTATTCCTTTGTCCATTGACCTGCACCAGGTGTCCTTCTTTTCCCAGGCTACTGTACCAGCATTTCCATACCACTGGAATTACTGAATAATTGCCTGAAAAGTTCATCAGTTTCAAGGTTCCCTTGCTGCTTATATCCAGCCCTGATAGTTCTTTACTTAAATTAAAAATCAGACACCAGCCAGCAGCACGTGATCTCTAGCACAATATAGAGATCTTCCTCTTTCCTTAAATCACATTCATTCCATGTGCTCATTACATAAAACAAGTGTTTTACCCCTCAGAGAATGATTCTACATTTGTGGCATAGCCCCATGCTTGTTCCTGTGCCACAAATTCTGCTACTTTTTCCACTTCCACCGTTTCCAGAGACTTATCTCTTAAAGGTGAGCTAAGAAAATCTTCCACTCACAACTCATTATATGAGATCTTTTTAACAAAATAGATTCCACTGGAGAGATTTTAGTACTGCTGTATTACACGAGCAGAATATTCTGGAGGGGTAGTGAATGGCAATACTGCAGAACAGAATGCCAAATCCCTCTTTTGCCTCACCAAAAATCCATTGTTACTTCTTCCCAGATGATCACAGTAAGAAACCAAAGCTGTACTTTCAAAAGTTTACTTAGCTATGCAAAAAATGTGTTCCTGCTTTTGCTATTGTGATCACTGCACAAGGCTTGTGAAATCAGGTTTATGCAAATGATAATAATATTTCAAAATGTCCCAGCAGCTGGGAGAAAAGTGATGTAGAGCCATGACAGCAGTTTTCAAATATGCAAATGTTGCTGCAAAGAGAATGATGACAATTCTCAGTGCCCCTAGTGGACTGGACAAAGAGTAAAGCATTTAAATTAGAGCAAGGATAATTCAGATGAGATGTTGGGGAATGAAATAATGAAACAATAGAAAGCATTGCACTTGGGAAACAGTGGAGTCTCCAAAACTGCCAGTTTTCCACAATAGACAATAACTGTTCCTTGAACTTTCTCCCAGGCTTTCCCTTCAGCTAGGACAAGCACATGGCATTTCTGGAGGTACTTAAAAGACAAGTAGATGTGGCACTTAGGGACATGGTTTAGTGGTGGGCTTGGCAGTGCTGGGTTCATGACTGAACTCTTGAAGGGTTTTTTTCAACTGTAATTATTCTATGATTCTAAAATATATTTTTATGATTGTAAAGGATTTAATGGTAACCACAAACACTCTATTTGTGAATGTGATCATTTAAAGAGCAGTTTACTTTTTTTAAAAAAAATATATTCTAATTGCAGGTCTACAGAGAGTTTAAAAAGTTTAGAACATCATTGTATTACACATTTTCATGAGATCCCTCTATAACCTTCAACTTTTTGCTATTTTTTAAAAATTATTATTATCTAAATTTTACAGGGAAAAGAAAATATAGAATGGTGTCCACATTCCTTTTTCCCAGACCCCTACCCTATGACTGTTCTCTCTGTCTCACTGCTAAGTACAATAATATTAATCTTTCTTACCTGGACCTGAAAATCTGTTACTGTTACTCTTTTTCTCCGCATGCATCATTACTTTCCTGTTCATCCTGAAACTCCATCCTCTACTGTTAAAAAATACCAGAACTCAAATAATCTTCTCAAATTCTGCATTAGACTCAGGACATCTTGTTATAACTGTTATTTCTTGGATTTTCTTTACCTCTCCCTTATCTTCTGCTTCTGCCCCCTGAATGTTCCTTGCATGCCTTTTTTCCTCCCTTTTATTTGTTCCTTTGAAGTTCTTATGAGAATCTCTCTGACACTTCAAGTATGTTCAGTAACAGTAACAAAACACGGTAAATCAGTATTTTATCAAAACAATGTGGGAAAATCCAATTTCATTTACTGGAAGTCCATCTTGGACAATTTAAAGGTTGCAATTTGATTCCAATTGCACCCTATAAATGCCAGACAGAACAAGAAACTGTCACTATAATTGGCAAGTTTGATAAAAGATATAAACACAGCAAGTCTCTGTTTTTATAATGACTCACTTCTTTATCTCCTGGCTCTGTGGGTGATGCAAAAGAAAATGCAAAACACTGCCACCAGTGAAGCAATTTTTAAGGCAAGTACGCAATTTTTCTTTTACTATATATAAGAAAGATTGAGGCCATTTATGTGATAAGATTACCAAAAAAATTCCCTGCCAATGACTCAATGACTTCCCAGTGCAAGTGCTTTACAACAATGCCTCTCCCTCTGATATCTACATTGCATATTGCCTTTGTCCAAAATGCTTAAATCAGGCCATAGGAAATTAACCTACTATCTACTTTCATGCTGAAAAATCAGGATGTCTTCATCAGCATTTATTATTCAAAAGAAAACATGGCTTCTTTAGACACATACCCTTGGATAAACCATTGGGATGAGTACAACAAGCAAGATTTACTGAATTTTCCTCCTTGGGGTCAATGACTGAGTTAATGAAACAACTTGTTGCATTAACACAAATATTACTACAGTGGTGCTATGCATCTACTGATTTATTGCATGCTGCAAAATGCTTTGGTAAGAACTCCACTGTGTACTTAGGTTCGATTTCACATTTGTTTCCATCCAGTGGTCTGGCCCAAATGCAAGGTTAAGAAATATGCAAGCAAAGCCTACATAGCATGTTTGATCTTATAAAAAAATCATGAATATTGTTACCACATGCTTTCTCCACGCAGAAAAAGGAATCTAAATACCATCTGTGCAATATAGTCTAATTAGGGGATTAGGACCACAGAAGTTCTGTGTTCCAGTGCCTGTTCCCTTGGCCACTGAGGCAGAAATGTAAGAGAAGGAAAGGAAAGGACAGCAGCACCCTCCTGGCTCCAGTGCAGACAGGAGTTAAGCACCCTCCCAGAATTAACTTGTGCAGTTCTACCCACGGGAGTTTGCACTTTTTTTTTCCCTTGATGTATAATGCCTGGCCCAGCACAAGGCCTGTGAATAAACTTGGCACTAGATGAATCACATTTTAATAAGTTCAAATGATATTCTGCAACCAACTGGTATTTAATGGCTGCAGCATACCACTGGGACCAATTTTTCAGGATTTGGCAGCAACAATAGAAAACTAAATGATAAAAGCACGTAAGTAGTTCTTAAACAAAATAAATGAGGTATAAACATAAGTAAAAGCTGTACTGAATATATAAAAAGTCTGACTACACACAAAACCAAAGATCCATTTGGAACCACACAAATTTAGAAAGAGAAGTGATAAATGTACAATGTACAAAGCAATGTTCTGTTACAATAGTCCCTAACATGCTCCCCCTTCCATATAAAACTGTTTGTTTCCCACATCATTTTTATTAATCACAGGACAATTTATGAATGCTAGTAACAACATGCAACCAAAACCCTTAAAGGAAAATCAGATCCTTTTATTTTGAACATGAATTCTGACAAGTCTCAACAGCTTATATCATATTCAACAATTTGACAGAAATTTGTAGACCTAAGCAATGAACTCCCTCAGTAATATATATTCAAAACTTTTATTTTTTTCCCTTTGGCTCACCAAGTGCTCACAAACAGATGGATTCTATTTGTTTAACATATTTAATGCTTTTATTTTCTTGTTTATTTTTCTTACCATTTCTGTAGTGGCTCCTGATAGTTCACATTGACTAAAGAAAAATCAAAATGTGAGACTAGTCATGAATCACAATTATGCAACTAGTCTGCTTTTTAACTGAATGCACATGTTTATCTCATGTATCACCAACTAAAATTTGTACTCTGAAATAATTTTCCAATTTGAAGCTAAATCAGACTATCTTTGGGAAGCAGTGCATTTTTCCAGAGTGTGGAAATATTAGATGCCATGCCCACTGCTGGGCTGATCTCAGGCTTAGAGGAATGCCTACAAAAAGTCAGAGTGATAGAGCAACACTGTGCAGGATAACCAAGGAGGGAGGGAACACCAGCTCTCCAGGAACTTGCAGTAGCATTGCCAAGATTAGATTAGTCTTTGCCACTGCTCAAATAAAGCAAAAATACATTTTAAAAGAACAGCCTAATAGTAAAGATGATCAGTGTTGTGCAATAATTAAGTTGGAGAAGGAAATTACTCAAGTCAGTAAGTGTTGAGGTATTTAACATGATTATGTCACTGACCCCAATTTTGATTTTCAATGTTCTCCCTTGTTTAGTCTAGCACTGCTGTGGAAAAGCAAAGACTGATTACAAGGAATAATGTCTTAAAGTGATTTGCCAAGATCCAGCTGGCCATCCAGAAGAAAGCAAATCCCCAAACATAATTTATTTAATTACTTAAGCTAGATTTTAAAGTAGCTCTGAAATATCATGGCTCAACTAAACTTTCCTGGAAAGACTTGCTTCGATTAGAATTTCATTAAATTCACTAAAAGAAAAAAACAAAGCAAAACAATTTTTTAATCAAGTATATATTCACTAATCAGCCAAGCCAAAACGGACTGGTTTCTCCCAGTATAATGACCTTTGGTTTTCCAGCTGAGTTCCACAAGTACAGGAGGAACAGAAGACAACAAATACCATATCCACACTCTACCAGGTGAGCAAAATGTTCCATCCAGAGCCCTCACTTGCTAGTGACTGATATTCCTGCTCCCAATCCGGGTGCTCTGATGTCTCCTCTGAATCCAGATTCTGTGCTGAACCCTCCCTGTCAGCAGATGTGAGGGTGCTGCTTACTCAGCTCATGAACTCTTGCCAGGGCTGCTTTGCTGCTTCAGGCTGCACTAAATTAGTCCCAGCAAAGGGAAGGTTTATTTGGTTCTCCAACAGTTTCAACAAAATACTGATGGCACAGTTCTGAGCAGGGCTAAGGGTGAGTGAGCGCTGGAGACAGCCTTGGAAAAGCCAGAGCTGGGCTGGAATGCTCTTTCAAGTCCACATTACCTACAGGGTATTCACCTCAGAAAATCCACTTACCCTTTACAAGATACTGCTGTTTGCTCTTCAAATGTTTACACAGAGAAAACTGTTAGTAACAGTACATATATACATTTAAGTCAAGGACACGGAGGTAGCCAATGAGGGTAATAAAATCAAATAAAGGGCAAGCTATGGAACCTCTTTCCCAAAGCTCTAAACTAGAAGGCAGACAGCATTTTTTTCAACAGAAATTCTTTTCAAGATGCCTGCCGTTCTCACGAATTCAACTTCTGCATGATTGAATTTGGTTTGGATTTTATGATCATAAAAATCAAAACTAAATTAACAAAGACCAACTTTGCTAATATTTTCAATACCTCACCCAGAAGAAATGTCTTGCTCTACATTGGGAAAGTGAAGTTTTACTGTCTGTTCTGAAAGCCAGACCTATGGTGTTAAAACACTGCTACAAACTGAGCTTTACATACTGCTTTCCTGTCTTTTGCTTACCAGATTGCACATGGTGAAATACATATTTACACTGCAGCCAAATTCTAACAAGTACACAAAAATGCCACCACAGCAATAAGTTGAATATTTTTAATCTCATACAATTCAACTAATTAAAACAATTTTAGTTGGACAGTCGCTATTAACAACACAGGCGAGAAAACTTACATGAGTTAATTCTTAGCATTTGCAATTATGGAGAGCTTGTTGTACTAAGAAAGCTGAAATTTGATATTTCAAACTTCAGGTATTGCATGTGAGAAGGAACTTCTCTCAACATTTATTCCACTGATACATATATTGAAAAAGGCATTACTGACAAATGGGGGCACTCAAATGCTAGGCAATAATAAAAAAGTTTGTCTGCTCCTGGTGCAGCAAAGAAAGAAAGTAATAAGGAAATTTCCACACTCAACTTTCATTTTATTTATGCACACGTGGATTTTCTACACCCAAGCTACACAAAATATGCATTTGAACAATATCCAACAGTGCAATATAGAACTTGCACAATATTTTGTGTTTCAGGAAGTTTTCAGGTTCCTGAGTAGTACTTAGGTTTTTTTGGTTCAGCCTTGACCTGCCTTTGTGGCTTTTCCATGGCCATTTATAAAAATTATTCTTATGGAGCAAAAATTTCTGAAGGGCACTCTTGAGAGCTGACATGTGAGAGGAAATGGGGCTCTAAGATAACTGCAAATAATTGAAGGGCAAATCTTTTTGATCTTTTAAATAATAATCTTCAGTGATGAAGATACAAAATAATTGTATATTTATTCATAAATAGAAAGTTTTCAGTGAGTAGTTTTTGCTCTTTATAATTAAAAAAAAACATCTTAACTGGCCTTGAAATATCCACAAAAAGCCAGCAGATTATTCAGAAACATATTGGAAGTCATTACTTTTAAATTCTTTAAGTTTCAACAGAAATAAATATTCTACAGCTGAGCTGGGACCTAAGTATTTTTTTTTCTGATTCTGCCAAGGATGCTTTTAAACCAACACACTCAGTTTTACACTCATCCTCAAGGAACTGCTCATTACAATCCTTGCCAGCCTGAGTTTCCGGATATTTATGATTTTGCATCATTATTTTCTCAGAAATACAGCAGTAAAAAAAGGTTTAAAGTTAGATAAATGAACTATTTACAGCTGGAACAAATCTGACAGATTCCACCAACACTGTTTGGTGGAGTCCCACAGTCATGGCTTTGTCACAGAAGGGCTCAGCAGGGTTTAATGGGAATGTCAAGTGTTGGAACTCCAACCTTGTGGCAAGAGCAGTGAGAGTGAATAAAGCACAAAGCAACAAGATGGTGCTCCCTTTTTTGCCCCTTCTCCCAAAGGCAAACTGGAATAAGCAAGAATAGTTAGGCTTAGTTATCAAGCCACAAGAAAAGAAATTCATGAATGGCAACAGAAACACGGGAGAAATCCATCACTTCTCCCTGGACATCACCCCTAGAAGTCACCAACTCCTGAGTTTTAATAATGTACCCCATCTCTTTTCAATCATGTTTCTGAAGCACTAGCTCTGATGTTTCTTTAGAAAACTCTGCTGTGTTCAGTTCAGTAACTGAGAGTGCTGTATGGAGGCTCCTGAGATTCCCCACCCTTGGGAAAGCTGGCACAGCACAGACCCGGCAGGAGAGCTCAGGAATGAAACAGAGCCCAAGGCAACGGAGGGTCAGAAACCTCAAAGACCACTTCACTGACTCCAGGCTCTTCTCCAGGGCCCTTCTTGAACTCTCTTGAATATTTAGAAAATTCCACATATTATAATTTCTTTTTTTGTTTCTCCATTAACCTCTACCAACAAAACATCAGAACATAAAACATTTCTTTGCTTGCAGGACTACACTCAAATTCTGCTTTCCCCCAGTACTACATCCCCATCAGTGTTGAGCTGCGGATGCTTGTGTAACAGATTTAATAGAATTATTGTTTTCCTAATACATAGGGTTAGGTATCTGGCAGCCAGAAACTGTGGTTTGAACGAGTTTGCATCTGGACTTAAGTATTTAGTAGACGTTGACAGACCTATTCTTCAGTTATTTACTTCCTTTAGGAAAAGTTTGTACCAGTATATTGCACCATCTCATCATGCCAGAAGGAAAAAAACAATCAGGCTGAGATTTTCCAATTCAGTAGGCTGGCTTATTTTTTTAATAGTTTCTCCAGACCAGTGCCTCAATTAAGCAAAATGATAAATTATTCTCCATTTAATGCGAGTGAGAGAATAGACACAAAAATCATTTCCTGACAGTCATCTCAGAAAACATGCAATCTTTAAACATCACATTCTAATTAGAAATGATAACTAAAAAGGAGCAATGGAATTTTTCTTGATTTTCACATGCTGGTTGTCAAAGCACAAGAAAAGTTCAGAAAATGGGCTTTTGCTTTCTACACCCAGATTGAATCCTTAAGCCTTTTGCTCCTTAGACTGCTTAATCTGGCCAAATTAAAAACAAGCCTTCCTTTCCAAAGCATTTCCAAGAGGGAAATTACACAAGTTTCTTGAACACAGCATTTTGAAAAATTTTATCATGGTTGTTATGCCAGTGAAAAAGAATCTCATCAATTTATCAGGAAGTAACCAGTTAATTAATCATTCATCAAATGGCAACTGCCATTTCATAGATTAAAATTCTAGGGTTTATGAGGCAATCTCTAGTACAGCAGAGGATGAGCAGATAATGAAGAAAATAAGGTCTTCATCTTAATTCCACAGCTGTTCTCCCACTTTCTTCAAAAGCAAATTTACAGAAAAACTCACAAAAAACCAAGGAAAATCCAAATAAAACTAGCTCAGCTATGAGGTGCAATGGTCTGATGAATGCTTCACACAGCAGAATCATCCAAAATATTCCTGGTGGTCTTCCAGAAGAGAGAGAAGAAACAAAGGAAAGGAACCAAAATTTTATAAAAAATTTAAGAAAAATTGATGACATCTTCCATCAAAAAAATCTCATTTCTTTCAATTGAATAATTGATAGGAATGTGATTTTTTTTTTTTTTTTTTTTCAATTGAAGATATGTCACTCAAATATATACACTTACTGGTTTAACTGCCTGTATGCCTGGCAAGGGATCAGGGCTACCAAAAATCCTTCATTTCATAGTAGCCTAGAATTTTGACTACTAGAGTTGAAAAAATTTCTGCAACAACTCTGTAAAATCCTGTCACCATCAGAACTAATTTGGAATAACAATTGGCACTTTTCTTCCATGCCAGGACCTTTTCCCCTGTTCCCTTCTAGTACATGCCATTCATTTTCCTAATGCTTTTCCACCAACAATACACTGTTTCTACCCTCAGCTTCTTTGTGATGTAGATGAGCAGCACTCTCAAAAGCAATATGCTGCACAGATAGTCCCTTAGCACAGGTGTAATTAATTTTCATACACTCTGGACAAATCCTGAAGTGAGTTCCTAAGAAGACACGAGCTAATTTAAAAAGAAAGAAAATCTTTTCCATATCTTCTCAGGGTTTAGCCTTCCTTTTAAAATCCTTGCTTTTTTTCCTTTTCAAATCTAGTGCAAGAGAAAAAGAAAGAAGGACAGTTCATCAGCTGCCTTCCTGGACACATAAAGAGTTACTTGAAAGCTTTATCAACATTTTGCAAGAGACTTCTCTTTAAAAACCAAGTTCCCACCACTTCCTTTGTGGTTCCACTCAAACTGTGGGCAATAGCATTAATTAAAACCAGTCAGCCAGATTTAGAGTATGCGCTCTGTTTGTTGTTTTAAATTGTTGAATATCAATTACCTTATTATTTTGTGATTAGCATGAAACATATGCATCTATGTCTTGTGGCTTTTGGCAGTGATTTAAAAAAAAAAAAAAAGAAAAAAAAAATCAGCAACTTTGCATAAGGCTGTAAACCAGCATGTTTCCAGGCATTTTTAGCGCTGACTAGAGCCATTCTCAATCTGCTCACCAGCATGAAGTTAATTAGGAGAGGCATGAAGCTTATGGCTGGGTGCAGAAATCAGCAACGGAGCAAAATTATCCTTTTTTTTGGCATCAGCCAGTAACTGCCACTGTGTCTACATGCCTTTTTTTTTTAAACGATTTTACTGTTAAGTATCAGTTTAAGCTTTAACTTTGTATCTTATCCAATTTTCTAAATCCTTCAATGAATGTAAATTGATGAACATATGAAAACGCAGGGAGGTAATTATGTGGAGCTCAGGGAGGTACAATAATGTACTAATTTCCAGAAAATCCAGTTTCAGACATGGCCTTGGGATTCCTTTATCAGCAGCTCATTTTTGACCAGAGTGCAACTGGCCATTTTACTCACAGAATGCCAAGCCAAGCTTGTTCTGCAACACAAACCCCTTAGCAGAATAACCATGTAAAAGGGAAATTCCCTGAATGCATCATTACGGTCCATACAGGGAAAAATATCAATGCAGCCTTGGATAAGTGGATTTCATCAAGGCCCTATTTTTCTAGTTAGAAGATGGCAGTGTAGCCAAAGGAAAATTATGAAAGAGACATAGACATGAATATCTTCCTGCAAGTGTCCCTAGTAATATATTTTTCTCCTTATGTCATATTAGATAAGGGATTTATTAGGAAAGTGGGTGCATTAAACAAACAGTAATCTACGACTAGATGAAATACAAATTCCTTTGTTTAATTCATTTTGCAAACTAAGGATGGATTTCCTTGGCTAGGTCACCTTTTACAGTAAGAGGACCTCTCAGCTACAGAATAAAGCATTTCTTACCCCTGCCATGACTCAAAATGTGCGCATACATTAGCTTTCCAATTTAGACAGTCTGCTTCTGAAATTACTCCCAAACATTCCCCTCTGCCCTGTATTTAACTTTGTAGTGGGTGGAAGTCCTGCAGTTTGTGACCTGGATCTCCTTCAGAAGAAGCCAAGGCTGAGGACAAGGTCCAGGAGAGGAGCTAAGGTCGTTCAGGACAAACATCTGGACCAGACCTCATTTAAAAGAGAAGCCCCAAAAAGCTGATGCTGGAGCCTTACCCCAACCCTTTCACTACTATAACAATGAGTGTTTGTCAACATCAATATGAACTGAGTTTTCTTAGGTGTCCTCTCTGCTAGCAGAGTTTCACCAGAGGAAGCTGAGTCTCATATCCAATACAGTTCTCACACACCAAGGAGACAACATTAGCTGGGTGCACTAGGATGGAGTGACAGCAGTTCAGATGCTTCCAACAGGAAGAAGACTGGGATATTCCAAGTCATCCCCTTGGTTCTCTTCTACAGAAAATAAATATTATAATGGCTCTTTTTTTGGAAACTGCTATTGTCTCTTCCAACACTGCCATCTGTTTCTATTCAGAGTACTTCTTTAGGAAGTGTCACGAGCTTATCACATTCAAAAAAACACTATTTCATTAAGTGAATCTTTCTCTGCTTGTTTAACCCCCAAAACAGTTCTCCAAAGAGGACCTACACTCTTTGGAACATTGATTCCAAAGTGCTAAATACCAAAAACCAGGAGACTGAAGATGGAGTCCCATCCTCCCAAAGCAAAATGCATTCAGCACATTGACACCTCTTGCATCAACCACTACCTGTGCACTTCAAAGAACAAAGCAGGACCTGGACTTTAAAACTACATAAAAGTTCAGACAGTTATTTCAAAACTTCATAATTACAGCATTCCATCATGTCAAATTCACATTAAAACACAATTAGAACATTAACATTTTGCTAGATAGACACAAAAGATGAATTTTATAATGGGCACACCAATCAAATATTGGCATGTCTGACCTTAACTTTTTCTCTCCTTTGAAGAATATTTAAAGACACAGTCAGGATACCACAACCAAAATACCCCAAAATGTTACCCACAAGTAGAACTAAGAGAGTCCTGCAAAACATGTAGATTTCCAAAGGGAAAGAAATGTTACCAATAAAGCAAATGATACTGAAGGGTAGAGACAGCTAAATGAATTAGAATTTAGAGTTACAAATTATATTAAACCCCATTATTTTTACCATATCTTGCTTGTGGCAAAAATCATGCTTATCTCTGATAAACTTTTGCAAAGAAATACAAATAATTTTGTTTCTTTTACTCATTATTTAAACAAACTCATTGAAGATTTCTGGATTTGGGAACAAGATGAACACACAGAGGAAGCTGCTGCATTGTTTTAAATTCAGAATTAACATCAGAAGAACTTTGAAGAAGAGCAAATCAATTAAAAAGTGAAAGTAGATCCCTGAAACAGTGAGAGCTCCAGAATCCAGTGAAACCTTGGGTTCTAAGGAAAACACCTTGATACTGCTAATTCTTCTGAAGGTAGAGATTAAAAAAAACCCATCATGTATACTCCAGACAATAAAATAAACATATGACTCATGAGTGACTAAATAGAAAGAAAACACATCATATTTATCACCACAGTTACCAACTCCAGCAGTAATGTTTGCTTAAAAGGAAGATGAAAAAGCAGAAATTAACACAATTTGAGTACTACACAAATACTGTATCAAGTACATTATAAGTACACCCAAAATACAAACAAACATGCACATTACTGATCATAGAATCACAGTAGTTGCAGCCATTTCTGTGCATATGAAGGGTTTTTAAAAGATACCTTCCCCTTATTTATTCTTTTGTTTTGAAACAGTTTTTGACAGTGGTCAAGCAAAAGGAAGGATTCAAGCTGCTGGTTGGTAAGGTAAAAAGTTTTTATACTACATTCTTGGAATTTTGAAGAACAGTTTTTCATATCCTGACTCTAGCATAAGAAAGTTTGAGATTTGCTGATTTTTCTAGGCAGTCACTACTTTGTAGCAATCATTATATGTTCAGGAAGGAGCTGTCATTCTATAGCTATTTTTACATAGGCTAAAATTCTATATGAAGACAATTACAAATAAGGTAGTGGAAAGCATGGACAAGTTTTTTTAAAAAGTAACAATACTCTTCTGTTCTGTGTTGGCTCTGCTCCACTAATTGGCTGAATTGTGCAGGATTGCTGGGAAGATTAATTGAGGCTAATGAACTGAGGTGCCTGCAAAGGGCAGGAAAAGCCCAACTCTCCAAGGCTGGTCACAGAGGTTGCTTTCAAAGCAGCAGGTATATACAAATAACCCAGAGTTAGCAACAGGAACTTGTCACAAGGTGGGAGAACAACCAAGTTCACGTAACCCCATTCCTTATCTCTACGCGCTCTTCCAAACCTAAAACCAAAGTTGGCAAAAATAAATAAATAAATAAATGGAAAATCTAAGCAAAACCAACCAACTTGCTCTAAATTTAGTTTTAGTCATTTAGTCAGCCAGCAGCTGAAGCTGTTCATCCATTCAGACCTACGAGATGCCCTCAGATGATGCATGAAGTGCAGCACAGGTGGCTGTGAGGACCATGGCTGGACCATGTGCCACCCCTGCAGAGCACAGAGCCAGACTGCCCAAAGGCTGGGGCTAAACAGCCTGCCTCAAGTTCTGCTAATCAATTAGCCCAGTTCCAGATCAGCCCAGACAGGGAATGGCTCAAAGATTACAGTGGGGAGCCACAGGACAACGCCATTTCTTGCACAAGAAGAGCTTTTTGTGTCTCTGTGCCTTGAGCATCCTTGTGCACTGCAGAGCTGCATTCATCAATGTTCAGGGCTGCTTCAAACACAGAAATACAGAGCTGGCTATTCTATTCACTGGTGATTTACCACCAGCCCCAACACGCAGCCAACACCAAACAAGTCTGGAAGCTGCCACCAAGAGACAGGAGAGGGAAGGGGGACGTGGCAGCTCTGTGTGACAGCCTTGTGGCATCGGCCACCGCCCCACAGAGCATCCCCAGGGAACCAGGGCCTCGTCTGGATTAGCAGAATTGCATAATTGCTGAGAATCCGGAAAATTAAAGCTCCCTCAGTCATGAATGCTGCCATTATATACACACACATAATGTCCTGGATGTCATTTAGAAGTGTCTGCAACCACTGCTATAAATTAAGATATCCACACCTCCCTCTGAAGGCTTTAGAGCAGCAAGTCCTTACACAGAGGAAAATAAAACCAGTTTTCCATGCTTCTATGGCTCTAGATGTATTCTATAAGGTCTTTTAATTTAACCCTGAGAGAGAAGTTTCAAAAGCATCTTTTATTGACAAGGGAATTTCTATTTAAAACTTGAACCAAAAATTATCTCAGTTGTCTCTGAAACCCTTTCTCTGGTCATATGCTTATATCCCAGAGCACACATGGCAATGTGCTTGTCTTCATACCAAAGATATGAAGATATTATTATTGATAGTATCAAACATATCTTCTCAACAAATCCAGTCCTCTTAAAGATTACTCAAGAAGAGGGACAAAAAGCACTCCAACCTCTATGACTCTGAAATTCTAATTTCTTATCTTTCCTCATGAATGCTAGAAATCACCATTGCACGTTTCTATTATTACAGGGCAGTTAGTGCTTAAATTTAATGCTGAGATATACAGACATTTTTACAGCAAAAACACTACTACAGCACACTCCACACATTTAGAGTGTTCTTGCATAAGATGCAGATTATTATCATGCAAATAGAAAGAACATAAATGACGTGGCAGAATTCTTAACACACATTCATTGCTCAGAGAAGAAACAATGAGAAGCTGTTTCAGGAAAAAGAAGGAAATCACTGCAACTCAAAGTACAAAGACCATGACAGCAGCCAAAGGTCACAAGTTTAAAAGTGTGCCAAAAAAGCTCAGACACCAGCCCAAAATAGGCATGCTGCAAAGTGCCATCTGTGCAATGCATGTAAATGAAAATGGTTTTGTGATCTGAAAACTCAAAGGAAATATAACCACAGCCTGTGGACAGCTACACTTTGCTATTTCTAGGAAATTCAGGTGTGGGATCTCTATTCAAGGAGTGAGTCTTCACACTGGCTTGTTTTTAGCTTTAAAGGATACAACCCCTCTGATAATTCTGCTTTGAATACAACACACACAGAATCCTCAGTGCTTTTGTTGGCCATTGGAAAAACACTGCAAAAACAGATGTAGCATTTGGCTGTACAGTATTAAACCTACTAATATTACACTAACTGGATCTACCTCAGTGTCTACTGAGTGTCCTCAAAATAAATTTAAAATTTTTAAAAAGTACTCTTCCTCCCAAATTCCACATCATTTGATCCAATGTTTTCCTCCAATAAAGTATTCTTGAGATTTTGTATTTAGACCTCAATACATTTGTTTTCACAAAGCTTTAGGGGAATACTTTATTATGTTCTCTAAATAAATACGCCTTAAAAAAAAAAAATCTGGAAACTTCTTCTTGAAGCAACAGCAAAAAAAAATTCAGAGCCTAAAGAAAGAATTCATTCATGAATTTTCACCCAAAATTCTCTTGAAAGTCATTTTCCAAAAAAAACAAAAAAAAAAAAAAAGGAAAGAAACCCTGAACCCTCCTCTATGCAAAACATAGTAAGTACACACAAGTGTACATAAAGCATAATACACTGATTTTTTTTAAATTGCATTGCAACTCTATGGACTGAGAGTGCTGTAATTATATTAACTTAAACACTAAGTTTCAGTGCAATGGCTGCTTAGTGTAATATTGTACTTCAACTGACCTGAAGGCTTAAAATATTCCCCAAAGAAGGGATGTAGCTCAGAATTAAAGACCAAAGCAATTTAAATTTTATAGCATTTTTCTAAAATTACCCAAATTAAATGTGAGAAAGTGGAAAAGTACGTCAAGGATTTGGCTACAAAAGTTACATCAGTATGTATCAGTAAATCTTAATATATACACCCACTTAGACATATGCTTTTAAAATACCTTCACCTACTTGTCAGGGGAAGCAAAAACCAAGGTACAGCAATTAAAAAATAATAGTAAATATGAGTTACAGAAACTAGAAAAAATTATCTCCCCGAGGAACAGCAAATTTAGGTCTTGCAAAGCCCTGGAAGAAAGGAGCACTGTAATCATTATATTTGCAAATAATGTGGAATCACACAAAGTAAAAGCATTGAAGAACAGAAGTAGAGAAGCATCAACTCTGAAGAAATGTATGAACAAAATCAGGCATGTGGGTGGAATATATTCTGCATTGAGGTTAAAACAACATATTCACTTTAACTATGAACTACAGGGGGAAAACTGGAATGAGCCTGGAAAATGTTCAGCATATTCACAAGAAAAACTTGCATGAGGAAAAGAAGATTGGTGATTCCAGGAGCATTATAGGCTTCAGGCAGGCATGAGGAAAATTATGAAGTATTCTAGATGAGGATTCATCGGCTACCATAGCATTTTACTTAGTTCAGAGAGAGACTGGAAAGGACACAAGTGTAAGATTCTCTGCTACAACTGAATGTACAAATCAGAATCATAAACAGACAAAATGCAGAGAGTGTTATTGGGGTCAATTTGCAGTTCATGCAAATCTGGATAGAGTTACTCACCATGGTGTTTATTTAAATAATCTAGTTTTTGAATGATGGAAACACAAAGAAAAAGGAAGAAAACCAGAGCAAGTCTCGGGCCTATCATGGCTAAAGTACACAGACTTTGAAATCAGCCATGAAGAATGTGTATTAGCTACTCCAGTGACAGCAGTCTGAGGGGGAAAAAAGGCAAGAAGGAAAAGGATTATAAAGAGCCAAGAATCCATTGTTTAGCTGACTATGGAGCAATTTAAAAACAAGTGTCCTTTTCAAAATCAGATTACAGGATGAAATATGAAAACAGAGGATAAAATTTACTAAATCTCTTGTAATACTTAGAAATCAAAGCTCCAACCATAGGAAATCATGATAATTCAATCTAAGTTCTTCAAATAAAAAGATGCTTCCCTCACCTAACTAGGTAAGTTAGTATATAGCCTTAGCTGGTTCTGTAGGTCTCTGCTGTAATTAAGGGTGCAGGACAGGAAACCTAAGGCTGAAGCTTTGCATGCACACTCTGTTTACTGAATTTTAGAAGAAGAGTCCTACAACTAAATACACATCAGTGTTGCAGAGATACTTGAAAGGGAATTGTCTGGTTCAGTTTCAGACCAAGTAGACCATGCCCACTGCATGGACCCCAGCCAGAAACAGGGCAGTGAGGCAGCTCCCAGCCTCTTTAACAACAGTTCCACTAAAAACTTAAAATTATCAGTGGGACCGCTGGTCCTTGAGAAATCTGGATGGTTCATTATTGGCCATCGCCCTTACTGGGAGTCTCTTTACTATTCCAAAACTCAAAAGAACTGTGATTGCAGCCTCCCAGTTTCAGAGCCATTATGACTCCTTGAATCCCTGTCAGTAATTCATAAAACTGCAACTCAGTCTTTATTACCTGGGCTGTCATGGGAGCAGCATTACAAAAGCTCTCACTGCAGGCACATGCTTTGGTCACAAAACAATTCAGATGATTTTACTGATACTGCTCAGAGGAGTAAGAGTTACAGGAAGACTGCTAACCCTGCCTGTAAATCAAGACTACCATAACATTTCTATCTCTAAGAAACACAGAAATAAATTAAGTAATAAAAAAAAAAAAAAATCTTTCAAAAGCAGAACAAGAGCAGCTACTGGCCTTGCCTCATATCCTGCCAGCATAAAGAATTCCTGCTCACAAGAAAAACAGTCCATGTTGGAAGCAAGCAGAGAGGCCTGTGGGAATTTGAAAAGTGTAAGACTATTATTTCTAGGCTTTCATTGCCAGAAATGTGATCAGAGCTCCAGGAAAACGCAGAAACCAGAAGACAAGGCAATTTCAATGTCAACCACAAGAACGCTGAAAGTCCAGTTATGCACAGTTGTGGCTCTTGAAATTATATCAATATTACCACACAAGCCTTCATAAAACAGATAGATATTTAATTTTAGTCCAGGAAAGGTCCTTTTGGCAAGGTAGCCAGTTCTCCAAAATGCACAGAATGAACTTAGGTATGCATCCAGGAAAAAAAACCACAACTAATTTATTTGCTGTTTAATAAATGGATGACTTTTTTATTTTCCTGTCTGAAAGTTAGGACAAAAATACCTTGAAAAGAACATATTCAAATTCATTATTGCATTCTACCAGCAGGGATTTGGAGGGTGGGAAGGCAGATAGGTGGTACAGGGGGGAGTTGTCCAAAGAATACCCCTAAAGAAACAGCAGTCTGGTCCACATAGAGAGGTGGACTGTTTTAATAAATCAGTTCAACTTCACATGTTGACACGTTTTAATGGCTCTACCACCGACTTGTATATTTTAACACGTGTCTGTAAATACACAGAAATAGGCCAAGCTGACATAGGCAGTTTGAAACCAGTACAAATATTCAGCTGGGATACTGAACTTATTCAGTTAAGTCAGCTTCAAAACCTACTTTGAAAAGTAAACAAAGCTTAGCAAGTGCACATGCGTGACTGTAAAACACTTATAAACTCCCCATGAGTCCAAATGCTAAATGTGCCAGAAGTCCAGCAAGGGTGCAGCTTCTGAAAAAAAAAATAAAAATGAAAAAGTGTATTTGGGTTTGAGTGTGTTTCAAATATATTTAAATGGGAAAACACTGATATGTGATATCCTCGTTTCCTTAATTTGCTGTTAAAGGGTTACAAAAAAAAAAAAAATCCACTTTATCTTCAAAGCAACTGTGACAAGCCTTTGACAAAGTACCATGCCTAAATACACACAAAATAATTATGCAAAGTTACATTAACAGTAGGCCCCTGCATCTCCTGAACAAGACTCTGCTTTATTGAATTCCCCTCCAACATCCATGGTACTGGGATATATTTCTCATTATGTCTCCTGACGTCACATATCATCGTGCTTTTTTTTTTTTTTAAATTATCAGAAGACAGACAATGTTTCCTGCTTTTATCAGCTGGCTTTTAAAACAAAATAATAATTAAAAGCACACACACACAAAAAAAAAAAATCAAGTAAAAGTTAACAAAAAAACTTGATATGGATGGTTTCCTGAATTTGAAATTGCGACTTGCAAGACCAACCAAACCAAAAAACCTAGGACTGACTGACCAAAGGAGAATTCATTCACCTAATGTAATAAAGCTATTTCCTTATCATTCAATTTTCAAAATTGCAAAGGATATTTTTAAACTACAAAAGTCTAGGAAAAATTATTTTATCTTATTAAATTAAAGCAACAGTAGAAATCTGTTACCTGAAAACTCAGAACCAATGTTTGCATTTTCTATATAATCACCAAAAAGAAGACAGAAATAAATAAAAATAGAGACCTTCATAAATATTTGTTTTAATGTCTTGGATTTTTTTTTTTCACAATATCCTCCCCTCCAATTATTGTTATAGGAGTGGAAATTGCTTCCTATATAAATCAGTATTTAAGGTGACATCATAGATGTATCTTTTAGTTAATTGCTGCTATGAAAACCGAATATTGTAGACACTGCAGTGTAGATCTGGCAGCAGGATCCCCAGGACCCAGAGGCATCAAGTCAGCATGGAATCTCAGAAGTTCCCTGTGACAGGAGCTCGCAGGCAGAGCTGTGTCAGGACTTGATGGCCATGAGAAGTGACAGTCATTTCTGCACGTCATGGAGAGCTGATCAACCAGCTCCACTTCATTACAGCACAGCCTCGCAGAGGCATTCATTATCAGAGCAGAGGGGAAACCCTGCCTCTCAAAAAAGAGCAAATTTTAAGAAGATCACAGCAAAAACCAAAAAAATAAAATATTTTGTTGAAGGACTCAAAATTGAAAAGTTGTTTTCAGAGTGACGGAGTAGCAGCATCTAGAAACTAATTAAAATTCAGCACAAAACAAAATTCTTGTTGAGGTAGAGGAAAACATTATTGCACAGAAATTCTTTAAACCTGTAAAATATTAGCCTGACAGGCATGAATTGGCTCCTGCCTTCTTGTATGTAGGTGACACACAAGCCATCACTTCTTCACCTGTACCTGTGATAAATTAGAGCACATCAAGTGTCTCCTGTAATAACTTCTGTGATAGCCCAATTTCCCCTCTGTGATGGCCATTTTCATGCTTGTTTTCTTTTTCTCATTATGCCAGTATTTTTTTTCCTTTGTCTGCATCATCCTCCCCCAGTACTGGTTTAATAATAAATAAATAAATAAATTCAGTAGTTAATGGCCATGTTCAGGGAAAATTAGTATGTTATTTGATTTGCTTATGAACATTTAAAAAAATGGAACACAAAAAAATTTAGTTTTTTCCTAGTCACTAGGCCAACCTTTATAGACTAAACACTTTTCCTATTAATTCATCTTTCATTTAAAAGACCTACGAAGCTCAGAAAGAAAAAGTAAATCATGTTTCTAGAGAATGTTCAAAACATCAAAAAAGAATCATTAAAAATTAAACATATCTACTAACTGTACCATGTTATAAATATTAAATTGGACTAAATTTAACATTTATTGACCAGAATTTTTAGAGCTGGATTTTTTTTTTTTAAATCTAGTGAGAGTGCACATACTAGAACAGGATGTACTTAGTATTAAGCAACCCTATATCAGATCAAAGGATTTCAGAGCCATTTCTAGCCAGAGAATGACATTATTTATACTACTGTCTCCACAGAGGATAAATCCATTTCTTGTTTGAAAAGGTTAGGCAATAAAGGGAGATTTATAAAACTAGTACAAATAATTGGTTTCCTTTTCCTTATCCCCTGTTGGCTGCAGTACTCGTTGGATAACCTTAAACCTCCACCCAGTCTGAGGCAAAATATTTTTACTGAGATTTTACAGTACTGTTTTCCTAAAAGATCTACATAATTATCATTATGTTTCTACAGAATCAAACTGTTATTTCAAAGGGAGGTACATACGTATTTTTTCACAGTTTCCCAAAGTTCTCATAATATAAAACTGATTTTTTACCAAGTCACCTGGACTATTTCACTCCTCTATGGAAAAAAAAGAGACAAAAGATGGGAAGATATTTCTAGTTTACAGACACTAATATTAAGAATTTATTTAAAAGAGAGGGAAATGCTGCAAAAAACAAGAAGGGAAACGGTGATTATAGTTTAATTTTAGTTTAGTTCTTGCCTAATATCAGTGTTAAATCAATTAAAAAAGACAATGAAAACACTTAATTTGTTAGAGGTAGCCCTTTGGGGAAAAGAAAAAAGAAAAAGAGGTTTTACGTGCTGTGGCAGTCATTAAGAACATTTTAATTTCCAAGTTACATTTGTAAATCAAGAGTTCCAGGACTTCACTGCATTTCACACAACGTCATTGATATTATCACCAACAGCTACAACCTATTTTTAAAAGCATGTCAAACATGCTGATGACCATCACCAAATACACCACATGAATACCATAACTAAAAATTGTTTTTAAATAAATATGAAGAGATGAGACTCTGAATGAAATCTTAGGTATTTTATGTTCTATTTATCCAGAATGGAGGTAGAACATGGCCAGCAAAAAACAAGAATTCTTTTTCAGTGTAATTAAAAAAAAAAAAATCCTATTAAACCATAATCGTACAGGAGGAATTTCTCAGTGAAATGGTTCAGTGCTGGTTTTCATGATCTCATTTAGCAATTTGATCCTGCTCAGCAGAAGAATTGGCTACCTACTTATTAGGAAGTTTCACATACTTAAAACTTCTTGATTTCCAAGTGACAGAAGAATGAGCTTCAACATTTTGCCAAATTAGTACTTAAATTTTTTTGTGCTTCACTGATGATTATGAGAGGTTGCAAATTAACATTAATTACTATCGGACTTACTGCACAACTTTAACACCTGGACACCAGAAATTAGGGAATATTTACTGGAATTCATTTCACACAGGCCTTGAAGCAATAAATCAGGCACAATGGCTAGAGTGCAACTTCTTACCTAAAATGGACAAATTGAACAAAAGAATATTTAATTTGCCTATAAATAAACTCAGCTTTTGAAGACTTGTTACTCTCTGTTGGAAATACTCAATGACTATCCAGTCAAAGGAATGGTGTAAAAACCACAGATGTTAGGAGGGAGACCATCCCCTTCGTTTTCTCCACTAGATCAGCAAACAACCAATTACCCCTCTATAATACATATAAAAAATTGCAACAAGCTAACAATTGTTTAAACAAAATCTAGTCAAGCACCGTTGACATGGGAGTCAGAATCCTGAAAGTGATATTCTTCTAAAAAATGTTAAGAAGCAACTATTGAGTTGGTCACAAGCACAACACAATCTTTGAAGAAGAACTGCTTACTACAGCGACCGTAACAAAATACATTTAACTTGCAAAGGGGAAAATAATGTACAAGAATAAAGAGGTGTACTACAGACATCAAAAGGTGTATTTTTGGTAAAAGAACATCAAGAGAGAAAGGTAAAATGCTTGTAGCTGACACAAAACTATTCAAAGATCCATGAGAGTCCTCATTTTTTGGAACTTATAACCAATAACAATACCAACAAAAATACCAGAATACTTGCTCTTTTCTCTTCCAAACTAAGTTTTGTGGGTTTGCTTTGTTTCTAATCACATTACACCCTGCCAACAGCTCCACAATGCTAATAGCCCCTGAGGGTGTGAAGGGACCTCTCAAATCTTCCAGTCCAACCTCGTTGCTCAAGCATGGTCAGCTGGCACAGGGTGCTCAGGTCAACCACGTCCAGTCAGGTCTGAGCATCACACAGAGACTTCACAGCCTCTCCAGGCACCCTGCTCCCCTCTCAGTACAGTCACTTCTGGTCACATGGAATTTTGTGTGGTGTTTTTTGTACTCATTGTCTCATATCTCCTGTCACTGGGCACTACTGAGAAGAGTTTGGCTTCTACTTATTCAATCTCTCTCCATCAGATATGTTCAGACACAGATTAAGATCCTCCTGAGCCTCCAGACCTAACCTCTTCTGAAATAGAGCATCCCACGATCTTAGTGATAACATGCTATCCTGATATCCATTTTCCAGTTGTCTCTCAGTAATAACTCCTACTGACCCTACCATTTATCTGAATTATTGAAGCCTATTCTCACTCATTCAGCTCTTCAATACTGGAAAATATCTACTGTGGCTTTCCAGTGCTATACAATTCCATTCCAGTCCACTTTCTTTAAGTAATATTAAGTCATCAAAAACTGAACAAAACCTCTGAAACTGTAACCATGGACAACATATTACACAGTACCTCCAGTATATTACTCATGGGACCTGTTTCTGGTATTAGCTCTCCCTTGAAGTATTCCACTATTCAGACAGAAGCATGCAGCACAGTTTATATCTGTTTGTTCAGTTTTGCTCAAATATAAATTGATGCAATGGACCATTTTTAAAGTCAGAATCAAAGCCATCACACTTGATAGTAAAGCAAATTCCCTTTTTTCTTCCTTAATCCCATTTTAATTATCTTCCAGCTAATGGAAATCTACTCCAAATGCTATTTTCTTCTGTTGTGTTTCCTCTCAGTTATATTGCAGCGTTCATCTTGGCTAATAGATGTCTGCAAATCAACCAGGCTGCCTCTCCCAGCATCTACTGACCAGAAGGTATAGCCCAAAAGCTAATGAGCTGCTAAACATTGCTGCCATTGAGGAGAGATGCATTGTGAATTTGCAATTTTGCCAAACACCACACACATAACTGATGATTCCTGTCAGTAGCTGTAGTGTGAGATCAGGATTGACTCCAAGATAACAATTAAAATGGAATACATTAAGGAACTCGTTATGGATAGGAGCAGCACAAAGCTTGTCACCTGACTATGGCTTCATTTCTCTGATGCAGACACCTTATAAAGGCCTTAATGATTTGTCAAGTATTGTAGATGATCAGTCCATATATAAAACTTATTTGGAATAGTCTGTACCTTTGTTTACTGCAGGGAAATCACAGATTTTATTTATTTTGGAATATACATTTCTTGCATTCTCAGAAATAATAATAGCTAAATCATTCAGAATAAAAGTATTACCATACAGTCATTTCACCCATGTGATTGAAGATCTGATTTACACAACAGCCTGAATTCCACACTGAACTTTACTCCCATCTGCCTTAGTTCCCATTTTACTGAGAAGAGGAAAAGGCAGCTCAGAACTAGATTCACACCAAAGGGTTTTGATAAATGCACTCCTGGACTCTGTAACCAAATCCTTGGTACAATTTCCTTTAAACAGCAAAGCCCTTTCATAAATCTACATGTTCACTAAAACTTTCACAGCAGAAGAAGCTATGCAGGGAGAACACAAATTTCAACATTTTAGAGCTGTGTTTTATCACCGTATTAATAAACCATAACTGTCTACTTTTAGATGCTAAAGATGCATCTTTTGCAAGAAAAAGGAAGTTATTCTTTCCAAATATAACACCATTTGAAAGTGTCTTTTATTTACATTCAGTAACTCAGTGGTCAAAGCTCTTGCCATATGTCATCACATCCTCAGGGACCATCTCCCTAATCATCTGGACTAAGAAAGGGTCAGAGATGTTTATTTTTGTTTAATCATTTCCAATAAATAAACAATTACAATTTTAAAAGTATCAGTTCACTCATGACCACTTCAAAATAATATTCACATTTACTTTGCTCTCTTTTCAGTGAACCTGTCCAGAATGTCAGGCTGCAGATTTCAATATGTTCTTCCAATTATAACTTTTTGTGCCACTTCAGTTCTGAGGTGCAGTGAATTTTACATAATGAAAAGAAAGTTACAATAGCACAAAGCTCAGGCTTCTTTGGAAGGCCGCTAGTTTAAATGAGAAATGAAAACAAGGCAGCAATGAAACCAGACACATTTCAAATCAGAGGCAAAAAGTACACCAAGTTAACTTCAGCTAACTTCAGCAATTTTCTATTTATAAAGTATTTTAATTCCTCATAGCAGAGCTGATTGATCTGGAGGTACTAGAATTGTAATTTTTTATTACTATTGTTATTTTCACTAGTTTGCTGTGCTTCATTAGATAAATTCCAACCTTGACTTTTTGCACCTAACAAAGCATAAAAGACTAAATCTATGAACCACTGCTTTCATTATACTCTCCCTTTTAAGGCCAAAACCCAGTTTTCAAGCAGCACTGAACATTATCTAAGTGCGGTGGCTCATGAAATACAGGACATTAAAATCAATCAGTTTATCCTGGGAGTCTAGACATAAAATGAGATGTTTCTCATGTAACTTAGAATTGAAATAGGAATATTTTCATGACTGTAGCTGAGCATCACTGTATGGGTGAAAAACACATGGACAGAAGAACACAGACATTTTTCTGCTTAGGGAATACCTGTTAAATGTGGATCTTGAGCAGTAATCAGACAAGGAAAAAAAATACATTCTCCAAGGACATATACGATTAACAAGCTGGAACCAATTAAAGTCAAGTGAAATCCATTAGAACAGAAGTTCCTCAAAGTTCTGTTCATACCTCTGTGGGTGGCCATGTGTTGCTTAGGCATGTACAAGCAAAAAACCTACTGTTTCAAACCACTAATAATCTAAAAGCAATACTATAAAGCCACCCTAGATAATACTCTATGCGGGAACTCTAATTTGAGCAAGTTTGAAAAGCAAAAATCACTCTTTGGTGACATGAATTGGAAGGAAAAAAAAAAGCATTCAAAAACCTCAGTATTTCTAGTTATTAAATCAAATGAGATTTTTTTTTATAGATATTCTTTTTATTCCAAGATGATTTGTAATATATATATATATATATATATAAATAAAAATCTGTCTTTGGTAATATCTTTAAAAGTTAACTGGAAAAATCAGAAATCCATACGTAACTTGAAAATAACGTTGACATTTTCTAACTTAAATTGTTTAGGTGAAAATCATATCTACAGTGGTCTTCTACAGTTTTTTTTATCTGATGTTTCTTCTAGCCTTAGTTTAAAAGAAAAAAAATTATCAAATGAAAATTAACCTGACAAAGTGCTGTCAAATTTTAGCTTTACAAAGCAATTTCATTTCACTTCCTCTATCACAGGCTCTCTAGGTATTATTTCACTCCATTAAAACACCTTTTCCAACTCTCCTGCAAGGTATTACATGTGGCAGCTCAGGAAGACTTCAAAGTGGAAGCCACTTTCTTGACTGATATGAAGGTTTCCAGTTCTAAAGTTAATGCACCATAATTTCTGCAGAATTTCTGGTTTTCTCTATCCCATCTTGGAAATTCAAGCCTCACCATCACTCTATTAGAGTACAACTGCACAAAGCTCAAACTCCTCTTCTGGACAGAACTTTTCTGCTATTGCTTCAAATCTGGGGTGGATTTTTTTTCCTCCAAGTTTATTACATTCATTTTTATTAGCAGTTTAAAAAATTTTTAAAAAAAGTCCAAGCATAAACATGGTTTCTAAAACAACAAGCACCACACCATTAGAGGTTCATTCAGATAAAGACATGAACTTATATCTAGCTGGGGATAAAAAATAGAGTGTGTGATCGCTGGCTTCCCTCAGACTCTGCATTCCCCTCCCATCAGGCTGTCTCATCCATCCTCTAGCAGGTGTTCCTTTTTCCCTTCCTTCCACCAGGACTGGTGCCAGCTGATCTCACAGGCACAGCTTCAAAGACACTTCTGTGCTGGTAATTCCTGGAGCTCCCTGCTACTCCTCAGCCACCCACACCCCTTCCACAGCTCAGCCTCAGCCCAGCTCCTCTGGGGCTCCAAACACAGCCCTGGGTGTGATGGAATAATCTGAGCATGGCCCATTTTATCAAACACATGAAAACAGCCACGTGTGGAGATGGGCAAAGCAAAGCAGAGTCCCATGGAAGCTGTACCTGCTGCCTTTCATGGAGCATCACTGGCTGCTTACCTCAGAGCCTAGAATAGGTGCTAAATATTCAAGAGAAAAAACAGCTGTGAGTAATAAACCTCTCCTTAGAAATGGGGGGAAATGGGAAATAAAAAGGGAAAAAGAGAGAGGAAACAAAAAGAGAGAGGAAACAAAAAGAGAGAGGAAACAAAAAGAGAGAGGAAACAAAAAGAGAGAGGAAACAAAAAGAGAGAGGAAACAAAAAGAGAGAGGAAACAAAAAGAGAGAGGAAACAAAAAGAGAGAGGAAACAAAAAGAGAGAGGAAACAAAAAGAGAGAGGAAAAGGCAGAAATAAAAAGGGGGGAAGGGAAAAACATGGGAAAACGACGGGAAAGGCGGGAAAACGACGGGAAAAGATCAAGCATCATACTCATGCTGGGAACCACATTGGTGTGCTCAGAAGGAATTTACACACAGCTGAATGTTAAGCAATATGGCTGGAAGTAAACACGAGAGAAGTAATAAAAATTTCTCTCTTTACCATATGACTTTTCAAGTTCTCCTGAACTAAATGAAGAAGGGTTGATTCTCAAACCTTCCTTCAGTGTGGAAGTTTATCAGACATTTATTTAAAAAAAACAACTATATAAACAAGATTTTTATCTACTGATAAATTTATCTGCTGATAAATATCCCAGCAATGTGTGTAAGGAGGTCGGAAAGCCAAGATGAACACAGCTCTGTTACTAGAAATATGAAATCACCGAGATGATGCACAGGTAGCCTGACACTGGAAATCAAACAGCAGTAGATCAAAGGGTTAATACACACTTGGCATTGTTGTAACAAGCAGGATATCAGCTGGTAGGTGAGAGCACACAGAAAGGCAGCCCTGACGCCCAAGGAAAACAGCAGCTGTCTCTGCTCAGAGAAGACAGATTACCACCTGTCCCCGTTATCTTCCACACACAATACAAGGCACGCTGGCCATTGGAACAGGGATAACTGTACCCATATGCTGTTTCATTTTGAACTGCACTCTCCCTCCTTGTAAACACTCCTGATGGATCAGTCTAAACTGCAGATTAGCTCAGTGGTGATGTTTAGCTGGAGGTTGAACTTCACACTTTGGCTCCCCGAAGCCTTAATGTAGAGTGTGCTGAGTTAGCACCAGCACTTTAGGCAAACAGCAGAAAGCAAACACATATGCACATGTTTGTGCACACATGTGCACAAAGAGAGGAAAAGAATTTTAGAAAATATTAACATTTTAAAAATACCTTATAGAAGGATTGTTTCAAGAGTTTTAGTTCATATACTGCAAGACACCCTGCTTACCTTTTAAGCAATACATGAAATAGCAGCGTTACAAAATCATAAATACTGCTGTAGATTTCAAAACAAGAAAAAAGACCAAAAAGAAACAATCTTCCCAGAATTACACAATTATGAAAATAATTACATCTGTTCCACTAAGTTTTACAATGGTATTTTTGACAGAAACACATAAACAGCACTTTTCCTGAAGAGCAAACAACTAGAATCTCAGCAACAACTTTCTGTTTGGACACTTGATTATCCTCATGTTAACTGGGTGTTTTTATGTTTGAAACGTGGCTCTGAATAATACCTTTATGACACAATCTGAGTTGAAAAAGAACTAAGAAACAGAACAAAAATAAAATAATCACCTACAGTGTAACACTACCACCTTCACAATCACAGCTCTGCCAAAAAAAAAAAAAAAAAAAAAAAAAAAAGACCCAACTCCAGAATCCTCAGATCCCATAGGAGCAGTAAACTTTAGTAGAGTATTCTGGCTCTTCTTTTTATTCCCTTTCAGCCATTCTATGTGTTGAAGTCACACACAAAAAAAACCCAAAAAAACAAACAAACCCCAAACAAACAAAAACCACACCAAAAACCCACCAAACAAACAAATTTTTAGAAAACCCAAGAAAAAATTTGCTTCAGAATCGCTGGCATGGAATACAGCTGGCTGCTGTCCATCAGCCAGATGTCAGTGGTTAAAAGCTGCATCACTTGCTAGGGTGTCTGACTAGGAGGCAGGAATACATCAAGGAGCAGTGGGATGAAGAACCTCAAATTCTGAGTGCTTCTGAAGCTTCAGAGATTTGCAGAGCTCTCTAGTCTTGCTCAATCCCTGTGAATACTTCACCCCAGCAGCTGTTCAGATGTTTGTTTGAATAAATTTTTGTGAAAAATGTTGAAATAATTACTTTGTATAAAGCTCTTGCATCATGGTCTAGGCTGCTAGTTATTGCAGGGCTTTGAGACAATGCACTGTGGTTTTGACCCAGAATCAAGTATTCACTTATGCTGCTTTTAGTTTTAGAAAATTTTAAGACTCAAAGACATGAAAGATTCACACTGAAAGCAAAGGCTCACAGATTTCTCCTCTGGTCACTCACACTGTTCCATCAGGCGAGAAATTCGTGATAGTTGAAAAGAAACTTAACACCACATCTCCATGTTTTTTGCTAAAAAACCAACACATATCAAAAGTTCACCACCAGTCTTTGCAGCATTTCAAAGCTCTCAGTTTTCAAATGAAAATTTCCCCACATTTTATGTCAATTTATAATAAATATTTTAACTCCTTCGATGTCACCACTTTACTTGGTATTAAGTTGCTGAGGAAACACACACGCAAAAAATAAAATTCCCAGCAAAAAATCCAAAAACCTACAGAACAATGTGATTTTCAACAGTGACATATAATTTCTTATTAGTAATTAATAGGCTAGAAAACATACAACTTTCATAAATTAAACCACAGAAACTTTCAATTTTTAAACATGATGCAAGAAATGCACAATTTATCAGCAAATTGTCTAAAGAAATCTACTCATTTAATCATCTCCCACTTCACTGGAGCTGGTAAAAATTTATTTTACTCTCAGCTGAAGCAAGGCAAGACTGATCTACAGAGCAAATATGTTGCCTTTAATGAAGACTCAAATGCTCTGAAGATGTGTGTTTTTAAATATAAATGAGTTTACCTTTTTAAATTTATTCCCCTGTCTCATAACTGAAGTATACAACCCTTCAATTTTAAAATAAAACTTGTAAATCTACTAAAAGAGTACTCATATCTGAACTTCAGACACATCATTCATTTATATTCTATGTCCAGAAAAACTAAGTTAATCATTAAAAATTTATATTGTTTCACAGGTTTCATGTATAAGTGTTTATTCCCTATAGAAGAGTCATATTAAATGACCTAAACCCCTGCAGTGGGATGGAATAACATTATACTAAGCAGTAAACATTGTAAACACAGATTTTTTCAGATAGCTACTACACTAAGTACATTTTTCTACACTTGGTCCAAACAAACTCTTTCCACATGGTTTTATGAATTGAAAAAAATCTTTTTCATTTAGGAACTTTAAAAGAATAAATCTTTCATGCAGGGAAAATTTGATTCCTTCAGCTTGATTGGACTTTTGTTCCAAATAACCAAACAGTTGTGTAATCCAGCCAAGAAACACTGGTCTCTATTAAATGTTATTATTTAATATAACAGGTAAAAATAAAGAACATCAGCAGGTGGAATTCTACAAGTTCAGTTGATATTAGGCTGAAGTCAATCAAGAAAATGAGCTCATAGGCATAAATACTGTATAGAGAGAAGTCACCAAAAAGATGACAGAATCTGAAGGAATATTATTTTACATACATTTTACTACATACATAGTTATAGTCTGGCAGTAATGTCACAATCCTCCCTGCTTGTATCAGTATTTTTCTGTGAGAAATGCCTGGATTTCACTATATTACACTGGTAATTAAGGAAGAATACTGCATGCAAATATAGCATCCTTAGTCATGGAAGAATGCTCAAGAAGTGCAAAATGCGAAGAAGCACTGCAAAATAAACCCTCAAAAACCAATCAAGCCCCCCCAAAAGTCACCCTGCCAGAAATCAGAATTTTATCCAGTCGCCTCAGAAGACAGAGGGGGCAATGACCTAGTTCCAGGCATGGAGAAATGCTGGATATTAAATTGTTCTTCTGACTTTGAGAAAGCATAATAGTAAAATGTTTACTAGCCTGGGATTGAAATCCAAGAAACACATAAAGGAAGCTAATTTATAAATTTTACATGGAAAGAGATTAGTCTAAGGGAAGTGACAGAATATAAATGTGTCTTCATTGTCTCAGGCACGTTTTTGCTTTTTTCTTTCTAAAACTGGTTGAGTACAACACAAGTTATTATAGTCAATAGAGTACATGGTGACATTCTTGGGGAGTCCTGTGCAGGGCCAGGAGCTGGACTCTGTGATCCTTGTGGGTCCCTCTCAGCTCAGGATATCCTATGATTCTCTGCAACTCTCGACAGCAAGATGAGATTCCCACTTTCACCTGCTTATTCACACTCCTTTTACCAGGAGCTCTCCTCCCTGAAAAATACCTGTTAAAAATCTTACCCTAAATACAGGCTAAGTATCAGCCAGCACATGAACTTTTCCTAACTATGTTGTGTCAAAGCAATTCTGCACAGGTACATGGCATAATTCCACTCAGATTTTCACAAAACAGGGTTTCTGACAGCAGCTGTACATGCAGTCAGACTGCCTCCAAGCAGGGATGTAATAATGGTAGGGAAGGACAGAGGCAAAGAGCTGGGACCAAAACCTCTTAACCTGGCTAAGCAGTAGCCATAAGAGCACATCTGACCTAATTTGACAAAAAAAGCAGTTCATGCTACATCTGTCAGCTCCCCACCTCTGTGGGGCTGCACATACAGAGAAAAGGGGTGAGTTTATCCTCCACTCCCCCCTTTCTGAGCCACTCAGGAACAAGAGCAATTGCAGGATGGGGGTAATGCAGCCTAATACTTCAGCAGCTGCAACCCAGAGAAGTGAACTCCACAGTACTGGAATTGCTGGTGCACTCAAAATAGCCTGTGCTGGCTGTGCATTTCTACGTGGAAGAAATCTCTTACTGTTTTCTTATTCTTTGAGAAGACTTAGAGAGAGCAGGCATCTGAAAAGGAACAGTCTGCTTCTGCTGCTGTTGTTTTTTGAGCCTATATAAACTCTCACTTATTTAATTACCTATTATATTTTGCAGCTATTAGGTAGATTACACCAGGTCTGAGTTTATGTGTTCAGATTGAGATAGAGCAAGCCAGAGCAGCTACACCCAGTCCCTTCACTGGTAAGTTTTCTCTGCAGGTTCAACAAAAGCATACAGATATCCAGGCTGAGCTCTCTCACATAAAACTGATAATAAAATAAAACCTTCCCAAACTATAGTCAGGTTATTTATTTCAGGTGGAGACAGAATCATTCCCATTGATATAACCTCAATCTTCTTTTCATTCATGACAATGCCCATGTGCACAAACTGCACAAACAATTGCTGAACTTGCCGCACACAAAGTGAGTTGTGGCACAGCCCCACACGACCAGCAACAGAAGGGTGGTTTGGTCTGCACCTGAACTGAAAAATCCTGGAGACCCAAGCAAGTAAACCAGCTCTGGACCATGCCATATTAATTCATACTCTTCTAGGAAGAAAAATAAAAACAAAATCAAAAATGCCTTAGAAGAAAGTTATTCAATTTATATTTTCATACTGAAGAATTTTCTTGCAGATAAGAGAATTAACACTTGTCACATATCATAATATAAACACAATCAAGTAAACATAAATAAGCCAACCAAAGACATTATAATCAGAATACAATTGATGACTTTTTTCCTTGTGATATGGAGCTTTTGAAATTCTGGGAAAGGTTATAGACTGTATTTATGCAAAACTTCATACAGGAAATTATGTATTTTCTCCTGTTGCTCAGCATGACATGGGCTGAAAAATGTATATTTGTAAGCGGTTGATACTTCTGTCTACTTCATTTCTTTGAAATAATAATTATATATTTTTAATTAATGTATTTTTAAAGAATCTAATTTGATTAGCAGAAAAGCTAAGGCAGTCTCACCAGAATTTTCATTTTCTTACACACAACTGTGTGTAAAAAAAAAAAAAAAATCCACTAAGAAAAGTCGGAAAGAATACAACTCTAGAAAGACCCGCTGGATCAATATTGACTTTCATTGGTGCATCTCTTGATCTCCCCCCTAAGAAAGAAAGTGGTGAAGTTACGAGGAACAGCTAAGAGAGTCACTTTACTGCATCAGATTTATGACAACCTGAAATCTATTACTCTCCCTTATAAACTCAAGCATAGTTTGGCACTGACATTATCTTGAACCCTTTCCATATGATTAAAATCTGACAGGCTTTGAGGAGGAAGGAGGGTTGGACGATGCATTCTCGAGAGAAACTTCCCAAGCATGGTGATTCTGAGGCCACTAAAGACACAGCTTTAAACACATTATTAAAAGCACTATAAGGTTTATTTTCAACTACTATTTGTAATAAACAAATCTTGATGCAAAAGGCCTTCATGCACACTAGAAAACAGATTATTCAGCAATGGTCAAAGGCTATAAACATGCAAGGCCACATCACACCAACTCAAATCAATCATCTTCTCTAGCTGTCTGTAGAAACAGACAGTGCACAGCCAATCTGTGTAAACACTTCAGTGAGAGCATTTACTTGTTTCAAATATAGAACAAACTAAACTGAAATTTGTACTAATGGTGCACGAATCAAAGAGCAGACCAGTGCTGACAACTCTGAAAACACAGACTGCAAAGTATCTAGGATGTTCGTGCTAACCATCTGAAATAGAAAATAACTCCATTGCTTAGCTTGTTAAATGCTAATATGATCAAAAATTACACTGACCCTGCCAAAGTCAAGTAAGCAAGGCAAGTAACTGAGCACTGTCCTTCCAGCAGGCGTTGCTGCTTCAGGAACTGTCAATGTGCCACCTAATAGAGATGGTTACAGCCCACCTGGAGTAACACACAGCCCAGAGATCTGAAACAACACTGCCTCCGTAATTAGCATTATCCTAATGATACAGACTGAGTATGTGCAGAAGTTTGATTGAACTTTGTTGTAGACACTGCTTTCTTCCTCAAGTAATTTATTCTTCTTTTGCAAATATTCCATATCAAACCAAGATATACTTGGTAGACTTTGTACCAGTCTATTTAACTGACTAATATAATGTAAATCACTTAATGGGGAGATAAACCCCAGCTAGGGGAACAAAAATGCATAAAGACAGAAAAATAGCAAACAAAAGTGAACCTTAAGGACAGACAAGTTTCTCCATATAACTAGGTCTTCAAAAGACAAATGAAAAATAGCAGTAATAATAGAGATTAACAGTGCCTTTACTGGAAGCATGCCCAAGGCTGAGGTAAAAGCTAAGTACAGGATTCCATGAATAAAAGCCAAATATTCTCCCCATCATTAAAATAAATTAAAATCGGTTCACATTAGAGTTTCCTGGTTTTAACTAAAGAGAAAAAAACCTCAGGCTATTTCTGTATCCTGCTTACCAGAAAACGATTAAATAAATGAAAAGTTATTAGATTTAAAATTAATTTTCTCTCCACTCACTAGCACAGCAACATGTTTGTACCACCTAATGACTAAACACAAATCAGTTTTGTCCTCATGCACACCCTTTTTCTTCTCCATCTTGAACCAGAATCCGGGTATTTTGAACAGCAAGATTCCCTGCCTCCTTAAATTTATCACAACATCTATGCTGGAATGGCAGCCAAAGGAGAATTCACATCACACTCCCTCCAAAGCCTTCCCGTGCACTACAAGCACTCGATGCAGGGCTGCAGGGATTTTGCCTGTGCTGCACTAATGAACCAGTTCAGGTGCCCACAGTCACACCATAAAGCCAACTTTCCCCAGGATATACACAGGGCGTCCCACAGAGACTTTTACTGGCTAACAAGTCTTATTTCACACCACCACTAATCCCTTCCCCAGAACAAAGCTGCAAGAGAAGCAGTAGTTCTCTACCCAGGAACCTTTTATTATGAATTAGCTCCAAATTATCATGTCTACCATTGTTCTAAACAAAATGGTAACTCGTGCTCCAAAAGCATTTGTGTAACTTGGCCATCCTAACAACCACCACTGAAATTGCAGGCTGAACAATATTTAGAAAACATTTTATTGCATTACCATCCTATCTCATATTCCATGGCTGTCACAAAGAAACAATTACCTTCCCATCACCATGAAGCTGCTTCTCCCCACCGTAACAAAGCCCAGCATCTGCCAGCATTAACTTTATTTCAATCCATAAAAAGGGGGAGGGCTTTCAGACAGTACTTTCCAACATATTTTGAATAAAATCCTCTTTCAACAAAGAGTGCTTCTCTCCCTCCAATGAGGCCTAGTGTAGCACTATTCCTAGAGGCTCTCTCATTTCCATGAATACCTCAAAGTTCCTCAAGAAGGTGAAATCTGTACCATTTCCCAATCAGTGCTTTAAAAATAAAGCTGCAAAGCCTGCCATAACTTTTTATAGTGGTCATATTACTTCTTTTATAGATGATCCAGTAAATCTAAGATACAAAAATAAAATGCACAGACCCATAAAAGATCTTTATTGCATGCAGTAATTGAAAATGTATTTTGTATTTTATTTTTTAAGGTAGAATTTCTCAGTGTTTTAAAGTATCAGAGTTTTGAACAAGATGCCTGGATAAATTTCTGCAGAATTTTTACTCGAGTAAGATATGTACGAAACTTACACAACTCACACCTGTATGCTTAATTAAACAATTTAAATCATAATGCTAGTGTACATTTAATTTAGAAGATCAAAGGTATGTTACATGAAAAGTTGAAATGTTTATTACTTCAAGCAATTGAATCTGTATGAACACTGACATATCTAAATGTTCCTTCAGTTAATTAAAAAAAGCAATTCCATGTGTTCCAAAGTTTGATACTCTGCTAGCCTTAGAGCCTACACATGATTTTTTCATTCCCACTATGCACACATATTTCAGATTCAGTTTCAACTCATCAACCAGAAGAATCTCCAATACATCTACAGTGGGAGCAATTAGATGCAAATAATCATCAGGCATTAGCGCACTAAGCCATATATCTCAACAAATCATCTTAGCCAAACTAATACCCTCCAAGGGAAGTCATTATTATCTCTCCAAATCATTTAAATAGAAAGACAGAAGCACAAATAACTGAAAGTCAAGAATAAAGAGATCATTACTCTTAACATGCTTCCCTGTGCTTTAACTCAGTGCTGAACTTGGAGCCAACACCACACATCATCAGGAACAATAACCTGCTTACTTTCATAGAGGCAGAAGCTCCCAAATTTCAGAAGAGCTGCCAACAGTTTCAAAAAATATAAATCACTGGAAACAACAGATGCACAAAACTCTGCCTAGTTTGGATGGTTCCATTAAATGGAGTTTTCTTGTGATGCCTTGAGAGGTTACCTAGAACTGAGGCTAGACAGTGTTGAAGGAATAAAGTAGGAATTTATTAAAAACACCTTCAAGGGACACACCTTGGGCAGTACATGACCCTGACTGTGGCTACACCCAAGAGGAATGACAGGTCACAAGTTGTCACACTTTAAGTTTTGGTCCATTTACATGTTGGGGTTGATTGTCCAATTACAGCCTCAGGTTCTGCAGTCCCATCCTCCCAAACTGCTCTCCTCAATTCCCTGTTGTTTGCACTTTTTAGGACTGAAGCTGCAATGGTATCCTTGGTTCTCAGGCTGGATTGTTTGGTACAACTAAACTGTGAGGAGAATTTGCTAACACTTCATATGAAGTTCAGAGTTATACACTAATGCAGTGCAGAATCTGGAAAATATGAAAGCTGAAACTTAAGGCATCGCTTGGTTTCTTTGTAGGTAATGATCCTATTTCCAGGTCTGCCCTGCTAGTGGCTTCTCTTCCCTCCCTAAACCCTCTAAAGAATATCAAAAACCCTGAGATGTAGAAGGGAAGATATAAGGTGGCCCATTAAGGACTAAAACTGCAGGTGTAACAAACAGCATGTCATAAAACAACTACAATTTCAAGATTCCCCAAAAAAAGGGGAAGAGGGGAGAAAGGTGAGGAAGGTGGAGCCCTGAGGGACTGGCACCTTCTGCCACTGGGCAAGACTCTTCATTTTCTTACACAACCCCAGCTGGCAGATCTGATGGAGCTGAGTGCCCACAGGCTGAGGAATAAAAAAAAACAACTTTACCTTCTTCGTGCTGTGCAAACATCAAGACACTTTTAAACAAAAATCTGCTGAACAAGACTAGTGTGTAACCATCTCCTTTCAACTGTTTCCTGCTCTTTTGGTGGTCTATGGCTTTTACAAGATGCCATCAAGATGAATTACAGAGACAGACAGTAACTAAAGGTTGCTGAATAGTTAATGCCTTTGGATGTAGACCACAGACCAATCCAAACTTTCTGCTCTCCTCTTTAACTCTAAAGATACCACAGAGAGCTTCACACAGTCTTATTCATTTCAATATAGAAATACCTCAAGCAAATATTTAAAAAAACAAAACAAACACAAACCCAAAAACTTTAAAATACACTTTTCCTCATTTCAGTGTGATATGACCAAAGGAAATAGCATTGACATGAATTAAAAAAAAAAGTTACCACTTTTCCAACAATGCTTCTCAAGTTCTCTTCTGCCCCTTCTGCTTTTCTTGGATTCACTAAAGAGTAACAGCATTTCTTCAAGACACTTATGTTTTATAGGAAGCCTGAACATTCTGAACAGCAAACTGTACATTTATTTCTCATCCTGTGACCTCCCTAACTATATTCTTAATTGAAAATAAATAAGAGCAGTGAAATAAACTCCAGTGCTGATTTAAATTCCCAGAGCAGTATCAAAGCTTAAGTACAGCAAAATAAGGAGTGTTTTACCTACTGATTTACTTCATAGGCACAGAATTGTTTATACCTTCTTCAAGCTGTAGCTGTGGTCAGGGTAGTACACAAATGTATAGTTTAATAGGGACAGAACCCTCACATCTATGGTCATGGATTTACAGTTCTCATTAGGATTTCTACACTGAATGAGTTGACTTGTAGCCTCAGGTTAAAACTGAACATTTGCTTTAATAAAACTACACTAGGCTGAGCAGAAGTCTCATGTATCTCAAGCTTTTGAAATTTGGAATAATCTGTGCAACTTTTCTGAGCCCATTCCAACTTTCCAATGTCCTTTTTTGTGCATGTGAGTGGATTCAACATTCCAGTAATTATCTCACTGATGAGTCACCTACACCTTATCTCTTTACTTGCTTTTCACAGCTCAATTAAAAATCTTCTTAGACTATCTAATGTGATTCTGTGAAGCATCACTCTCTTAGCAGACTGTGGTCCCATAATGCAAAACTTCTGAACATTTACCTTTCATGTTCAGGCTCATGATGTGGCATTTCAGTGCAAGCATATACTTGCCAGGCCATTCAATTCAAATATGGAGAGTGGACTTAGCTTTGCCACTACTGGTTTATCTGGGTTTTTTATCTTGTTTATCTTACTTGTCTTATGGGCAAATCCTGCAAATTGTGACTGATGATTATTGGGTAAATGCATTTTGAACTATGCACATCTACTCTTTCCACCTCTATCTACTAACCTAGTGGGCCTGTGTATGTTTAGAGGAAAGGGTCACTGCTTGGCTCTTTCCACAAAGTAGTCAGATAATTTGAAGAAAAGTAAATCAGTTTTTTACCATTAGTTTACACTGCTCTTCTACGGACAGGCTCTACTCACACTCATCTAATCCTCTAGGAAGACTGGTTTAAATCAGGTTTCTTTTTTGTCATAATTGAAGTCAGGAAAAAATTAAGCTTACTTTCTTCTCTCCAGTAACAAAATATTTAAATGATGACAGCACACTGAAGGAGCAAAACCAGGGACTGTAACTGCTAATTACTGCTCCCATTTTCTACCCTCCTAACTTTGAAGCTCTGCATCTATTCCATGACATAGAGCAGAAATATGCATGGGTTGCAATTCTCCCTCTATAACAGGGATAACTAATTGACAGCCTGAAGGCTGAACCCAGCTCTGCAAGATGGTTTTACTTGGATCCCACGATGGCCTGGAGCACAGACTGCACATCATGTACAGTGTTAAACAATTTACTTAGCCCACAGGAGAGCGGGAAAGAGAGAAAGGGAGTGAGGAGAAGCAGGGAGTGGGAGGAACAAAAGGACGTGGGTGATGGCTGAGGGGCTGGAATGGAAGTGTAAGAGCTCCAGCACTTCCCCACCTTCCTGAGCTGCCTGTCCAGAGAGCAGCTTGTGTGGGGCAGAGCTGGAGCAAGCTGGGTCCTTCAGAGCATCTGCCCCAAGATGGGACAAGCACAGGAGGGACCACAGGCTCTGGAGCTCACACAGCTTCTGTGATGAGCTTTTAGGGATAGCTCTGCCAAATCTACTACACAATCAGGGAGCACCATGAGTGAACTGGTGCCCCAAGGACCCCACAGCACACAGAGCAGGGAAGGCAGCACCAGTCCCATGTGGGAACTACAATCTCTCCAATGGAAGCAGAGAGTCTGGGAATTCCTGGCCTACACACAAAATCTTCACATCCTCCATCACAGAACAAACCAGGTTGGAAAAGACCTCTGAGATCATTAAGTCCAACCTGTGACCTGACATTGCCTTATCAGCTGAACCAGGGCACTGAGTGACTCATCAAGTCCACATCACACAGCAAAGGACTGAATTTAGGTTTGAATTTAGACAATCCCTGAGCATAAGTGAAATTAAAATCCATGAATCTCATCTCCTTCTGCAGCAGCAGTCCTAGGCCCAGCAGAACACAGTAAACTAGAGGAAGAAAAATAAATGTTCCTGTTTCCAGAATCTTCTACAGCACCTAGATATTTCACTTTTTTGGCTTTTGCTCTCTGGGCAGCAGAGGGTTAAAGACTCAATCACCTTGATATATTCATCTGAGCTATAAGCAGCTGGCAGGGAGAACACAAAAGGTCCATAACCATGGGGAAATAAGTAGTACAGGCTCTAGAGGAATAAATCCAGGAAAATGGAAAATTACAAGTTAGAGAACTAATTTTTTATCCCAGCACCACCCAAAGGGGATGATTTTTGGAACATTTCAAAGGATTTCTAAAGTTATTTGCAATTAGTGCTAAAAATTGATATGAAACATTTCAATTAGTCCTTAAAATAGAGCAATGAAGAGCAGTCTTGTGAGGAACAAACAGGAAAGAGAGTTCCCAACCTCTCCAGAACTGACAGATTGTTTTGTGACCATCTAAGATCATGATATAATTTCTTTCTGAGTCAGTTTTTCTGTCTAGAAAACAGCAACAGTAAGACCACCTTCAGTCCCAAACGTGGGCATATTTAAATATTATAAAATGTCTTTAGAAATTTCTTTTGAAACATCTACTTTTAAATAAAGAGGACTCTTCATGGTATTCTTGCAAAAGGAAAAAAAATGCTCAGGTGCTGGAATAGAACTGTCCCTTGAAACTCATTCTTCTGTATAGAGACAAAACTTACTAAAGTGAGCTGACCTTCATGATTTTGTTTTTTACTTTGGGAAAATATTGTGACTATTTCTGGGTAAAAAAGTCTAATTACAGTAATTTCACGAATACAAGCCGCACCAATTTGACCAAAATTTTGGTGGAAACCCGCAAGTGCGGCCAATATTCCGGGGCGGCTAATACATTAACAAAATTCTAAAAGCTGCCAACACGTAAGTGAGAGCCCGCGGCAGCCCCAAGCCAAGCTGGAGCCCGGCCGGCCCCGGCAGAGGTGGGAAAGCCTGGCAGAGGCGGGGCCAGCAGTGTGGGGGGCGGGCGGCAGAGCCTGAGCCAGCAGGGCGGGGCAGGGGGGGCGGCAGAGCCTGGGCCAGCAGGGCGGGGGAGCCCGGGAGAACTGGGGCTAGCAGTGCAGGGGAGCATGGCAGAAGCAGGAAGGCCGGCGGGTGGGGCTGCGTGGCAGCGGGGGAAGCCCAGCAGAATTGGGGCCAGCAGCGTGGGGGAGCCCGGCGGTGCGGGGGCCTGCAGTGCCGGCCAGGGCGAGGAAACGCGGCGGCGGTGCAGACGGGAGGGGGCGGCCGGCGAGCCTGGTGGCGGCGGCGGCAGCCCTGCTGGCGGGGCGAGCGAAAGCGCCGCTCGGCGAGCGAAAGCGCCGCGCTCGCGAAAGCGCCGCGGGGCGGGGCGGGCGCCGCGCTCGCGAGGTGCGGCGCTCGCGAGGCGCGGCGCGAGCGAAAGCGGCAGCGGGGCGAGCGGCGAGCCCGGTGGCGGCAGCCCTGCCAGCCGGGCGAACGAACGCGGCAGCGGGGCGGTGCTGACGGGAGAGGGGGGCCAGCGAGCCCGGCGGCGGCGGCAGCACCACCCGGCCAGCCCCGCCGAGCCGTGGCGCTGAGCTGGGCCACCCGGCCCCGTCGGCAACCATGAGCGGGCCGAGCCTGCCTGGCCCCGCCCCGAGCCAGTAAAGCCCGCTATGCCGCGATCCTGTTACTAATTGGCCAATTTGTGAAAGCTGCGCACGGATTCTCGCGACAAACGAAAGTGCGGCTAATATTCGGGGTGCGGCTTATCTATTGACAAAGACAGCAACATTGTCGAGGCACCGGGGGTGCGGCTTATAATCCGTGCGGCTTGTATTCGTGAAACTACTGTACTTCAGTTAGCATGTTGAAATGAAATAATTCGCAATGCTTGCCATTGCGCCTTTTATTAATACCAAAGGATTGGCTCATCCCATTCAGAGTGAAGGAGCTACATATTGAGATTTTTATTATATTTTACTAGCCAATTCCATGATGGCAGTTTTGAATACTTCAGTGCCCACTTCTTCAGTAATTACTACTACTCGCTAATACATTTATTTTATAAAGCAACTTTGTTATCATAGTTATCATACAAAGTATCTTGCCAAAAATGCTGCTCGAATGCTACTTATGAAAAGCCAAACCTTTACACTATTTTATTGGTTTTAATGGTTTTTTTTCAGAATGTGAAACATAGGCAAGTTTTCATATATTTTGAGGAAAATTTGATCCATTAACAAACCAAAATCACAGGTATTACAAAGAGCAGTCTAGAAGACACCACTTTAAAAACATCCAGTAAAAGTCACTTTATCAGTGGAGCCTTTCCTGTTTTAAAACCACACCAAAGAACTAATTCCACTAATAAAACTGGAGCCATACAAATTCTCTTCAGATAAAGATGTCTGCAAGAGAGACTTGTTAGTGTCTGATGAAAAATTTAAGAACAGCATGGTATTCAAGGAATCTGCTTAATTATTGCCATCTTACTCTTGCAGAATTTTTAGTCTATGTATTCTATATACTTTCAGGCGAAAAAAAATGATTCATTTCTTTTAACATCAGAGAAAAGCCTGCAGGTTTTTTTACAAAACAGTCTATCAGAAGTATTATTGTTGACTAAGGATAAGGCATTGAGCTGAAAACCAGACTTCTAACGCTAACAGTTTCTGCCAGGAAAGCATTTACTAACAGGAATTGAGGAACAAAAGCGACCAAAAATGCCTTTGCATCTGGAAATGGTTACCAAAATGGCAACTATGTATAAAGTAGCCCAATCACATAACCCTAAGACTCTTTTTTTTTTCTTTGAAAAGCAAGTGTTAGAAAAAATATTTGACACTTCCCCTCTTTTTCCCTTCAACTCAAATACTTTAAAGTTATAAATTAATTAAAAACTAACAAACAAGGGGTTTTTTGTGTGATTTTTTCCCCCTCCACTTTATTGTGACCTTGTGGAACTGAATTATATAGCACATATATAGGTAAATAATTAAATTTCAGTCTAGCCAGCTCTAACACACAGTTCCTCTCCCCAATCAATTTTGATAGCATAGAAGCACAAAGAATCCCAGTTTAGAGAGTCCACATGTGCTTAATCTTTGATTAATTGAACAAAAACCAAGCGCCTCCAGACATATTTCTTTTAATCACAGGAAAAATATCTTTTCAGTTGCTTTGCTAGTAGGAGAGAGTCAGCAGATGTCTGCCTGGTCTAAAGGGAATTTCTGTTTCTCTGGAGAAAACAGTTTAAATAGGAGAGGAACACACATATGCTGACTATGCACTGCTTGACAGATGACGTAGAGAGGCATCTACTACCTCAGGGAGTGGAACTGGGCAGTTTTCAAATTAAATTTCTTTCAAATTCAAAACAATCAGCTGAAATCAATTTGCATACAGGATGCAAGTCAAGTCACACAGTTCTCATCAAAACAGCTCACAGACACAAAGAAGCAAATCTATCTTTGTCAGCAGTATGATCTCAAAGGTTTTAGCTTGATGACAGTAAAAAAGAAAAATTAATTTCTTCAAAACTTTTGAACACAGCTGATATTTTCATTTTCTGGGGAATGACAATTCAGAATAAAATTTCTTTAATATGGAGTATTTGACAAATGCTCTCAATTCACATACAAATGGTATTGGCACAACAGAAATTTATTTCCTAACATTAACTCAGAAGAGCAAGTCTTTAAGAACTTCAGAAAACCTGTTTTTAAAGCGTCATACAGGGGGAAAAGAGCATCAAAACAAGCAGTGAGGATTACTATTCAGCATTTTACTTTCTGCTTCTGCCTACAGGCATATGTCCTGCATCATCCTTATAAAAATAGGAATGATTTTCACTGCTAGTTCCACCAAGATGTCTTGGAGGAGGGAGGGGTAGAAGGGGTGGAGGTGGGGGAAGAAAGATCAAGGGTCTAAAGAAGAAACTGTGAGAAAAGGTACTAGACACCTCTCAGATAAAAACACCATATAGAGACTCCCTTGGACCAGAGGAAGCTCACAACCAGGAAAAAAGAGGAGGCAGCAATGGCCCCAGTTAATCTGATAAATTGCACTAAGGAGCTCCCTCTGAACTCTGCTCCAGGTTCAATCCTTCCCAGCCCACAGCCACACAAAGGCTGGAGAACTCCTGAACAGCACAACACTTCATGCCATGGGAAGGGAGGAAAAACAAGCATCAGACACTGAAGACAAACTGTGCTATCAAAATATCCTAATTGCATGGAGAAGGAAAAGGACATCTGTCTTTATTCGCATTTACACTTGATGTTAAGAGTCCAAATTTTCTTCCACAGGCTTCTGAATGCCAAAATAAGGAGATCTTTGGTATCAATACACTTTGTTGGCTGGATTCAGGAAAAATACTTAAATATTGTCTCATGCTTGAAATAGTAGGGCCCTCCAACCTGAACAATTTTGATTCACTTTTTTCTTTGAAACTAACAACTTGATGACCAAACATACAAAGCAGAGCTTTCACTTCATTTAGAGAGCCAAATTCCCCAGTTTTGGGGTTCAGATAATCTTCTACCCATCAGAGATGCCACTCCACAAAAAGACTCCACCACATTGCTTGATTTATGAATTCACTGAGCTGCACAGCAATTTCTGGCAAGACTATAAAACATCTAATTTTGCTTAATCATCCATCCCAGCATGGCCACTGTAACATCCTAAATTACTCATCAGCTTAAGAATAATCTGTTTATTCACAGTATCACAACCCACCAAGAACTGTAGTCCTAAATTCCTCAGTTCTGCATGGTTTCTGGGAAAACACAGACATGTAAGAACAGCTTTCAGGCAAAGTCCGCAGTATTTTGCCCTGATCTTGGCAGCAGCAGATAATTACATTGAATAGCAATCTTTTATTTATGTGCTCTGTTTTCACAGTGGTTGAAAGCCTCATGTAATAGCATCCATTAAAAATGTTCATTTTTTAAGTATTATGGTTATCCATTGACAGTAACACTCACCTGTGAACTGTTTTGATACAGAATCAGCTATACTGCTCAAATGTGTTGGCACACATCCCCAATGAAAGTCCCCTCAGTCTGCTTCCAAAATCTAGTTAATCTCAGCATTTTAGGTATAACATGAAAGAGGCTTCCAAACACCCCCATGGAAAAATCAAAACCCTAAAATACAGATCTCATGATTTTTAAGACTTTTAAGATCTAATCTTACATATTTCCAAATACAAACAAGTTGCATTTTAAATAATAAACATGGAAATTTCCTTTAATAATTGACGTAGAACAAACTGTAGAAAGAAGTTCTGCCATACTAAGCTTTCAGGTAGAAGCATATTTAAGTTATGACATTTCCAGTCAAGCCTCACTGCTTTAGTTTTCTCTAGGTCTTTTTTTTTGTTGTTGTTTTGTTTTTCTTAAATATGTACATAAGTTTATTCCTTAAAGCATACATTAACCTTGCAACCCACTCTACAGCATGCACAGCCAAGAAACTCTATTATTTTATCCATTTATTATATGAGTGCAGGCAAAAGACTCAAAAAGACAGACCTTTTTTGATTCCCTAAAACCAACCACATACTTGAAACGATGCCCTGACATTTGTGAGACTTTGCCAAATAAAATTGTAAGCAACATAAACAGCATATGCTTGCCATGCACATGGGTGCCTCAAATGATGAAAGCTCTGATATGTATCCAAAATGTTTTATTCTTTGCCATGCAGATGAAGAAGGGAGTTCTTTGTCCCACCTTCTTAACATACCAGTGACTTCACATAAGGTCCATTTATACAAATTTAATTGTATGAATTTTGAAAATACTGCATAACCTGCAGGTAATAATACAATCAAAAACTCAGGAAGGCTGCATATTGGCTAAAATTAATACAAAGTGAGAAAGAATTTTGCAGTTAATTGAGCAGCTCATATTCTGCATAGCAGGAAAATGAAGTACAGGAAAGTCATTACTGCTCTTCAGAGTCTATAATCTTAAAACTCTAACAAAGCATTTTCAGAACAAGAGCCATCATCTAGTATACACTGGAAATTCTATTATGATCATGACAAAGCTACACATGAAGGAATCATGCCAAATACCTTGGTTACAAACATACCCTTCCTCTAAAAACTCACTCTGACAAGGCAAGGGTTGAGGGGAAAGAACTTTGCATCAAAAGAAATAAGTTTTTCTCAGAGAAATATGATTTGAAAAAGATTTGCAGAGTCCCTGACTAGCAAACATAACTTCATTTGCACTTGATTTTTTCTTAATGGCCTGAAAAATCTTTAGAGTGGAGGAAGGAAGGTGAATATACCCTTGCAGCTATTGTTGCCACTCCCAAGATGAGTAGGTTTCTACAAAATTGTTACTTAACAGACATCCACAAGATCCAGAGATAAAATTTTCCTCAGAAAGGAGTAACAGGAAAAAAAAAGTTAATCACTTGAACCAAATTATCACACACCAATAACTGAATTTGGTCTTAATCAGGTGGATCCATTCACCAGACAGTCCTGAAGGAGCTTGCAGCCACTTTCCATTCTGCTAATGCGTTTTTCAAAACTGCTTCTATTTCTCTACTCTGAAAAACTACTTTGTTTTACAGTTCTTTGTGTTTGTTTGATAGCCAAAACAGTCTTCAGCCTTTACTCTGAGGATGAAGCATGACTCCACTTTCCTCTCCCACCTGTAAAAGCTGACATTTACAGGGAGAATTACCCAGCTTCATTTTGACAGGGACATGCCCTTTCCACTTTCTTTAGGACCTTTCACCACCAGAGAACGTGTCACTGGTAGGCAGTAATCCAAAACCAGCCACAGTCCTCTGAAACAAAACATGGAGCTAATTTAAGTAGGTCTCTGGTGATCAAAAGGTTGAGTTCAGGAAGTCAGGAAGAGGGAGGGAAATGGGCTTGGAGCAGGCTCAGTCTGGAGGATGCCTCCAGCCTGTTACCTGATTATCCCAGCCTCACCCCTCCTGGGCTGCACTGCAGGAGCTGCGCGCTTCTGCAAATCAACTCTGCCACTCTCCATTTCAAAAAGTTGTGGAAATGGGATTTCAAATACAGATTAAACCAGTCAACTTAAAATAAATAAATAAAAAAATCTCCCAGCTAAACCTGAGTTACATCACTTATTTGACTGACTTGTGATTCAAATTTGAGTTCCTGTTTATGCAAATTTACCTCCTTCCCATCTATGAAGATATAACTAAATTACAAGGAAAATGTCATGTAATACTAAATTACAAAGCTTGTTTGCACAGAGTTGTGCAATAGAGAGTACATTTACTCATCTCCAAAGTGTCTGAAAGATTCTAATTCTTGAAATACCAAGTGGCTGGCTAAAGAACATGTTTGGTAGATTTAGGATACCACTCTTCACCAGGCAGATGATCACCTTCTTTTTAAGGATTTTTAGGGAATGGGGCATAGTTTCAAAGTAATAACTGCAGAAACTTAAGCAAATACAGTTGCACAAATATTTTTATATAAAATAAAATAGGACTGTGGAGAAGATACAACAAATCCTTAATGCTGTGAGTAGGCGTACAACATCTTCAAGCATTCTGGAAGAGTCACAAGAGCCATAGGTTGAATAAGAGACTTCTTTAATTCAATTTGCTGATAATAGATGTTATTTAGGTCATGTTCAATGGTATTAATTGAGGACTAACACTGTCATTACTTAGATATATATCAGTGGAGGAAAATGCAGCATCCTCTGGATTAAATTGACATGCAAATGTCAGCCAAGTCACCAAGGAGAGGCTGATGACTAAAAGTGACAAAGTAGAGGGAAAACTATCCTTAATTCTCATTTAAGGCACTACTCCCCTGTGGTAATCAAGTCTAAAGTTGTTTGGAAATTTATTAAAATACATAGGTATTTTTAAAAGATAACTTTTAATACAGTGAAATCTTCTGAAATCTTTGCAGCTTTGAAATCCCACTACATTTCCTTCTTTGCAAATGTGGAATCTAAGCACAGTATGCTTAAAGAAAATGCCCACCTGATAGGCAACAAATTCTCTTTGTGGATTAAACTCAAAAGAAGAGCATAGGAACTGCTTAAAAAGTTGAAAAATCATTGCATGAAGGCATAACAGACATGAAAATTTACTCTAGTATTAACCTGAATCTAAAGTCAGGTGTACAACACCCACTGTAAAGTGAAGGAACTTCATCTAACTGAATGTGTTACTAGGAGATGATGGAAGAAAAGTGATAATTTCCAATCACATTGTGAAACAAACTGGTGCAGACTTAAGCTGCCTCTTTCAGTCAGAGTTAGCAGGTAAACTGCAAAACATGATGCTGTTTCCTGTTTCACAAAAGGTTTTTAGTTAAAATTGTAGCATCAAAGCATATAATGAGTGCTTTTAATCATCTGTACTTTGTGGAAAGTAGAAACCAAACAAAAGCAATTTGTCTCTGTGAACACACAAAATTTAAACTATAACATAAGGATTTCTAAAGCAGCAACTCTGCATGACTACAGGCATACAAATGTAAATGCTCTGGTGCCCAGCACAGGTGTACTGAGAACTAAACAGAGCAGTTTGCTGATTTGCAGCAATCCACTGTGAATGTAGCTCCAGTTTATAATGATGATAGCATTACACTTTTAATTCAGAGCTTTTTAATTTAATGCAAATTTATTCCACCAGCCTTCAACTCTTTCCTTGTTCCTTACCTCTTCTGTGCTATTTAAAGTGTTTTGGTGCTATTGCACTGTCAAATCACTACCTTTCTACTAAAATAATAACCTTTACTGTTAAAATTCTTTGTCTATGATGTCCTGGTAATGCAACTAAAACTATATATCACTATACCTACAAATCTTATTTCCAAATATAGATTGTGATTATTTTTTTTCCTTCACAGTATTGTTGGTGGTAATTTTTTGATAAAAGCTCTGATACCAGGGCTAGTGAGATCCACTTTGAGCAGAATTAACAATTTAATGCTACATTATTGTTAAACAGTGTACATTTACACACTTTTAAGAAGGTGGTTTGAGTTTTTTTGTCTAAGTATTGGCAGAAGCTCTTAAAAAAATTTGTGGCAATATCAATATTTCACATTCAGACCCTGTTGGTAAGACTCTCTATATAATCTCATGAAAATTAGTTGAGTCGGGGTGACAAATATATTTAATAACTGTGTACCAATTGAATTGATGCATGCCACAGTGCATCCATCACTGAAGTCCACCCCACATGTCTGGGCTCTGATGAGAAGTTGTGGAAGACACAGAAACACTGCATGCATTTCACACATCACTGCAAGGTACATCACAAACCAAAAGAACCTTAAGTAAGCACAGCACATTAAAACTCTTTCTAAGAGCCAACGTGAAGTGCAATAAATGAAATAGCAATTAGATAAAAATCAAGATCTCAACCAGTAATGGCCACTCAAAATTACACTTACAAGATACCAGATATAGCATTTGGGAGTAAGGAGTCAGAGTATGATTCAAACAGGTTACACATTCACTGGATAAGCATACTTCCAGCTACCTAGACACTGATTACTTTTATCACTAGAAGTAGTTAACAAGGAAACAGCATGATCTTAATCATGTATATCTACCCTGTTATATGTGAAGTTTGAGATCTTTCTGGTGTAGTTATGAAAGTCCTTAGGATTGTCTTGAATGTGAGACACTAGCCAGAGGGCTCAAGCAAATGCACAAATTTATAGTCTATTTCCTTGGCCTTCTGTGAGGCTTATGAAAATGTAACCCTTCTAAAATTATACACCAACGGTGGCACTTAACTTATCTAAGAGATAGGAGCCTCTTCAGAGCTCCTTAACAACATGAATCATTCAGTCAACAGAGATTAGTGTTTCCAGAGTGACTCACCCGGTTCTGTGCTGCTCTTCAGCAGGACACCAGGTGAATTGCTACACATTACAAAGGAAGCTTATAAAAGCCACTTCAAAATAGATACCGAACTCTGAATTGCAAGGCTTCCTCTCATACTTCAGTACCCCCAAAAAGTGATATTTTTTTTTGACCTACACTTGGCCCTCCATACAAATGCTTAAACCACTTTAATGTACACTCTCTTCCTCTACAACAAGAAGAGTTTAAAGGATATACAGGAAGAGATAAGCATTACAAAGTGATGTCAACGTACTTGACTGCTCCTTCCGTTCGCCAAATACTTAAAACCAGAGAGATAATTTTGTGGGCCTAAATCTGTTCCTAAATCTGCCATTTTTCTTTCCAGTGTTTATTTGTGCAACAACAATTTCCCTGTTAGATGAAATCCTGGCTACCCTGCCTCCTATTACACACTGTAAATTGCAGAGTTATCTGGAGAGGAAAAAACATGTATACAAAATCTTACAAACATAAAGCAATCAGTTTCATGGAAGCAAGAGTGCACAAAATCATTTTAATTCCTCCAGTGATATGATACATCTTCTGACTCTCCTTCTATTTTCCTATCCCTGTATAAATAATAATTAACCGTGCAATTCCTTCACTGCTTTTAAGTCACTGCCTCAGAGGCAGCTCACACTTATTTTTATCTTCAAACACCATCAAAGCAAGCGGTTGTTACCAGAGGGAGCAGCAAGAAAATGTACTTACTTGCCACCTCCAGCGATGCATTGTGACTTACAGCTTCCCCCAGGTAATTCCTGGCCACGCACACGTAGACCCCTTCGTCCGGCCGGCTCTTGCGCCCGTGCACGATGCGCAAGAAAAACAAAGATCCGCTGGGCAGCAGCATGCGGTGGGAGCGCGGGTCATCCTTGTCCGTCTCCACCCTTTCTCCCCCCTTGTACCACTCGATGGTGGGGGTAGGCCTTCCCTCTGCTTTGCAGTTCAGAGTGGCTGGTTCTCCTTTGGAAACAATCAGATCCGAGGGGTGCTCCACGATCCGGGGCGGGAAATCTTCCTGTCGCAGACGGGAACCTGCAAGGTGAAAACAAATTTTTCTTAGGAAATCCCTGCCAGGTACAGTCACGGTCTTTTGCAAAACAACCACTTAGCCATCACCTCCTAGCACAGCATTCAATAAGAGCGGCTATTAACATCCTAAAGTACACAAAAGAAAACCTTAGTGCGTGTTGGGGTGAAATAAAGTATTGCCAAGACTGAAGCAGAAGGGCGTGGGAAAACCCACTTCAGTTACAGTGACAAGAATGGTTCACTCCCAGCATCCCCTGCACGTGCATGTTAATCACCTCCAGAAAATTATCTGTAAGGTTATTGGTTTAAAAGTCCTGCAATATTTTGCATATTCCCTCTTTTCTATTGGACCCTCACTCTCAAACTCCACCTCTAGCCTACCTTATATAAATTGTGTTTATCCTTGCACCCCTTTGTACCATATATGCCTTCATCCAGTTGGTTATTTTTGTATTAATGAATCCTCTTTATTTTTGGATCACCAATCTGTGCCTCATTTTTAATTGCCAAGTTTGGAGCCCTCTCATCAGTCTCCTGGGCAGTCTAGGGGTCTGTCCATCCAGGCCACAAGTACACTTCACTGCGTGCAAAGTTCTCCCAGGTGACTATGTTCAAAAGCACTTTTTCAACAGGGGACCTAATATTAGTGAACAGCCACATTCCTAAATCACATCAATCTTTACATGGATCTATTAATCTACCTAAATTTATACACACATGCATATGCATATCTAGAACTACAAGAACTAGTCCTACAGACTCTCCACAGAGATCAGACAACCTCAACCAGCAGAACTGGCACTTCTAATCCATAACCCAAAGCCAGAGCCAACCTCATGCGACCTTCTGGAAAGGCCATTAAGTCATGCAATGTCTGCAGACTAACTCTGACATTTCCAGTGCTCACAGAGTTGCTTTATTTCACTTGTACCATTGTATCTTAAGTTCCTTGTTAAATAGTGCCACAGAAGTGTATATATAAACATACAAAGGTCCTGAGTGCTTCTTATGCCTCAGGGAAAATTTTTACTTTATAAAATTCTAGATGTCTCCAATCTAGAAAAAAAGTGTGATGAACGAGTATCCAACCCAAAAGAAAAGTTACATTCAAAAAAAGATACTCTTCTAGACAAGGTACTTCTAAACAAGATGCTCATCTAGAAAAGCATTCAATTTCAGACTATTTCAAAACTTGAGCTGATAACTTGCATTAAAAAAAGAAAGCAAACCCCAAATCAAACAAACAAAAAAAAAAAAAACCACAAAACAAAGGGGAGAAAAAAAACCAGAACCAAAAAACCCCAACAAACTAACAACGCTAGTAATAATATGCATAGATACATAGCACAGATGAGTATGATAACCTACTGGGTACCAGAGAATTCCAAATTGAGAACAAATAGCTATCAAAATTTTAAGGGTTTTAAAATGTTGACTCAAATTCAAATTACTGTTTTCCCTATTTTTCTCTTTCTTGAAGCACAACTTTACCATGGATAAAAATTAGTCTCTTGGGTCACTAATTCCTGATTATTAAAATCTCAGATGCCAGGGCTCTTTATTAACATTAATAACATGGGGTTTGAACAGCTGTGAAGCACCAGAAAGAAACACAAGATGTATTCACTGCAGGTTAATAGACCATAAACTGATATGGAAACAGGGAAAGGAGACAAGAAGAGGAGAGGTCCAGGGACTACTGTTTTAAATATAAACTAAATATGCTCCTTATATATACATACATATATATTTATGCATCTAAAATAGAAGTACTCTAATATGTACAATTTTAATTTTATTTCAGCTTTTCTTCACCTCAAGGTAATTAAATCTGCAACGAATCAGCTAGCACTACCACATGCTCAAAAATCTCTGTCAGTATGGCCAGACTGCATTGACATAAATTTGCATTCTGTATGTAGTAAAACAGGGTAATTTTACATGAACATTACTGATCATTAAATACAAAACACTTCAAACAGCAATAAACCTGCTCTTCACATAAAGTTTGGGTAGACAGAAGCCACACACCCCTGCACATCACACCAAAGCCAAATTTTCAGCAGCACCTCCAAGAGGTTTGGCACAGGCCAAATGCAGTGAAAGGAGAGCTAAGAGCACAAGAAAAGAAAATCGTGCCAACCAGCACTGGTCTTTTGCAGCAGCTAAAAAAGCCTCGAATAGACTTCTGTGCTCCCTGAGAAAACATCTCAGTCACTGCAAAGCTATATTTGTGTCTACTCATCCTGAACTTTTACACAGCTTTTGTGAAAAACCCCTCATTCAATACTTCTGCCCTTGCAAGTGGGCTGGCCAATTACAAATGTTTCTTTCAAAGGTAAAACTGCCTGGAGAGGGATTAAAAACCTTATTTTGTTTTTATTTTTACTCACTTCCTATGTAATTCCCAAAGAAAGGCATTGAAACAAAGGATTACAGAGCTAAAATCAATTGCTTTAAGACACTCTGGAAAAGTAAAAAGCCAATTTCAATGTAAGACATTTAAAAGGCACTTAAGAAGACTTTTAAAAAATCAAAGTTTTGACATCTGCTAGCATGTACCATGTTTGTATTTTCACAGGCACTGCTAGCTAGCCAGCACACAATACAGTACAAACCTCCTATTGTTTCTGTCAGCCTGGCCCAGACCACAAATAAATGAAATACCATTTTCAGATATATTGGATGCAAGCTTTCCACACTGACATTTAACTGGCTGTGCATGTACTTCAAGCACTGTACAGAATGAAAGCATAAAGACTGACCATAAACTTTCTTGAAAACTGAGACTCAAAACCCTAAGCAGGGAAAAAAAAAAATCCTTCACAATCATCCAGGAATGCTCATATATATTTTTATCTTTGCTGGATTATATTGGAGAAGATAATTGACAGAAATATCTAATTTTTTTTTTTTTTTTTTTTTACATCTTAGCATTTTATAAAGTAACATTTCTCTAGAAAATTTGCTAATACTGCTTAAATCAGACAGGGACAAAAGTTGCATGATTAGACGACTGGCACATAGTGAGCATTAACCACAGATTTAGTGACAACTGCCTGAGGGGTGTAATGGCCTTGACAACCAAGTTATAATCTTTCCACATATCTACACTTTCTTTTTTTTTTTAATCTTCCTCTTCTTTTAGCTATTTCTCTAAGCTGCATTTACGTTTCATTGAGAAGTAGCTTCAATTATCAACATAAATCTTAGAGTGGGCACCAATCCTATAATTTTCCTGTCAAAAATCCTTCCCAGAAGATATTTGATTTAAAAAAAAATAAAAATCTCCAAAAGCTGAGCACCTAATGCATACTGGATCTGCCATTTAATATACAACAGAGTTGCTGTTTCTTTTCCCCAAAGATGACAGCACTGGGTTATAGGATCTAACCAACTTGTGTTCTCTGCTTTTATTATGATTCAAGTCTTTCATAAAAAGTCAATTGGATGCCACCAATTAAAATACCTCACACTAATTATTTCATGTTGCTACTTAAAAGAACAAATATATGAAATCATGTTTCCAGTTTCTTGGACTGTGCCACAACAATTTTTACAAGAATTCAAACAGTGACATAAACAGATGTGTGTTCAAAGAAAACTTACATTGGATAAATTACAAACTCCTAGAAGCCAGGATTTGCCTTTATTTCCACCTTAAAACATCATGTTGGTAGCATATTAAAACAAAACTTATTGATAAGCAGTAGGGAGTGTATTTAAATATGAAAGCTGCTGGTATCAGGAGTTAAAACACTGTGTAAAAACATGTTCTCCTCTGGGAGAAAACAAAAAAAGTTCTGTGCTATTGGAAGAAACTGCATCAGTTGATCTAAACCTGAGCTCAGATGGATATGGAAAATCTCATTTCCCAAGATCTATATATCTAAATAGTAACCTATCATAAATATTATAAAATACTGCATGACAGATTGTATCCTTAGCCAAATTCCTAAGGGTCAGTATACTCTTGGTCCTGTTTCTTTTCCATTCCACAAACACTGCATTTAACATTGATTTTCGGAGCACAAGAACCTTGATTTTTTTTTTTTTCCCTCATTATTGAAAGCCTATGTAAGATCTGAGTAACTGGCCTAATTGCTATCAAAGTTATTAGTAAAATGCTAGCAAACAAAACCACACATTAAAAATCAGTGTTAGGTGATCCTTGTGAACAATTATACTTAATCAGAACACAAGAGCATCCCCAATTCCCCAGTGTTTCCACTACTAAGTTAACATCTTCCAGAAACTCTTCAGAAAGTGGAGGAGAGTATCTTTGTGGCTTTATGTAAGTTGACTGGAAAGATGTTCCATAAGGCTCTCACTCTAGTGGTTAGAAATCTCTCCCTAATCCTCAGGTTAAACATACCCCCAAATAGTAAATACCTCCTTCTTCATGTGCTGGAAGTGCCCTATAATTCAGATCTCTCCACAAACTTCTTGGAATTTTATGCCTTTGGATTGCAAATTACAACCTTTTCCTTTTTTACCAGCCTCTTGGATTCTGTGCCATTGTTGCTCTTAGAAGTCACAAACCTAGTTCTATATGGTTTTCCCCTCATAAGATTTGCTCACCTTTTCCTTGTCTTAAATTCTAGTTTATCCTTTTTGAAGATGGAAGACCCAAACCATACACACCCTCCAGAGGCAAGCAGACTTTGAGTACTATTTCAAGCACACATTGGCAAAACAATATCACATCATGCTACAGGGCAAAAACAACTGAAGCATAAATCAAAGTATTTTTCTCGAAGTGGCTTTTCTGCCCCTGTACCTGCAGCTAACCTCACCTACTGAGTTTTCTTTGTTGCATAGACAACAAATGATTTTCAAGGAAAAACAACAGAACTAGGAAGATCCACAGAGATTTTGTCCCATTCATTTTCTTTCTCTCAACTTCTCCATTCTTTTAATATTCCTATTCTTTGTGTATTACCCTTGTGCAGCTTCAGTAAAACACCTGATTTCCTGAACTTTGTAGCTATAAAACCTGCATATTAAAAAGCAACTATTTTGACATTTCCCTTTCAGGGTTTGTGTCATCCTTTCATAACCAAAGACAAAGTAATTATTACAGACAGTAATGCTGTGCCTATTTGGATTTTTCAAAAATAGTTATATCAGAACTGAAATTTCATTGTCTAATTCTACTTTGCCATAAAGCAAAATAAGAAAAATTGCATTAACTGCTATTTCTGAAACACTGGTTGCAGAATATCACTGGTATCACTTTGGACTGAGCAAGAAGGCCTTTGACACAGTTTAATTTACAGCAGCTGTTCATTTCTAACACCTGAACATTAAACATATATTCTAGAAAAACAAAGTAGGTACTTTTTACCTAAATCCTGCCATTACTTTGCACACTCATAACTCCTGTAAAAGGATGGCACTTTTGTGAATAAAAGTGTTCCTCTGCAAGTGTAAGAATATTTATATACTAAGGAGGAAAACACATAGTTGGAATTTAACAGCACTGTCACATCAGCTGATTAATGCTCACCCAGGACTACAGGTTTATTGAAATGCATTTCAAGACAAGGTAAATTGTTCCAAACACTGATCTGGGAATAGGTCCAGTTCTTTTCAACAAATACCATAAAATGTGACAAGTAAGGCTCTCACTTTGGATCAGGGGAACCTGCAATTACCCTACATGTTCCCAGTGAAGAGAAATGCTCCATTTCTTTCTATGGGAACACTGTGGAAAACTGATGAGCAAGATGTAAATGAAAAGAAAAGGCCTGGACACTACCTGATCTCTCCCACCATGAAATCACTGTGATGTTCTCTGAAAAAGCTGTTATTTCAGTTTACATCACTGTGTCAAGGAATCCTCATTTTTTTCCTCTAATGGCTATTGAAATTTCAATCATAGATTAAATTAACAACTTTTTCTTAAATTATTTCTCCTACTAAGGGATATTTTGGGGTAAAGCAAAATAATTCGCTTTAAAAACAGAATCTAATTACAAAATGTGGGCCATGACTTTTAAAATAAATCTGTAGACAGCCATAAAACATTTCTCCCCACTAAAAAGACAGCAACAAAAAAACACTTCAAGGTTAAGACACCATGAATTACAATAGCATTTCTGTCATAGCTACCACACTATCAGGAGATGTCAGAAACCAGTAATTTACTGTACACTTATGGAAAAAAAAATCTAGGGTAATGACAGAGCGCCTGGAGTTTTAAGCCATGTCTGTCTGTCTCTTTGAAATAAGAGATTAAATGGGAGCTGTACTAAAAATGCCTCAAATCCAGACTGATCTCGTGCCTGGCTCTTACACTGAGATGTAACCCAAACATTGGAAGTTACAGACATTCAATTTACACAATATTCATGACCTGGTCAACTGAACAGGAGTTAGTTGAAGTATTGTAGCAATAAGCTAAATAAATAAAGGAGAAAAAAAAAAATAAAAGTTTATGTATCATCTGTGTAAATGGTCTTATCATTATTTAAATACTCTGCCTGGTGGGAATGGGGGGAAAAAAAAGGCAAATACTACATTGATCAGCTACTGAGTCTCCATTGATGTTCCTAAGGACTTATTTCCCAGGAGATGCTAAGAGAGACTTGCTCCCTGAAATAATCACTTTTAACAAAGAAGCCCAAAGTGGCAACAGTAAGAGTCATGCTTTAGTTTCTTCATCCAAAATTAAATTCAACTCTTCCAAATTGCTCTTGAACAAACCACTTATTTTCAAGAGACTCAGCTTTACACTCAATTTTGGTACATGAACACATGCTACTAGTTTGTGCAGCAGTTAGCATAAATAAGTCCTGACCTGGTTATTCATTAAATTAGCTAGAATATAAATTTAAAGTAATAATATCTATATTGCACCATGTAAGAGGCTGACATTTACATAAAACCCCAGGCAATAGCTAATGTTCCCAGGGTAATAAACTGGTCAGTTTTATTTTTTCTTTCCCTCAGTTGTGCTTCCTGGTAAGATATTTATCTCATCTGACTTTGGTGGATACTGGAATAGTCTGAGATGTCAGTATCTAGAGCACTGACTTTTGAAACAAAAACTCCTTCAATAAAAACAACATCCCACACCAAACTGTTGAGTTAGGAATAGTATTTTCCCTTAAGGGAAACATTAATGAAATTACAAAAATATTTTCATTAATAATGCAAAATTAGCTATGACCCAGCGAGCATCTCCACCATACTCAAAAACAAAAACAAGCACAATGGTAATAAAGTCTATTTCATTACTCCTTTTGTCTTTGGAAGGCCTGGAGTAATGCTGGGAGATATTTTCTACGCTGGGATGACACTGAGGACAAGGCTGAGAATGGCTGAGCTGTATCTGAAGGCGTGCTGGTCTCTGGAGATCTGGGTGTGAGAAGCTGGCAGTGACCACACCAAACTGCAGGAGGAGGGGAACAGTGGGCTCAGGCAGGAACAAAGAGTGGGACATGGTGGGAGCTGCTGGAATGGCTGTCAAGAGCATGGGGGAAAGGAGTGGCAAAGGATTACAGAAAGGGTGCAAATGTTAAGTAGAGGTGAAGTAAAGAGCAGCTAGGAGACTACTAGGGAAACATACTTGAACTATATTAAGGTAATAGGATTTGATGAAAATTGGTTAATTCTGTGGAGAACAGAGCTGGAAAGATACCGAAAACAGCGGTTAAACATGGGAGTGGGGACACAGCGGGAAGATCAGAAACAGCTCAGAACAATAATTTCTGCCCTGTCCTCTTCCTTCCCTGGTAGATAGCATTCCCTGCAAAGGCAGGGCTGACAGCTCTGACCTGCTGTCAGGAGCCTGAGAAGAGAAGACAGGGTAAATGGGGAAGTGTGGGGACTGAGACTCCTGTGAGTCACAGCAGAATTGCCAGGTCCAGGGCTTGGTTTGCTGTGGAGCAGGGAGGGAGGATTAGGAAACAAAGAAGAGGCAGTCAGGCTCTCTATCTTCAATCCTTGCCCTCGATCATGTTTCATCCCAGACTGGAAGAGTATCTCACTGGCTATGAACTGCTGATTTGCCATTTGGGACAGGAAACAGAACTTGGAGAAAAACAACGAGTGCACTGAAACCAAAGGAGGAGTCTTAGCTGCACTGAAGGAACCAAATGAACTTCCAGTTGAGTGACAATGCCTGAGACTCAAAATTACGTAGATACATTATACAAACTATTATTACATTAATACAGTTGTATATTTTATTACTTTTCTTCATATATGTGTTGATAAATCAGATGTCAGACATACTGACACAGGAAATTTTTACCTCACCTGGACATTTGTTTGTCCATAATCAGTGTCAAAGATTTCACCTATTTGTGGCACGATTACAGCACATTAGGCTATTTTATTCCAAAGCTTAATCTATATAGACAAACAAAACACCCCTTTGGATGATCATAATTATTCACAAAAATAGATCTAAAGATATTCATCATTTTGGAGTTATTCTTTTTTAAAACCACCAAAAACAAACACACTTTCTCTTCCTAATACTTCAGATGGGTTGCCCCAACATTCTTCCAGACCTTTCAAAGTCACCTTCTACCACGCTCCTAAACTAGTTTCCACTTCCAGATTCCAGTGTGAGATTGAATCTGATATTGATCAACTGCATGTTGAGATGTATAAGATGCTGAGCAAAGGGAAAAAGGATCCTCATTTCTGCAGAGCTATTGGGAAGCCAGAGAGACAGGAAATCTCAATAGGAGCAGGGGTTTTCTCTTCTCAGCTGTGCCAGGGAACATTGCTCAACTCTGAGACAACACAAGTATTTTAACACCCCAATCAATAGCACTCCTAGGCTGTGCCTGGGCCCATTCTGGTACATCTCATACAACTGATGTTGCCATCTTTTTTCTTGTTCCCAAACAGGATTTAAAGAGAAGTATGATGATTCAAAACACCTGTCTCAAATCATACTTTTTAAGATGATTGTAAATCTGTTTCAGATGCAAGGGGGAATCAAACATCAGAACTGGCCCCATGAATCCAAATGTTAGGTGTTCACAGCTCAGAAATAAGCTTGAATTTAAATATTTAATGATTAACTAATTTAGAAATTATTAACAAGGAAGCCAAAAAAAATTATTATTAAGCAGTTTAGTTTCCCTATTCTTAATATTTTAATGGGCTAAAAAAATTGAATTTAAACAGCTTTCTTTTATTCCATTTAATTTCTTGCATGACATTAAGTTTGGACAATTACAGAAAGTCCAGATATTACAAGCTGCTACTGACCTAACGACACTGGCGTGTTTTTGTTGTATATGGAAGAATGGAAGTTTAAATTCAATTAAAAAAAAATCAGTAAGTTGTTTACACTTTTACATAAAATGTACAGATCAGTAGAAATTAAACTGTTTTATCAGGGTTAAAACCATGTAACTCAAATAACCCCTTACTGAAAGCTTATCTAGCCCTACCCTTTTTCCAATATATACTTTTATTCAAATATAAAGCTGAGTAAGTGAATGTGAGAAGCATGAAAGATAACATGCTTTCAGGGAAAAGCAATAAAAATCTCCTCACAACTTACTCTGCATAGCAATCAACACTATATTCATTGCAGGATGACTGAAGGTATATGTATTTATTCCAACTTTTCCCCAATATAAAGATTTGTCAAAACAGCAGAATTTCATCTAAAGTAAACTTCTATCCATCAATGGCATCAAAATAACCTTTTGTTGACAAACACTGTAAAGTTTTCCCTTTGACTGTGTTTTAATTTCTTGAGAAAAATCACAGGATCTTTTGAGTTGGAAAGTACCTCTGAGATCATCAAGAGCAACTTGTGACTGATCTCCATCTTGTCAACCAGACCATAGCACTGAGTTCCAGAGAGTTCCAGAGACAGTGACTCCACCACCTCCCTGGGCATTCCAATGTTTCACAACCCTTTCAGTGAAGAAATCCTTCCTGATGTAGGTCCAGCCTGAAACTGCACGGGTGCAGCTTGAGATTGTGTCCCCTTGTCCTGTCACTCATTGTAGCAATTATGCTGAATGGACTGGACTGACACCATCATCAGTCCTTTATTAAAACCTTTTGTGCCTTTGCTCAATGAGCTTCTCTCAGGCAATTCCACACAGCACTGACTCCTCTCCCATCTTCAAGTTTTCTTCTTCCTTCTACAAGACTGGCAACCCATTCCTTACTCAGCCACCTAACCCTCTGCCCCTCACCCAGCATCTCCTTACCTTGTCTGTCCCTTACACAGCCCCATGTCCCTTCCTCAGAGCACAGCCAGCACACTCCATCCCAAACTGCAGCACACCCTGGTTCTCAAGCTCCAACTATAACTCTTAACTAGCTAACTCACTCTTTTATAATCCTCATTGGGCAGGCAAGGCTGTTTCCACTCCTTGGTAATCAGTACAGCTGAAAGTCATGGAGGAAAATTTCCTCCTGTACTATCCTTACAAGCTATCTTCCCACACACTGGGTTTGGTTTATGCACCTTCAAAAGTTTCTTTGATTCCAAAATCAAACTGATAAATCTGAAATTTTCCACACAGCCAATTCTTTTACCTTTGTTCCTACTTGTACCTTTGCACAAAGCATAATTTTGAAAAGCTCAGCTGAATCCAACTGCAGGTGAATCACACACAGCCAGATTCCAGGATTTCCTTAAATGTACAAAAGTATGGGCCCAGAAGACTCATGCACTGACTTTTCTTCTCATGAAGAAGCACTATCATCTTGATGTGAAGTCCTACCCCACAGCATGACTGCTGAAAACCTAGTGAAAAATGATCAGAAATGTCAACTAACATCTCTGCCACCCCTACACCTTTCCAGCAGGATTTCAGTTTGGTTGTGTGAAAATGGTACAAAACCACCTGAATACATCACAGGGAAGACTTCATTCAGTGGCTAAAAGCAGGGCCTCTATATCAAATTGACAGGGGAAAAAAAAAAGCATGTTTATCAAGTTGTTTCTGATGAAAGAAATGGTAAAAAGAAATATTATCAGATTATTTTCCTGAATATTCATACTGAATTCTTCAGAAAACTTGTGCCTAATAGCCTGGGTGTTCAGCAGCCTGAAATGTATTTAAATATATAAAACAAAGCTTTTGAGATGTTCTATATAATAGGCACACTCAAGAAAGATATTTAAGTAACACCAGTTTTCAGCAAGTTATTGACTTTTTCATGACAAAATACTGAACCACAATTTCAGGGATAGCTGTCTGAAGTCATTTATACTTTAAAGAAAACAAAATATTTGAAATGGCCTTTTAAAGGATTAGTAACAAATTCCTAGAGGAATGCAGCCCACCTCAGTCAATTTCCAACCTTAAAAGCAAATTCTGACATATCCAGGACATTAATGAAGACAATGTTTATACCTTACATAGCATGCTAAGTGTGAGAACTCTACAGATAAACAAAAATGCTGTCAAATGTCTACTGAAGCTCATTATGGAATGTAAAAAAAGTTGAAAAATAGCAGTAGCTTATCATTGTTGATGATAAGGTTTAAAGAAATGAAGAACATTTTTAAAAGTAAGAAAAAAAGTTTAAAAATTAACATAAAATGTCAGGGGTCTATTTTCTATTACTTTTATTATTTTATTCTTATTTTTAAATAGCTAGCTTAACAACTAGCTTTTGAATAATTATTATAAGGGCTTCTGGTGAAAGGATCAGTACTGAGAAACACAGATCAATATTCAGTGGTCATAAATGGAAAAAGGAAGAAGAAGGGAGAGGTAAGAGAAAAAGAGTGCTACACAACCATGAGGCTGAGTCAAAAGTAGAGAGGAATACTAAAGCATTGGAAAAGACACAGACCTCAAGAGCTCCATAGAGCTGTGCAAGAAAGATTAAAAAAAACAGTAAGCGAAAAGGAGAAGAATGGAGCCGCATGATTTGAGAAGATTTTAATGCGTAGCACAACATCAACATGAGCAAGCAGGCAGAGGTTCCTGTGGTTTACACACTTAAACACAAATGCTGACAAAGCCTTCAAAAATGTTAAAGGAGAGGAGCTGTTTGAAAACAAGGTAAAAGAATTAGTACTTTTATTATTACTTCAAGCAGCAATCACCATGACAGGGTTGAACCAGGAGCTTCAACCAGCAAAGAAAAATAGGTTATTGCCAGAAATGAATAAACCTTACAGGAATCTGAGTGCCCAGAACTACTAACTTTTTTTTTTTTTTAACTTTATCAATAGTTCTGGTAGAAGAGATTACTTCTCTGCATCAGGCTTGTTTCACTAGTTAAGATATCCCTACACAGAGAGGCAAGTGGAAAAACAGCAGCAGCCTCCTATAAAAACAGGTAGCTAGACTAAAACAATTTAACTAAGTTTGCTCCATCAGCTGAGGAAAGCCATAGGAAAGCCATTATTCTCCAGTCTGCAAGACTCTAAGGTATGATTATATATCGGAGTTTCCCTTCCAACAAATTAAACCAGGACAGAGTAATGCTGATTTAAAAAAAAAAAAAAAAAGAGCTACTTCTATAAGGAAGCAAATTTTATCTTATGCACAAGTATCTCTGCTTAGGATTGAGGTAATACTTCTATTATGTAGGGAAGCTACCTATTCACTAAATTTGTAACAAACTGGAGATGAGAATGCAAAGTGGACTACTTTTAATTACTGCTTCTCTCTCTACTTTCTCCCATGGTTTCTCCATGCAAGATTTGGTCAGTACCTCCTGAGAGGTGGAAGTTGGCTGGGACCTTTACTGCCAACATGTAACATAAATATCACTACAAACTCACACTGCTCAAGCAGCAACTCCCATCTCTGCTACAGCACTGTCCAACATGGGCAGGTGGGTACAAGGAACTAGAGGATTTGTTTGGTTTTATCCTTGCAAAGTATGTCTCTAAGTCAAAGGACATAAGCTTTTTTTTTTTTTTTTTTACAATAGGGTTTTCAAGGCTAAACTACTTTCTTTTTCTTGTATCATGGTTATAATTACAACATAGTTTTCAAATGCTAAAAGGCAACCAGTATACAGACTTTTCCACTTTGTCTGAAGAGCTATTTGAAACAAAACCCTAAATTAAGGCTTCCTGAAAGGCTGAAAGCCTTCAGTGGGACTAATTAGACAGAACCACTAGGCCTTGAGGCTCACAGCTGCTCACCAGTACCCTCTGCAAAGACTGAGAATGAAACACATGGTATGGGGTTTAAATTGATTAACCGGCATCAGTTGTTCCTCCTCTACAGGTAAAGCCCTAATATCAATCTTTTTATTTTCTAATATACCATTATATGACTAATTAGTAGGCATTATGGCACATCTATCAGTTTAAATGAATTTTTAATGACAATTAATCTGTCCTATTTTAAAATTCTTACTTCAAATAAATGAGAAATTCTCCCCTCGTGTTTTGATTTAAAACAAAAGCTAAGCAGTGCTAAAAAAAGTCAATTAAAAATGAATGGATCTTTTTGTGAGAGACTGTGCTGCAAATTGTTAGTCCTCTACATATTACACAGGAATTCATCTCTTAATTTGTTCTGTAATTTTGTGGTTGCTGCAAGTATTTATAAGCTGGTATATCTGCATTAGGAACACCACACTGGAATAGCTATGGGACTTTACAAACAGAAATGAATTGTCAGCAGTCAAGATACATAGGACAGATTAGACAGCATTTGATTCCTTACAAGGACTGTGGTAAACCACTCACTGTCAAGATTATCAGGTAAGAAACAGTGGGGAAGGACTTGGAAATCTTTATTTCTATCAACTGCATCAATCTGCCAACAGAGCACACCATCATCACTGAGAAACACATTCATCAAGGAAGCAACTGAGTCAATTCATCAACTTTGAAAATAATGATCTAACAAAACATAAATGAAGAAACCAGTGCATAAGACTTAGAAGAAGGGAAGAAAAAGGTCTGTAAAATACATCAGCCCAAATCCCATGTTCTATCATTGGGCTTCAAGGATAGCTCCAAGCTCTCACAAAAGACTGTGTGCCTCATGTTCTTCGTTCAGCTCAAGAGTGATGTGGTGAAAAGCCACTCCATGTCCTCTCATGATAATACCTCTAAGAGAAACCACTTTATGCAAACATTAGGTGCATGGCCTTGACAGTATTTTTTGAAAAGTATCTACATATGAATAAATAAAAATTGAGATTTTCTATTAGGGACATGTAACGCCTACACAGTGCAGAGGAAAGACAAAATGACTCATTATAAAATATTTTTTTTTAACATTCTACACAGAACTTTATGCAGAATTAGCCTGCTTGGTGTGAAAATGCCTAACCAAGCCAAAATCAAATCTCTAGTTTCTTCATGCCTTGCCAGTTTAGTAATGGCAAATTAGTCACTTCCTTCCATCTGGAATAAGCAGTCCACAGATTTCAGGTGTCTATGGGGTGTTTAAACCCCTTCTTTCAAAACCAGAGAAGGTCTGTTTGCATCAACAATTACAGAAGTCCAGATAATGGAAAAGTTTCTGCTCCAAGGGTATTGATCAATTTTACATAAGCAATTAAAACACCAATTCTAGAAAAAAGCTGTTGTGGCTTGTTTACAAAACCCAACCTGGTAGGTCTGAGACACTTACAGTAATTTCACAATTATAAGCCGCATGTTACAATACAGAGTGTGATAAAAGGTATCTATTCTATCACCATCTGTTGAGGGTGGGGGGCAGTGATCCTTATCTCCATGGAAGATATTCTGCTAATGGGCCATCCATTGAAACCAGGCAGGGCATTGTTCTTTATTTTTTCACACCCCATCCTTCCTCCAGGGAGTCATTTTCTGCTAATGGCCATTGAGTCCCACTGTGGGACTGATAAAATTACTGCATCCCATTGGGAGTTGCTCCAGCCAGGGGAAAGAGCCCAACATTTCTTACCAAAATAAAAACAGAGGGTTTGGGACACTAAGGGAGCCCCTTTCTCCACTGGACTCCAGAGGAAAACCGGATTTCTCCACATCACCACTGGACCTCTGGAGGGAAACTGCACCTTGTACAGGAGCACTGCTCCAACTGAGCCACATCTGTCACTGCAGGAGGATGCAGCCACCATTTAATGGGACTGCTACCAACACCCTGCCTGACGGGTGTCAGGTTGTACTCTGACTTTGTCAGGGTTTGTAGTTTGTTTCTTTGTAGGACTGTATTTCTATTTTAATTTCCCTAGAAAAGAACTGTTATTCCTAATTCCCATATCTTTGCCTGAGAGCCCCTTGATTTCAAAATTATAATAATTTGGAGAGAGGGGGTTTACATTCTCCATTTCAAAGAGAAGTTCCTGCCTTTCTCAGCAGACACCTGTCCTCCAAACTAAAACAGCAACTTTTCGTTCTTTGTCGATATATAAGCTGCACCTGATTATAAGCCGCACTTTGCGTTTGGACCAAAATTTTAGTCAAAATGGTGCGGCTTATAATCGTGAAATTACTGTATAGAAAGTGGAAGTGGCTGGAATGTCCTCAAGACCATAAGAAAAATCGTAGGTGTGTGGAGTCTGAGACCATGAAATTGTGGAGTTTGAGATCCTCGGGGCAGCAAGGAGGGTGAGAAGCGCACTCACTACCCTGTATAGCAAGACAGAGGCTCTCCCCAAAAATCTCCTTGGCAGAGTGCCAGGGGTAGAGCCTTGATGGGAAAAGAGAGAGCTAGAAGGCACTCAAGGATTGCCTCCTCCAGCCTCAAGAACAATGCACCCCTACAAAAAGGAATTCGGGGAAGAGTGCCAGGAGGTCTCTCTGGATGAACAAGGAGCTCCTAAACAAACACAAGCAGGTAGCTCAGTGAGGGTGGAAGCAGGGAAAGTAGCCTGGGAGGAACACAGAGTAATTGCCTGAACAGGCAGGGAGATCATCAGCAAAGCTGAAGCACTGGCAGAAGCAAATCTGGCCCAGGAGATCAAGAGTAACAAAAAACTTCTTAGGTATATCAGCAATAAAAGAAAGCCTAGGGGACACCCGGCTACCCAGGAAATGGGGAAGGCTCAGGAACTCAATGATGTTTTCCCCAGTCTTCAGCAGCAGGTTTGCCAGCCACACTGCCCAAGTTGCAGAAGGTAAAAGCAGGGACTGGGAGAATGAAGTCCTACCCACTGCAGGAGAAGATCAAGCTCAAGAATGCCAAAGAAACCCGAAGATGTCCATGGGACCTGGCAAGATACATCCACAGGTCCTGAAGGAACTGGTGGGTGAAGCAGCTGAGCCACTATCCATCATAATTGAGAATACAGCAATCTACTGAAGTTCCCACTGCCTGGAAAAAGAGGAAACATAATCCTCATTTTTTAAAAGGGAAACAGGGGAGACCCAGATAAATTCAAGCCAGTCAGTCTCATGTAAGTGTCTGGCAAGACCACAGAGCAGATCCTTCTGGAAACTATGCCAAAGAACAGGGAGAATAAGAAGGTGGCAACCAATATGACTTCATTAAAGGCAAATAATTCCTGAGAAATTTGGTGACTTTCTACAGTGAGGTTACGGCAGTGATGGGCTAGGAATGGGCAAGAGATGTCATCTTCCTGACTTGAGCAAAGCATTTGACACCATGCCACAGGACATCCTTGTCTCTGAGCTGGAGAGCCATGGACTTGACAGATGGATCACTTGGTGGATAAGGAATTGTCTGGTCACGCTCAGCGTTGCAGTTGATGCTTTAATGTCCAAAATGAAAGTAGTGACCAGTAATGTTTCTCAGGGGTCAGTACTGCGACCTGTACTGTTTAAAATTTTTGTTGGTGACACCGTCAGTAGGATTAATATGCATCCAACTTTATAACAAAACTTCATCACTATCCTAAAGCAAAACAACAGATCCCAAAAATATCCTCCATCCTAGTTAAAATAAATGTCTTCAATGCTTAAAAGCAAAAGCAGCACTCATATAAACATGTAGCACCAAGCCATAGAAGAGATCATCCCTGACCTTGAAAAAAGCCTTTCTTGGTATACTTGAGAAGGAAAAAAAGGACCATTTTCCTGTTAATGCTGTCATAAAGCCCACAGTGAATTACTAAAAATCATTACTTTTATGTTAAAAGCTCTCACAATGACAAGAATGAATTAGCAGGGGAGGGGTAGTAAAAAGACAAGTAATGCTTAAGAGGCCCATCTCCACAAAACACTGCTGGGAATGCAAATGTCGAAAGCTTTGTGTGCTTGTTAATATTGCTCGTTGTAGTCCCCTCTCTTTGCAATGATTTACCTGTTCTCCTGTGCTAATGCACAATCTCTTTCCCCCCCCCCACCCATTAAGAAGATTCCTTCCCTTACAAATACCTGTCACTCACCCCACAGCATGCTGGCTCTGCACTGACACAGAACTCTGCTAATAATGCTATTAATAACTACTGGTGAAAAAAAAACCTGCAGGGGAAGACAAAATTGTAGTGGCAAATAATGCATTGTTTCCAATATAGATGAGACACTACCCTACTCAGGACAAGGAAGCCAGAGGAACTGAAGCTTCAGTGCTGGAAAAAGGAATCTACTCTCAAGGATTGCTTCATGTGAGAGGGAGAAGTAAAAAGCAAATTTCAGCAAGTGAATGCAAGACTAGTCCAAAATTTGAAGTAATTAGTATCCCTCCTTCACTGAACATTAAAAAAACCAAACTGCCTTAAGAAATTCTGCAAACAGTCCATACATGTTCAACAGAAACTACCACTGAATAATAATCCATACAGTTTAAGAGATTTCTACAAATTATAAGAAGAAAAACATTACTAAAATAAAACATAACCTAGTAACAGTAAAGCTGGCTGGTCCATTTCCTCCAAGTAAATATGTTTTTAAGTTGCTCTTTCATCAAAATATGATAGATGGCATTATAACTAGGTAATGCTCTCAAGAGGAAAGATTTCTTCACACAGCTAAAAAAGGGCATTCACAACAGGGAATCCTTTAAAAAAAACCCTAACGTGTTCTTTATACTTTTTCCATTTTATTTTTAAGGTCAACAAATTGCTGCATTCAGATGATGGATTTGCAAGGCATCTGCAAAAAAAGATTTTTATACATTATACTAAATCTTTATACTTTAAAAACCCACTATTTTTCTTGTCCTCCTCAAAAGGACTTTCAAAATAATTGCCATAGAACCTTGTCAGGTCTGCAGAACCAACTGCAGAGAGAGATCTGACCAATTATTTATTTTTTCATTAAAACATCCAAAGGAAAATGTCTGCTTAAACAACCAAGGGGAAAAGATGTAATATGGAGCTACAAAGACATCTATTATGTCTTCATATTGCTCCCATCATCATGCCCAATAGCTAATTTTAGTGCCATAAAGGCACAGATTTAGCTGAGTACAGTTGCTTTCCAAGACTAGCAGGATGAAGAAATCCCATGAACTCCTACAGAAACAGCAGTTCAACCCACTCTGGGACAGGAGAACAAGAATCCAGGAACATTATAACACACTGTCATGAGGAAGGTCAGAACAGGAACCCTGGAAATAATTTATAGTTTGGTTGTTTCCCTGTAATCCTTGAAGAAACTCGATGGAAACAAACAAACAGTTATTTTCAAGTAATTTACTGCAAATGACATTCATGGGGTTAGAACATACTTGTGGAATAGAGTTATGCACAGCACTAATACATTCTTGTTCTCCTTGTATTTTTGTTAATTAAAAAGAACAGTCTTGTCGAACTTGTCAGCAAATGAACTTAGATTTCTCATTATCATTAAATTACATGGGTCAGGTGGCTCGTTTCAATCAAAAAAGTACCTACAACATCAGCATTACAGACTTCCTAACTTGAAGACTCAGATTGTCTAACATTAACCAAAGTTAAACATTATAAAAGAATCACACAACGGCCAAACACACAAAACTTGCTGGTAATGAACAATTAAACCCCAAGTCATTACCTGAGAGAAGTTGTCTCCCCTTCCCATAACCTCTAGCACTCACAATGGCATCATCACTTCACTGCCACTGCAAATAATTGGCATAAGTTGGACCTTTATTTAACTTGCTTTTCTTTCTGCCTTATCCCCCCACCTTTTTTTTTTTTTTTTTAATAAAACTCTTTAGAAAAATTCAAAAAAGAACTATTGTGACTGTTGTGTCTTTTTTCTCCTGTCTTGACTAGCTCCTCAATCACAAAGCACAATTTTTGCTTGGACTCACCACAAGTTTCAGCAAACAGAAGTGATCATTACTGCTCTGGAGACTGACCTTATAATACTTTCATTTCATAGATATTTGTAAACACCTCAGTGAGCCACAGACAAAAGTACCACCATGCTTCAGCACATCCTCCTCACACACAAGTATACATTTTAATAAAAATGCATACAAATCCTCCAAATCATCACCATTAACAACATAATTTGCTTAGAGCATCAAGCTGTTTCTGCCAGCCACAAATGGCAGGACTGAGCAGTGTTGTTACTACTGGAACACATCATCTCATCTTATGTGTGCTCTTTTCTTCTCCCACATCCTTATATTCAACTGGAATAATTTTTGAAGAAATGGATATTCCAACTCTCAAGTCTTCCTGCCACTGAAGTATTTCAGAAGACACAATATTAAATCTGGTCAATGCACCATCAGTCCAGTTGCAAATCTTCATCTACATACATCAAATAGTTTCCAAAAGAACAAAACAATTTAAAATAATGAGCTGCAAAAATGGTTATTTGCGTTTTATTTCTGTCCAGATTGCCCTACAGCTTCTATACTGTGATATAACTTGCCAACTTATAATACAATACTGGAGAATCAACAGAGAAATTCACTGGATGCACAAAAGGAAAGGGAAGTTGAGGGAAATTCCAATGTGAATCACCACTGAGGATCCTTGGGAGGGGAACAGAAGGGAAAAGAGGAACTGAAATAGCTCCTCCTATAAAGAATGCTTTTCTATTAGAGTTGGAAAGAGTGGCCATGGATTCCTCAGACAGATGGTGTCAATAGATCTGTCTGTCAGCCACTCTGGCAGCAGCAGCATGGGGATGGGTCTCACAAAAAGCCACTTAAAAACTCCATATATACAAAAGAGAAGTACATTAAGAAGTTGATTCAACTTTCCAGCACAAGACACTATCCCACATACCACGTAAAACCCACTACCATTCATTCCAGTGTGCTGTTAGTGTCTGCTGCACTTTTACAGACTGAGGTAGATGTGGACTCGAAGCAAACCCCCATGTGGGACAGCTCAGCTTCCCAGGTGAAAAGCCCAGACCCAAGGGCTTTCCTAAGTCCTTCTGCACCTTTGCTTTTGTGTAGGAACTCAACACACACAGAGCTCTTTCCTTGCCATGTGACACTTTAAATTGGAACTCTTGGTGGCCAATCCTCCTCCCTCTGGTACTGTAGGATGTTTAGCTCCTACTGACGTGATCACAGAATCATTCAAAGTTGAAGAAGACTTTCAGGAACATTGAGTCCAACCAGCACTGCCAAGTCCTCTACTAAACTATGTCCCTAAGTGCCACATCACCTCCAGGGATGGTGACTCCACTGCCTCCCCAGACAGCCTGTTCCTCCCTTCCTGTGAAGAAATTTTCCTAATAGCCCATCTAAACCTTTCCTGGAAGGAAGTCTAGCAGGGGGAAAAAAACATCAAAAATAAAATAATCAGAATTACAATATTACTATTGAAAAAACAATTTCTTTTCATAGAACATGGTAGGTTAAAAATAGCTAAATTTGACAAAGTAGCAGAATGAAATAGAAACAAAGTCAACTTTGTATTATGCATTACCTATTAATTGGTATCCACCTGTTTAAGTTCACCAAGTATATTTTACTCTGTCAAATTAAATATACTTTAAAAATACATATTCTTGGGATTACTCTCTTCCTCTCTGTTGTTTCACTGATTAAAATAAGCTGTAGCAGTAATGTTAAACAGTCCTTTTGGTGGCAAGGAACTCAAATACGCATTTTTATTTCTCAGAAACATTTAGAACATTCATGAAGCCAGAGTCCATCCCACTGTCCTACTTTATCCCTCCAATGAGAAATTTAACTGAGAGAAGCAGTAGTTGAATCCTGGGGTTTTTTGGCTTTTTCTTTTTAAGCAGAGACAGATGTTAACACAGATCACCCATCCTCAGAGAGGACAGACTTCTAGTTCCAACAATCTTGGTTGTCAGGCATGTAGAAAGGAATGCCTAAGTCAAACAAAGACAAGGTTGGTCTTATCACAGGTGATGCACACGGTCAGAAAACTCCTTGGAAAATGATCAAGAGCTAAGAGCCGAAGAATTATAATTTGATTACCCACAACAAAGCATTCCACCTGCCTAGCACAAAATCTGAGTCATGCAGTTGCTGCTTTAATTACAGAAGATTCATTGGTTATAACTCTGCCTGCACTAGCATGGCAAATATATCTTCCAGATCTTCCCTCTCTTTGTTTCTGTGCTAGAAGGGGAAGCTCCTCTGGAAGAGTCCACAGGACTCACCTGAAGACAGGGCACAGCTCCTGGAGGTGAGTACAGTCATACCCAAGCTAAGGAAGGCAGCAAGACCTTTGTCTGCTTGTAAGATCTAAGATCTCATAAGATCTAAGTCTGAGCAAACCATACTTACATATGGAGAAAACACAGTGTGTAAAATACCAATGACACAAGTCTCCCAAAGTCCTTTCTGCCACTCCCTGACATTAAAGTCCATCTTTGGTCTTTCCTTGAAGCTGGATCCTGAACTGCAAGCCCCACATGAGGCCATTCTTAGAGGACCAGTCTGATAATGGGAAACCATCACCACCTTTACAGTGCCTCCCATTAAAAGAAATTATAATGGGTATATATATTGGCACATACAAGAATTTGTTTGCATTTACAAAGGATCTTAATCCAAGAAAGGTAAAAAACACTTTGTGTACTTTAAGACTATTGCTGTAAACAATTTGCAAAATACTGCACTGCTATTTTCATCAATCATTCCAGGTTTTGTGTATGTTTTGAAGCCAACTATGTTTACCTGAAAAAATAATTCGGTTTCTACTGAACCACAACCTGACAGACACACACAAAAGGCAGCTCCTGGCATTTCCTGATGTTTACACAAAAGTCAAGAGCAACACTGCTCTGTAACCAGTGTTATGCTAAATTTTAATTCACTCAGTGTTATGCTGTTGGACCTGCACTTTCTTTAGGGGAAAGAAGGAATAAGAGCAGTGTGGCCTTATGTTCACACAGCAGAATCAAGCCAGGTACAGCAATAAGAAGAGGATATGGATGCAGGGGGAAGAGTGGCATTTCCTAAGGAAACTGCACCATTACCATAGCAATGCTCCAATTAGTGTCTCAAACAGATGTAGAAGGAATCAAACAAAAAATGCTTAGCAATGTGGATGGGAGGGACAATGAAGCACTTGTCATTCTACATTTATAATGGCCCTCTCTATTCTAATGGAACAGAAAATTCACTTTATAAACAACATTCTCCTGTCTGAAATTTCCCAAATTGTAACAAGCTGTTTAAATATACATATTCAAGCTACACCTTTTTCTTCTAAATAAACATAAGGTTCATTATTTTAATAACTCTCTTCTTTTTTTCTTTAAGGCTGAATATTTTCTCAGAGAAAACATCTCTCCCCCCTCTCCAGCATGCCTAAACCTGTGTTTGTAATGAAGGAGACAGGCAGTGGTAGAGGATTAAAGGCTTGTCTAAAAGGAATTGCTGAAAATTGTCAAAACTATTGGCTATTCATGAGAAGGATGAATTTGCTAGGGTGAAAGAAGAAAGAACCACAACAGACTTTTATTTGTATGCTATGCAAGGATGAATCTATTTTACACTAAATAACTGGGTATCATGAATATAAAATATGGCATTTGATGACCTGGAAGAACAAATATAACCTCACACCTATCTCAGAGAAAGAACTTGATGCAAGACAAGATTTTGGAAGGAAATAAAGAAACTTTAACCTCAGGACAATGGATTTGCACTTGGGATTAAAGGATCCAATTAAAAAATCTGGCTCCATAGCTAGAACATTAGTGCACCAAAGAAGTAAGAAACATAATTGCCTATTATCTTTAAGAAACATTCCTTATAACATAGTAAACTCTGCTATTGAAGTGGATTATGAACAATATATTTGTATGTATAGGATATACCAAAATCAACTAGCAAAATTTACTTCCTTTCTATGAAAGTGCTTGGAGAAAAGTGAAGAAAACTGACCAAGACACAGTCATGAGCATCTGCACCCACCAATCAAAAAAAACCAAAAAACCCATGTAATAGAGAGAAAGTTCAAATTTATGAAGGACATGAAACAGGCAATAGACCAATGACTGCCTATTTATGTACCTGTTAAAAAATATTGTAAAGTTTGAGCTATCTTCCTTGAAATATGTTGGACCTGAAAACTTTTACTACTCATGTTAGCAACTCCCCAAACCAGCTCTCTCTGAATTCTGACACACACTGAAACATGAGTGCATAAAACAAATTGCCATATGGAACCTCTGACTTGATTTTTGCATGATTTTTTTTAATCAGAATTACTAATTGAACTTTGAAGTCTATTCCCATGACAAATTGTTTTCATTTCATAGAAGGCAAGGAAGGATAGAAAGAGCTTATCTTTAGAAACAAATATAATTTTTGCTTACAAGGTTTACTCCTTCAGACTGTTCAAAGTGAAAATGTAAGATAAAAAATATAATCAAAATATTTAAGATTTTATCACTCTAGTGAGGATAACTTAACATAGTGAGAGGAAATATATTACTAAATATAACCTAGAGAATTCTTGTCTTCTTGATGCTCTTGAAATTGAAAAATGTTTTTTTAATTATGTTGAGAAAATGTGTAATTTTGTAGACTTCAATCTCAAATATTACACTAAAAGTTACATGATTAATACCAACACATTCCAAACAGATGTGACACTTCCTACACAGTTCCAAAATAATAAGGTAGTAACAAACATTACTATATAAAAACTAGAATTTTTTCTTGTTGATAGCAGTTCTAACTATTGTAAACCTCATGTCAGCACTCCAACAATGGATAAATAAATCCAATCCATATTTCCAAGTGTATCTGAAAGTATCCAAACCTTACCACAGGAAGAGCACCTGTAACATTTAACAATCTACTGTCATGTTTCCTGTAATATACATCAGCAGGAAAGATTAAGTGAATATCTATTACTTTTCAATTACCCCTAAGAGAAGATAAACGCAGTGAGGATAGATAAAGAATTCTGTGGATGTTTTGTTGCTTGGTTTTTTGGGGTTTTTTTTTTGGGGGGGTGGGATTTTTTTGTTGGTTTTTCTTTTTAAATACTTACATACACACATACACAGAAAAACAAAAGGAACTAGTTCTTCATTGTTAAAGGATATATAAAATATTCATCCCTAACAACATTCCTTCAACTTTGAAACCACTTCCTTATGATGGCCAGATAATATTGGCTACACTCTCATTTTCCATTCATGTTGTTGAATGGAGTCTTGTTCCAGGGCTACACCCGAAAAGGTAAAATTGTTTCAAAAGTCAGTATGTAGCTATTTTAATAAATCTCGTTCTTCAGACTCTCTATCAAGTTCTCTCATGCTAGAAATATTTCCTTAAAAAACAAAACACAGCTAGGGAAGCACCTACTTTTCAGCAAATGCACATAATTAAAGGTGGCCAATGTATCAGAGAGGGCTAATACAGAGGAATTAATTAGCTCAAGTGCTGAATACTTCCCAGATTGTTATTGCTTCTGATGGCTGAGTGCTCTGATCTTCTTCCCTGGCTTTCATGGCATTCTAATTGGTGATTTCTTAAGCCCATTAAAACAAACAAACACACACAATAGCGGCAAAGAAAACCCCCCAAAAACAACAATCACCAAACCACAACACAACCACAAAAAACAACACAAAACCAACCTGAACCTTAGGTTAAATGGTTGGCTATTTACACCAGGTCAAACCAAAAAAGGCCATAAAAGCATCTTTATTCAGTCAATGAAAATCAAAAGCGAAGAAAAATTCTGAATGAACAGTCTTTCTAGATTCCAGCTAATGCAAACACACACTCCTTAAATTGCAGCTCTGTTGATATCCCACACATAACACACTGCAAGAAGAGGTGAATACTTGACATACACAGCTGTTTAAATGCAAATTTCCAAAAGAATCTATTTGAAAATTCTGATGCCCTATATCAGGTTCCAATTCAGAAATAAACTTCAATCCAGTCTTCACTTTTTTCCCCCAGATTTCTTTTCATTTATGAGCAGAATGTTTTTAAGTTTCATGGGTTTTACATCTGCATGCTCACAAGCCAGACATACTCTGTATAACTGAACCATGTAAATGAAAACTCAGAAATTTTATATGCAATCTTTCAGGTGTGTGGGCACACTGGCACACACCTTTTGACACTTTTCACAACCAAACTGTGGAAACATTCATAGAATGGCCCGGTTTGGAAGGGACGTTCAAGATCATCCTGTTACAGGGACACCTTCTACTAGACCAGGTTGCTCAGAGCCCAATCCATCCTGGTCTTGAACATTGCTTCCTTTAGTTTAACTCACCCCAGAAACAAACAGAACTCTAATTCTCTCACCGGGTGTGTAAAAACATAGAAAACAAAGTTCAGGAAGGAAAAAAGTTTGGTTTGACACCTGCCATAAAACCGGGTATTAGCCCTCAAGACTGACAAGTCATTTCACTGGCTACAAATATTAGCAAAATTGCAGCATTAACACTGACAATATTTAACTCAGCTTCTTAAATAGAAATGGCTTTTGATCCCACTTTCTCCCCAAGGGTATTACTTCATATTAAAAAAAAAATAATTAACTCGGTATGTAACTTAAGACTAAAATAATAATTTCCTACACTACAATATACATAAAGGCATAATTCTGCTTAACAGTTGCCAGGGAACTGTGCACGTTCCAAAACATACCAGATACATTATATAATATCTGACTTTCAAAACAAAATACATATGTATTTCAGAGACATACCTTAACATGTTCAAAGAAAAGTTAACTCAAGCTGTAATTAAAATAAGTAGGGCAGGGCAAGCAAGATGTCTGGAATAGACTGCTTAAAAGAAATAAAAAAACCAAACCAAGTGAAGCACTAAATGACAGAGCAATCACATAATGAACAAGCCAAACCAAGAAATTTTCTGCTGTTATCTCCCACAACACAGTCCATGCTAAGGAACCTCAGATCAGGGAAACTGCTGAGGAAGTCCTGCATACAAGGCTTGTTTCTGATTAATTAGTGGAGATCACACAGGCTGAGGTCTGTCTGTCTCTAACCCTCCATCACCCTTCTATCACACTTGCTGTGTTGAACACTGCTTCACAATCTGCTGACATCCAAGTGCCTTCAGATCCCCACTGATGTGCAGCTAGAAAATGATTTCCTAATCCACAGGCACATAGCTCAGGGCAGACCTCTGGACACCACTGCTGCTGCTGTCCAGCTGATGTACAGAAGGCAGAGAATTCCCATGCTGGGAAGAAAGACACCAAACAAAACAGGTACCTGTGCTGGAGGATGTGCTCTCATTACAGAGAAGTGTGACAGAGACCTGACTTAGCCCAGATTGCAGCCCTTGAGTATTGAAGGCCATGCTTGGGTTGCCCTAAACACAAAACCACATAGAATCCTACTTCCTTTTATATACAAAGCCCTTTACAGAGCTGGGAAAAAGAAATATTGAAGTCTCTCTCTTTGCATTTGGCTTTCTTTACAGCTCTGAATTCATACAGCCAGAAGGTTCAATGTCTGATGATTCACAGATTCTCTTAGGAGTCCCAGATACAAATGGTAACTACACGGTCAACCTGGGACAGCCACTCACAAAAAAAAAAAAAAAAAATTATATATACATATATATATATATAAAATCAGGATAAACATTTAATTTGAAGTGCCTGTGGACAGGGAAAGTAGCAAAGCTCCTGATCATGTGCTTATGAATGTTTAAAAAGTAAAATGATGAATGTTTAAAAAGTAAAATGCAGCCGTATTCCTGGAGCTATTTGATCACAAAAATAGGAAATACACATTAAAGAGTAAACTTTTTGCATAGTTGCACCTAATGTAAACACAGAGCAATTGGTATGCTAAGCACCTCATATAGGAAACTTCAATATATCTGCTTACAGGAGGAACCTAAGTACTGGGGCAGTGAAGAGCAGCAAATCAAACTGAACAAAATAATATTTTCCAGTTCCCTACAGACACTTAGAACAACGTTAAAACCAGGTAACCAAATAATCTCATCAGTTGGAAGAGTTTAGTCTTAGACTCCCTGGCTAGAACTGAACTGCTAAGGACAACAACAGAACTGAGTCAGTTGGCATTTTCTTTCCCCATTTAATGCACACACTTTCAATAGGTGTGTATACAGTACATTATGGAAATAAGCTTTTTTTCTTTTTATTGTGCATTTTTAAGGAGTGCACAGTCTAGTCACTGAAAACATCTGACCCCTCTCAAAGATTTACAAAGAGCATTACTTGATGACATTAGATTAGGAAACTAATGGCTTAGTTGCTCTGACACAGTTTTTGCAGTCACCAGATTTCTCATTTAGCTTGCCAAAAAGGGCACAGTTTTCATTTGCTCAGTAAGGTTATTATTTATTGAACAATAGGAAATTGTAAGTGTCACCAGTCTTGCAATTTCCTGAGACATCCATTTGCATCTATAAGGACCAGGCTGACCCAAGCCTGCCTTTGATGTAGTTTTGAATGCACAGAGCATAAAGACTCATGAGCCCCACCAAAGCTGTAACCAGTCTATATCCAGCTCTTTTACTGTTTCAGAACATCATGTAAACACCACCTACAACACAGCCAAGAAAGCTTTTGGGGTAAAATACAGTGTTTATTTCATTTTCCCTACACATACCAAAACCCCTGGGATCCATGATGCCTCTGTGAGTATGGCAAGGCAAGTGCTTGCAGTCTCCACCAAAAGCAATCTTCAGCCTCTCCAGCTAGAAGCTGCTAATTATGTCAGTCATGATGAATGCTGACTGACAGCTCTGTGCTGTGAAGTGATACCCACTCATTTTATTAGCAAAGAGAGGATCTGGAGTGAGAAGCTGAAACACCTATTATCCCTTTATTTCCAAAACAGCAACAGTTTACACGCTTTCTCCCAGTGAATAAAATTCTACTTTCACTAAACACCATTGGGATGTAGCAATGTCAACTTCTTCCTCAGAAGAGAGGGAGAAGAAAACAAATACAAAACACCTCACTGGTTTTGAAGTTCTCTTGCTGGATAAGCACTTCCCTTTGAGTTTTCTAGTTGCTCATCTACTCAGGCAGATTCTCAAGTGAAGTAAATTAACAGCGGCTCATTGACTTTGCTAGAACTACACTCATTTACAACAGTTAAAGCTGACCTACATTAAAGCAGCATTTCACACCAAGGAAGAGCTGCCTAGAGCCAGCTGGAGCCAGGAACTGCAGGGTGTTTCTTCCTCATACTTAATCATTATATTGAACACCCATCTTCCTCTTGTGCAAGAGCCTGCAGCCCTCTGTGAGACAGCTCATACAACCAGACATTTTGAGCTGGGCAGCCCCAGCCAGCTCACAGCTGGGGGATGGCTGCACAGAACCTCTGAAAGCCTGAGTAAATGCCCTGGAAACTTCTGGGAGGGAGCGGTGCTGTGCTTGCCAGACTAAGTTCCAGAACTCCATTCCCAATTTAAGTCTTATGGGTTTTGCCAGCCCTCCTTCTTTAACAAGTCAGAGACATTTTCTGTCTGGAGCTGCTGGTTCGCTCTGACTGATGTGCTGTAATGAAAGGAGGTTCAACACAAGGAGTCAGAGGGGGAAAGAAACAAAATTCTTGTCATTAAGAAGGGAGAACTGTCAGGATATCCCTACACCCTTAAATTTCTTCTCTACCATGCATAAATATAAGTCTGAATACATAATGCAAACCACTAACAAAGAAAACAATCAAGCCCCACAACCACTGAAACTAAATAAAGATTTATTATAGTTGGGGAGATACACAGCAACATTTGAGGTCAGGTTAGAGCTCTGAGCAACCTGAATAAGTTGAAGGTGCCCCTGCTCAATGTAAAGGGAGTTGGACAAGTGATCTTCAGGTCAATTCCAACTCACTAGGGTTCTATGAGTCATGAGTGCAAGCAACACAAACACTTGAACTCCCCAGCAAAAGAAAATGGTATTCAATGGACGCAACTGGAATACAAAATTCTATGGACAAGTCTCAGTTTGAACCAGAGGTAAAACCAAACAACTGCCTACTTGCAGATTTTTAAGAATAGGCTCAGGGAAGGCTACAGAGATGTTGCTGCACAAAGCCAAACACCACAGAAATCACTCAGCACCAACAGGCATCCCTAACAGAAGCCTGTCCTTCAGACTATTTCCCATCAACTGGTTAGAAGAAGATATGGAGGCTGAACTCAAATATTGATATCAAATGAATATGCTTTTGTCATGGATTCATTTTCTTCTAGGTTTTTTGTTTGTTTTTTCTGCGTTTTTGATTGAGGGGTTTTGTTGCTTTCTTTGTTTTTTGTTTTTTAATTATCTTAATGTAGTTAAATCAATTCTTATACTTAGCAAGGCATGACATTGTTTACATAAGCCTAAGTGCAAAACCCTGACCTCTGTATTTCCACCATGACCTCAGAGAATACAGCCCACTCACCCTACCCCAGTTCTTACAACTTTAATTATGTTCAACAAGGCTGCTGTGCTTTAAAGGTATCATTTACTGGGACTAAACGATGTTTATTTTCATTCCCACTAATCACTTCCCTTTTTTTTCCATTCCATTTATATACCCTGGCTTTTGCACTCAGAATGGCTATCAGATTAGATCACTACAGATGCAGCTGAATTGAACAGCTTCTTATGCTACTGTGTAGTCCTATAAAAGTCCACAGTATTTAACTTTTACCCAAGGTACATAGAATCGATCACAGAAGTTCAAAAGAGCTTCCCAACTGCTGGGTTATTTAAGAACCCTTTAAAGGTGAGGTAAAGCAACACAAGGACAGGGGACACAGACAGACCCTACCTGTCTCATTACTTTTAACAACATAAAAGAGGCCAAGGCTTTTTAAAAACTTACAGCTTTTGTAAATAACTTCCCTGTCATTTAAAAAATGGTCATTCTTTTCCCACATGCTTTGAACTTACATTTTCAGGAATATGGCTAAGTCAGGGAATTGAGTGAAAATCCAAGTTATCAATGCTACTTTAGAACCACCTAGAAGTAAAGCTTAAGCACTGTTCAAGTGCTTTATGTGTTACTTCAACAGGTTCTTCAAACTATATAATGACATTATGAGGAAATCTACAAAAATACATTAATGCTAAAAGTTAAGCTATAATAGTTTAGAGCCATTATCATTTAGTTTATCATTATCACTTAGTTTAAAGCCATTATCCTTTCATTTTACATTTAGATGATGAAGAGTCTAAAGAAAAGTTTTTAGATTCAGTGTATTTAATAGAACTTCTAAATTGAAGTAAAAAGTATGTAGTTTTTACTTTATGGCAAACTGCACAATATTCCCATTTTCTTTTTCGTACCACAAGCTACTTGCTCATTAGACACAAATGGGTAGAAAACAAGAGTTTCTTTGTTTGCATACACTAAGTTCAAGCTGTAAAACTCATTCAGCCAAACTTTCACCTTTAAACCTTAACCTGATTTGTAACAACATTTGTAGCCTCTAAAATTACACGCATGCACCCAGACAGAGTTAATCACCCTTCACTTTTGATGCGTAGAATAATGATCTACCACTTAAACTTGAGCCCTTAAAAGCCTGAAGAAAACTATGTACATATCTGTGTCTTAAATCAGTAGTGAAATAACAAAACTCTACCTGACAGTGACCAGTTGAAAAGCAAAACAGAAAGAAACATACAACTTCCAGCTCATGGAAGTTGTAAATAAACGCATATCAAGTCATCTCAGATGAAATTCTTGCTTCCCAGCACATGCTATTGATCAGACACCTGGTAGTTCTAGGAAAAAGGACACATCACAGGGAAAGGTCTGGTTTTATTTTCTGTGTAATTTAAAACTTGATAGGGAAATTAAAAAAAAAAAAAAAATTTAGTAGAGATTTGAAAATAACACATTCTAAAACCTGATGGGCTTACTGTCATTTTAAATTTGGAATATACTATGGCTCTCTTCAAACACTGTCTAGAAGGAATCAGATTGTATTAGTTTTTAAAACTGACAGTAGAGTACTTTTTGCCATCTAAAAAATCACAACTATGGAAAACAAACTCTTGGATTGTATTATATTTCCCTAAAAAGTATAGCACAGGAAAATTCCAAAACAGAAATGTTTTGAAAAAGCTATCAGACACAAACATACCAAAGAAACCACCCAAAAAACAAATCAAACAAAGCAGACAAAAATGAAAAGCTAAAACAAAACCAGTTTGGCTGTTCTGGGAGCAGGGGCAAGATTGACTACCACATAAAAGACACCAAGAGCACACAAGAAATTCAATCTTACAATCAATGAAAAAAGGGAACCTAAATCCCAGAATTTTATAAACCTTTAAATGCTTCTCATTTTTTAAGCTGAGAAGAACAATTAGTAACCATCTCTTCTTTCCCACTGTTAAGGTTTCTATGTAGCATCATGTAGAGTAAGTGACACAGTATTTGAAATTCTGCAAAGTAAGATAAAAACTGACATCAACAGTTTAACCTCCTTCAAGGGGCTGAGAACTCATCCAGGTTTTTTTTTTTCCTCAGGTCACGAAAGGAATGAGTAGCTGCTACTCTTTCATTTACGCTAATAAAGACGAGGGAGCTATTTTTACTTTCTTTTTATTACTGCTTTAGAGAAAAAAAAAAAAAAAAAAAAAGGAATCCTCAATTTGAAACAAGTTTTAACGAGTACGATAAAGCTTGCACACATAATGCACTGGGTGGAGTAAAAGCCCTCAGCAACCCTGCACAGAGCCAATAATGGACCTGTCGCCAACACCCTCTGATTTCATGACTGCCAGAACAAAAACAAATGCCACGTTCAGTTCATTGCAAAGAAAGGCACTCATTAACTTGATGTGGCTTTTTGCTTGACCTTAGTAAGGTGAGTAAAATAAAATTTCATTTTATGAGATTCAAAATGATCAGCTGCATGCCTACAGGAATTGTGATGAAATGACCAAGTGAAATTATTAACTCTGTTCAATTCTAATTATTACTAGACTGTAGGTCAATGTGAATTTCTAGCTGAGAGTTTGCTGTTTTCCCTCCTGTAATAAGGGAATAGAAAAACAAACTCTAAGTGTCTTTCTGGAAACTGAGGTAAAATAAAATGTAAATTTCTGTCAAAGACAGAACTATGAATTCTGAAGACACAATCTCAAAGCAGACTTTAGCCCCATCTTTTTGGAAAAACAATCGACTTTATAGACATTTAAACAGTCATTTCCCTGCAAAAAAAATCATAGCTATTATTCAAAAATCAAACAAATATTCATACTCTATCAATAAACTTTATAGTCAGAGAATTAGAAAAAAACCAAAAAAAACCCCAAGAAAACCCCCACAAAACAAAAATAAACCCTAACAAACAAAACAAAACAAACAAAACCCAAACAAACAAACCAACAAACCAACCTTTAAAGTTGCCTATGAAAATAACATTCACTCCTGGTCACAAAAAGTGTCCTATCTTGGCCGTCCCAGCAAATGCAGGGGGAAAACAAAAAAAATCCCCATCTAATATGATGCACTGGAGGGTGGATGAGGATTGAAAAATCTCCTTCCTCATTATGGTCACAGGAACCACATTAGAGTGTGAATGAGAAAGATGCAAACTTTTTGCTCTATTAAAAAAAATCTTTCTTCCTTATTTTCTACTGAACACACCACTACCCACTCCCCATATAAAAGCAAAATACCCAGTAAATAAAAAAAAAAAAATTAAAAAAAAAACAAAAAAAACCAAAAAACAAACAGAAATCCAGAAGCCAAAACTGTTGTGAGCAGAAATTTTTCAGTAATGCATTTTAGGGAACTTCATCCCCTAGCAGACCAGAATTAAAGTGGAATCCCATTTTAGCTCCAGAGGGATAATACCTTACTCTAGCATCTTTTTATTTTACACCTACATAAACTTGCTGTGGAATAGTCAATCATTTTAAGCAATAGCTTCATTAATGATGACTTTTTTTTTTTCCACAGTTTTGAAGAAAAAAACCTAACAATTGAACACACACTTCACTAGTTTCTGTATTTGCTCCACTAAAAACTTGAAAGCAAACAGAAGTGTGTTCATATCAGTACTGTAATCCTCCTGCAGAGTAACAGCCCTTGAACATTTTGAACATTTATTCCTGATATCACACCAAGCATCAACATTCATCTCAGCACCTGCCAGAATTCTGCTCAAGGCAAGTAAAAGTGCTTGATACATCTCTAAGCTTGTTTATGTGTTTCAGTATCTGCTTTCCTCACAGGTAAAACAAACATTCATGAGTGAAAGTCAAAATCACTATTTTCTGAATTTTTCTAAAAAGCAAAGTACTGATCAGCAAAAAAATCCCATCCTGCACACTCCTTCCCATTTCAAGGTTTGCATTGCTACATACACATTTGAAAAGTCACAAAATGCTCCTCACAACAATTAGTCAGAAGTTCATCTCTTAGTTTCTAAGCTTAACAGGAGCACTGAACAGATCTCTCCTTGTATAAAAATGTATGGAACATTGCATTCTGCCCTCTGTACTAAGGAGGCAAATAAAGTAATGATTCCTTCTTTCTGCTTTGCATCTCCTTTTAAATTTCTCCTTTTAATTTTTAAAGGCTGTATAACCTGAGCAGTAAGCCTCATTAATCACTACTGAATGATTTAACCCAGCCATTCAGTTCCAGATGCAACTCAGTGCTAGAGATATGCTAATTCCTTCCAAGCTTCACCTCCTTTCACAGCTGAAACCATAATTTTCCACAGTGGTGAAGACAGGATTTTACTCCATGCATGGGGCCTCCTGCCAATCACTTTTATGATGAGCACAGCACAAGTTTCACTCCACAGCTACATCAGACCTTTTTGTTCAACCTGTTCATTATAAGCATCCTCTCTCCTGCATTCTGCTGCTACGGCACCATAGTCCCAAATTCTACCCTCTCCTGTGCCAATGCCGGCTTTGGGAAAAAAAAAGTAAAACAGTTTGTTACTATCCCTACTTATCTTGTTTCCTCACACTATCTCATTTTTTTTTTCCCTCCTTTATCACCTCCTACCATTAAACACTTTGATTATGAAATATCTGTCAGCTGCAGTACCTAGGGCCTTAGATATATTCCAAAACCAGAAAGTTGGACTGACAAGAGTAATTTTGTGAGTGGGAGGGGAAGGGAGAAGCACTCAGAATTTGAAAATCCCAGTTCTGAACCTGCCTGGCATCCAAGAGATCTCCTTGCACAAAGCTACACCAGGTGCCAAGTTCCATAACAGGTGCCAAGAGGTTTTCATTAAAGAAAAAGCTTGGTGACATTGTTGAGTACTTGATCCAAAAATAGTGTTTTAGAACCTTGTATTATGCTTTCAACACACAAACACAGACCCACCTGTGGATTTGGGGGCTGCTATCCTCATCTTGGGCTTACATTGCTTGTGCTTATTTGGCCAACAAGAGATGTCTGAGTTGGAAAGTCTGCTTTTGACCAGTGTTAGTAAAGTGCACTACAAAAGTGGCAAGCTGAAAAGTTTCTAAAAGAATACACACTCAAATACATTTTTGACTGGCTTCTCACACTTCACAGAGCTAGTGAGGCCCATGCAAATTTAAAGTTATACAGCTTTTTTCAGTTAATTGCTCTTAAGTCAGTGTTCACTACAATCTCAATTTTCAGACCGGCTAAGAACCCACAATGATCCACAAATATTTGCAACTGAAGATAAAGTCAAACACTTTAGGTAATTTTAAATTAAACACTAGAATCAAGATTTTCAACAGGCACTACTGATTTTAAGTGGCTCCAAATTTAGATTGCAGGTTCCCAACTTCAACAACTCACAAGGCTCTGGGTTCCAAAAATCTGAGGTCTAGTATCTACTAAAACATCCAGCAAATCTTTCAAGCATGTCCATCTGGTCACCACCAAACACCATTTCTTTCTCCCTTCACCTGCTTTCAGAATGAAGTGGAGCCAATGCAAATCTTTAGGCCTACACTAAATCCTTGGCCATGCACTAAAACCTAATTTCTAAGATAAAAACTGTTAATGCCTATTATGCTACCGTAGAAGCAAATAGTAAAACTAAAGTCTTTTATACTTGAATTTATAACCATGAACTGCTCTGTCTAATCTTCAACATAAAGGCATTTAGGCAATTAGATAAGAGGCAATATAACTAACCAACAATCTAAAAAAAATACCTTGCCTGAGGACATGCAAATTTCAGAAGGCACAAAAATGCCAGCCAAGCAAGTTTTAATGCAATGCTAACATGAGACAGTTGAACAGTACTAAAGAAATCACAGTTCTGATTTATGTACAAGACAGTCAAGGGAGCAGAAGACAAAGAATACAAAATTTAACAACATGAAGAGCACACAGACTATAGAGTTGGCTGCCATGGATGACTCCAGCCTGATCCTTGCCCTACCCTGCACTGCATGTCTGAAGACATAGGCTGTTCCAAAACTGAGCTTATTCCACTGCTAAATCACTACGCAAGATGAAGAAAATAAAATACCAAGTTTAAGATTTTAAATCCAGAGCTCAACATATGCTTGTCAGTTTTACAGATCTTTAATCTACAGTCATATTATTTTAATCATTCACAATATTAGTATTAGACTTAAGGCAATGTAATACCATATTGAGCAAATACTCCTCAACAGAAAAGGGCAGCTTGAATAATTTTGCATATCTGACTATTCATTTCTTCAAAGAAAGTGTGTGTATTTCAAGACCACAGCAGCCCAGAAAACATGCTTGTTTTCTGATTAAGAATATTCATACCACTTCAATAATAATAATGTGTTCAACTACCCATTTTGGTCTAAGCTGAATTTATAGCAGGTTATACTAAAATTAAATGCTCTAATTATTTAATTCACAGTTATTTACTTAAATGTAAGTAGACATAAACATTTAACACAGTACAAAAAGCTCTACACCTCTCTAGAAGTATAAAGTCTGGTGACAGAAAACAAGACTTAAATAGGAATACCTTGTGGAATTTACCTCTACCACCAATAAGCAAACTCACAGAGGTTCTCTCCTGTTGTTTAGATACGAAATCTACTAATTTTTTATGGACTATGCTAAGGAATAAATCTTGAGCAACACATTTACTGTTATGTGAAAGTACAGATGCTAATATGAGCATTCTGTACATGTCAGCCTTCTGAATGAGAAGATAAATACCTAAGATGCTTTTATTAAACAAAAATGGTTTTATGCACTAGCCATAAAGTGTGTGTGTATATACATATATATAAATATATAAATCACTCTTAAGATAAAACAAAAATGTGTTAAAAATGAGGTAGGAGATGGCATTATGCAACTGCTTTTACCAAAATCCATGTACTGAACATTTTTATATGATGATGAAGCGCATGCCCAAGTTGCACTATGAGGACCTCCACTTCTCCAATAGCACAATTTTCATTAAAACCTACATGGAAAAGTGCTCAGGTTCTGTGCAGGTCTTTGGGCAGTGGTGCTGAAAGAAACTACAAGTAAACTTGAAGACCTGATATGTAGTTTTCACAAAGATATAAAATTGCTTCATAACCTCATAAAACAAACGGGTCTTTTATTTAAATTCACAAACGCATTTTCTGCCTATTAACAGGCGATCCTCCTTTCTAAATTTTCCAAGTTTCTGCTTCCAGAAAACACAGTTAACACAAGGCAAAAGCTTTTCTATGCCCCTTCTCAGCACAGTCTGCCTCCTTTTGGTAAGGCCACCCTAAGGTTCTACCACTCCATAAACCATTCTGTCCTCAGCAGAGGTGAAATGACTTGGCTGCCACGGGTGCGAGCAGAGCACTCTGCACCCTGGCAGCAGTTGCTCAGATGGCAAGCAGGCTCTAATTAAAAAGACTGGCCTGACGCCACTCACAAATCCATTTACTGTAAATTTATCAATTTTGTTTTAATCAGTCATACACAGACACACACATACGAGTGTTAGTCAGAAATTTTCCTAAGCATCAGAACAAGACAGGCATGGAAAATACCTACAAGTATGAGACTAGTTCTCACTATTTGACAATATTTAACTTCATTGGTTGTCCACACACTTCTTCACTTTTTCACAAAAAATAAGTTTTCTCACTTTGTTTTCAAAAGACAGCAAAAGAAATAGAACATATTTTCCCTAAGTCCCTATTCATTGTTTTATTTAAGTGTAAGATGTTTCCCCTACTACTTACACCTGAGATGAACAATCCCACATAAACAAACATTTCTCCCTGTGTGCTGTTGTTTAAACACCAATTTATATCTTACACATTCCTGGGCTGAAAGGCCTATCCTCATAGTGTCCCAGAACCATATTTCATCATTTTTGTGGATAAATCTTGGTAAATGCACCATTTCTTCCTAATGAACAGTGAACCAACAAAGAAATTTTAACATCCAGAATTAAATTCACCCCCTTTTTATTTCAGGAGCGCTTACCATCACCCTCAGGTTAAGGTAACTCACAGTACTGGTTTCCATTAATAATCAGGATGCTGAAGGATTGAGCTCTTTAAAAGCCAGAACTCAAGACAGCCAACAGAATAACACAACTCTGCACACCTGACTGAAAACTGAAGTCACTATTACCTTCTCTGGTGTTTCACTTTTTCCCCATTGAGATTTTCCTTAGCACCAAGTCTCAGCTGTGAGAGTCCAGCATAGTTGGCTGCATCAATGTCAGCAGTAGAAAAGATTTGTGCTCATGAAGACATAAAATTCCTTCTACCCACAACAATTTAGTGCTGATGCTAAGGCTGACACAGTAAGCCAAGAGACACCAGTGTATGACTGAAATATACATGGATGCTTATCAATATATGCACATATTTCTTCTAAAAGATATAAACTGGCAAATTATCTGTCCTTAAAAACATCTCTAGCTTTCAAGACACTTAAGAATATTTCTTTGTTGCTCTTCTCTCACCTTTTGGTCAAGCTTCTCATCACTCACTGAAAAATACTCTTATTTCCTCTGTTTACACAATTTATTGCACTTAAAACACACCTTGATTGCTACTTCAGCTACCTCATTATTTACCTTACAATTTTATGAAGAAGGACTCAGGTGAAAAGCTAAGGAAGGTTATCACCACCAAGTGAGGTTATATAACAGAGCACACAAATAAAATGTGCCAGGACCACAGCATATGAAATTCTTAAGTGCCATTTTGTCTGCTTGGGAAATACAAGGAAGTCCAAACTTTCCAGTCACTAAACAACCTCAAAATATGAACAACTAGCGACAACAAAATTACTCGTTCCTAACTATTCAAATACACAAAACCCACAACAAATTCACAACAGTAACTGAAGCCTGACAATGGGAATCTTCACTATGAAAGGCAAATTTTTGAAGAATCCAAGCCAGCAGTCAGGACACCAAGCCAAGTGACCGTTATCCACACAGGGCATTTAACAACAACAGAAATAACACACTGAGAATTGCAGCCAGTGACCGGACTTGCTAGACTCAGCAAATTATTATTACATTCATTAGGGAAAGCTATCCCATAATGAGACATAATATTACAGTGGCTTAGGATTGTGAAACAAAACTCTTCCAGTTATTTAGAAAAAATTAAGTGCCAACCAAAACCAGTGTTATTTGAAAGTGAGGGAACAGGTTCCCAGATATTTTAAGTACAATCATAAATTTTTCTATAATCTATTTTTTTTTTTAGATTTCTAAATATTTTATCTTTCCCCCTTCTAATGAAAACTAAATCGGCTTTGATTCCTCATGGAATATCTTTGACCATCACTTACAAAGCATTTTATGTTAAAACATTATTTGGCAAAGGTATTTGATGTATAATATTAACATGATAACTACTACCTAAGTGTCACTAGTTCCTGATAATATTTGTAATGGCACGTCTATCTTTGCAAATGCAATCAAAACCTTTATCATGTGGACTCAGGAGTAATCTTCACATAAATCCATGTTTTCCAATAAAATCTCATGGACAGTATACATGATTCCCCCAGAATTCAGTATGCTGAACATTATAGGTGATCCCTGCTAGTGAAGTTACAGAGCAACTTCAACAAAAAAAAAAAAAAAATTGACGACCAACACTGACTGCAGTGAGCGAAAATCAGCTTGAGTGTTCCTCTGGATTAAACTAAGTTAATTGCCAGGCAATAGGAGAAAGAAAAAAAAAAAAAGTGTCTCTTCTCAGCTGAAAGATAACAAAATTCACACTTATGCAAATTGAAAAAAAGATGTTTGCTCTCCATAGATGCTATCAGTACTCATAAGGATAAGTGGCTTTGAATCAAACACCTGGATACTTGGAGAATATTTCATCACACGTAAGGAATTATCAATTTTATAGCATGTGGTTATTTCTTTGCTAGCTTGAAATCTTGAAACACAATACAAGTAGGGCCAGCTTCTTGAGCTCTAAGCAGCTGGCTCGATCTTTCTTAAAATATTCTCCCAGTAAAATTACTTAGAACAGCACACAATGCATTAGGAATAGATGAAAAACGCACATTTTTAAAGTTGTTTTATTCGCTTTTACAGATTAGGCACTTAATACTGTTGCAATCTTTTCAATTACTGTCTATTTTTTTTTTTAATCTCTGCTAATTTGTTACTGTTAGACAGAGAATACATAAAAGCAGTAGAACCACTTCCAGTAACACTCTAGCACTTCATGAAGGCGCTTTGAAATACAAACTTCTGAAACAAACAAACAAAATGTATCAAGGAAGTGGTTGATTTATTTACTCCAATAGGTAGGTTAGCCAGCTGGAAAGGACTTTGGGGACACTCCATGGACACCTTTAAACTATTAACCATCAGAAGATAACTCTCCCATGAAGGAATACAAGAGACAATTTTGCCCTCCACTGGCTAGAACTATCACTGAAAAACACTCCTGCCTCGCTGTGTCAGCGCTGCCTGTTCCACACAGCATGGAAAAACCTCTGGAACAACTGTACCTATCCCATTTGAAGTGCAATAATTAGCAAGGGATAACACAGACAGGAATGGGGCAAAGGTGCGTGTTGAGCAGATGGGAATCACCAATGCAATAACTCATCAAAATATAAAGATTTCTATGAAGGGAAACAGAAAAATCACACAGTAACATATTTAGCCTTGAGAATTGCTAGAGCAGTGAACACCCATGTGGAAAACCAGAACCTTGACACTCGTTCCCAGCAAAAATGTTCTGCATGTTGCCCTTCAGATAAGTGAAAGCTTTTATTTTCCAAACATACTCATTTGGTGCTGCTGCTTCCTGGGGAGTGGAGAGATGAAAAATCCATGGATTCTGAAGCAAAGTCTGCCTCAGAATGACGGAAAAAGGGCAGAAAGCAAGTAAACACTCAAGAAAACAAGGATACCAGAGAAGCATCCCTTAAAGCAATTCTTATTCTGTATGCAAAGAAGTATTGAAATTACACTGGGAGAATAAGGGAGGAAAGCTGCTATATTCCAATTTTCAACACTATTCAAATTTAAATTTATTCAACATTTATTAACCACAGGCTTACATGAAAGAAGGCACTTCACAGGGTTCCACAGAGACAACACCAAGGTAAAAATTAGGGGTTTTAAATTCTAAGTGGTTTACCAATTACTGTTTTAACAAACATTAACCCGCTTACTTTCTATTATTAATTTTTTTTTTCTCTTTCCCATCCCCCATTTATCCCACCTCTCAGTAGAAGTTTCTAACATCCCATTTAGAGTGTGGCCACACAAGCCATTGATTCAGTAGTGGGTGTAAGTGAGGGAAGTGAGAACCTTTAGTGGGAGAGGGAGGAAAGGATCAATCAACTTGCAAGATCAGCTGTCAGCAGAACTCAAAGGATTTCAGTGTGGAAACTGCTGTAGATGACTCCTGTCCTTCCTCCTGCACTGCAGCCATCTGCCCTCAAACTTCATCCTGCCAAAGGTTTCTGGCATCTCCATTGTTCCAGACACAAGACTAACTATTTGACCACACTCTAGTTGAGGGGAAAAAGAAATTCCTCCTAGTGAAGGAGTTGAAACAGTGTTATTATCTGGTGCTTGTCTCTTATCTTTGTCACTGAGTTTGCTTACATGACAAAATTAAAAGCCTTCATAAAAATTCATGGCTTTTTTCCATTTTTTTTTTTTTTCCCCTCTGTAACTCAGCTGGAATCAACATTACTAGAGAGAGCATCCCAACCCTGGGAGGGGAAAAAAATTGAAAAAAAAACCTTTCATGAAACTTTATTGAGCACTTATATGGTAAACAGCTGAGAGGATTCAAAAATAAATAAAATTGTTTCTCAACTCGGAGTTTAAAACATCTCAATACATGATCAAGTTACAGAGTACACTATCTATGAAGTCAGCTTTTCTAAGGTGAGGATGATTGCCATGAAAGATTCAGAATGAGCAAATGGGTGCAAAGGCTCTTCCCCATTCCATTTGTTTCTTCCATCACACGGAGGAGGCGATACAGAGAAAAATCAGATTAAAGATGGCATGACTAACGCTGTCAGAAGTGAACAGGGGCGAGAGCTACTCAGGGATACAAAGTTTGCCATATCCAAAGCCACAAGTAGCAAACTAATACCTCAGAGCAAAAACTTAGTAGTTACATTTATGATATCATCTAGAAAGTAAGTTGCGACATTTAGTGACATAATTATGACTTAAAGCTTCAAGCAGTGTACTTAAGTCTTTCAAAAACTTCATTCATTCATTCATTCACTGACCAGACACCTCATGTTACCACAACTTTAATGATCCAAAAGGGTCCTCTGCAAACTTATAAGAATCAGTTAAGGAGGAAAAGTTAGCGCCCAAACCAACCTTCGCTATGGCCCAAGCATTTAGAGCGTTCACTCAGCGTGTGACAAAAGGCGTTCCTAAGAACGAGAATATTGCAGGGATATAAACCCGTCCTCCTGCGAGGAGCAGCGTCCTTGTGCAGAGGCAAAGCCTAAACCCTGCCAAGCCCCCAGGCCCAGCGCAGCCGCTCCGAGCCGCACGGAGCGCACCGAGCCCACGCTGCCCTGCACAGTGCCCTCCTAGTGCCGCCTATCTGCAACCTCCAGGCACCGTGAGATGCCCCAGCGCGCACAAACTGTGCTTAATGGCCACTAATCCCCGGCATCTCCTCGGCCATCCATCTCCCGCACTCCCGCTTTTCACACACGTGGGTGAACTTTAATCGCCGAGGTGAAGCAAAGCCCATCCCCAAGCCCTCGCTCCCTCCCCACCGCCGTGGTCCTCCCGGTGGCGGCTGAGCGGGGTTATCCCGGCGCGGGGGATGCGCGGTACCAGGGCCAGCCGCACCGAGCACCACGGGGTCCCAGCCTGCCGTGGTTACATCAGTGGACCCTCGGGAGCTGCCGGCGGTGGGAGCCCCGGGACCAGGGCAGCACCCGGCGCCGCGCATCCCCCACGGCCGGCGGCAGCTCCCGGGCTAAACGCGGTCCGGGCGCCCGCAGGGTGGAAGCCGAGCTTCGTTTCCGAGCAAAGGAGGGGGCCGGGAGGCGCGGAGGGGCCAAAGTGGGGGAGCGAGAGGGGAAGGAGCAGAGCGGCTGCGGGAGCGCTGCCACCGCCGCGCCCGCGTAGCTGACCCGCCTGCGGGAGGTGGTTACCTGAGGTGACACATATGAATCCAAAGAGGTAAAAGTGAGCAAACTCCGCGATCATTGTCCTCGGGTGGCGCCTGCAAGCAGTCTCATGCCAGAAGAGCGGGGGGAGAAACGAAGAGCCCCCAGTTGTAATTCCACGGAAGCTTAGCGCAAGCGAGGCTCTGCAATCCCGCCGGACTCCCGGGGCCAGCCCCCTCCGGGCACGGCGCTGTCAGCTCCGCCGGGCTCCGGCCAACTCCGGCCTGACACTTCCCAGGACTATCCAAAGCGATAGGAGAAAACAAAAGATCCTCGAGTTCCCGCAAGCGAGGTCCGCCGCCTCCCGAGCACAAGTTGCTGCCCCGGCCCCAGACTCCGCTGTGAGCCCGTAAGGGAGCGCAGCCGGGACGGGCACGGACCGGGCACCGCCGCCCTCGGCGAAGGCGAGGGGCGGGCAGGGAGCTCCGCGAGTGTCCCCGCCGAGTCAGTGCGCGCCGGGCGAGCGGCGGGCAGAGCGCGGCGGCGGAGCGGCGGCAGCGCCCGCTCCCATGGCGGGGGAAGGAGGCGGGCGCGTCGGGGGCCGCGGCCGCGGTCAGGCGGGGCGGCGGGCAGGGGAGCCCCGGCGGCAGCCCCGAGCCCAGCCCAGCATCGCCGCCGCCCCCGCCCCTGCACGCGGGAATCCCACACTCGCCCCCGCCCCGGGAGGAGGGCGCAAGAGGGGCGATGGAAGCAAAGAAAGAAAAGGGAGAGAGAGGGCGAGCAAAACTTCCCCGGGCCAACGCCCCCGAGCCACCCACCCCAACCGCCCGCCCTCGGTGCGGCGGCCGCGGGAGGAGAGGCGGAGGGGGAGGAGCGGCTCCTCGCCTTGCCCCGCCGCCGGGGCAGGGGTGCACGAGTCAGGCGGGGCCGAGCCCGCCGCGCCTCAACTTTCTGGTGTCACGTCGAGCCGCTCGCCTCCGCCGCGGGTTTCCCCTTCCCCCTCCCGGCCGCCTCCGCCGCCGCGGCAGGTCTGGTGCCGCCTCGGGACACCTTAAAGGAGCCGCACCTACGCGGCCCCCGCACGCCCCGAGCGGCGCTGCCCGGCCCGGCGCATCCCGCCCCGCCCCGCCCCGCGGAGCCGGCGCCGCCTCCCGCCCCTTCCCCGCCGAAGGTACCGCGCGGGGCGGCTCCCGGAGCCCACCGTGCCCCGGGCACGGCACGGCCACGGGCGAGGGGAGGGCATGGGATGGGGGCAGCCTCGGGTGCAGGAGAAGTTCGGGTTCCCCCCGCCCACGCCCGCCGAAAACATGCAAACGCACAAAAACCCCCGCGGGTCTCCGCCGGCATTCCCGGCGGAGAGAGGAGACGGCGCTTCCCGGGGTGATTCCCAACGCTGTGGCCTGGCCGTGCTCCGGGCGTGGACCAAATCTCTGGGAGAAGCATCCTCAGATCCTCACTCCTGCGGCTGAGCGCACGGACAAATAGTACAGGAGTAACTCCGCATGGCCATGTCACACCACGAGAGGTAGTGGTGGGGAAGAACACTCCAGGGGAAAAAGAAAGCTGGACTTGGAAGAAGTAGCACTAGCACCTCACAGCAAAGCTCCAGCTATTCCTAGATTTGATTCATTAAGTTATGAGGACTGAATGAGGCAGAAAAAGAAATTCCAATTCCAAGCAGTATACTGAATATATTCAACCCATTGCAAGCAAGTCTACAGTTGGATGATAAAACTAAATAGAAAATACTTCCTGTCACAGGATTTCTACGGACCCCACACGGTTATCAGCCAAACAGGTCTGGGTGCTTGCAGCCGCCATCAGTCAAACCACAAAGAATGTCACTGGGTTTGCCCCATGTTGCATCCCTCAGGGCAAACTGATCAAAAGTCCAACAACCAAAAGGTCCTATGCATTGCACTGAGTGTGTTTCAGTCCACTTTTATGTGTATGAGATCCATAAAAACAGATTTTCTATACTGTAAAGCAGAGCTGGTTTACATAGGGAAAGGAAGCTGCTGGTTATATGTATACAGTGTATACAGTATACACTGTATCTGTATCAGTAGCAAACAAGCTGCAAGATTTTCTTCTGAAACTGATGAGAATTGAGAAACCTCCTCAAGTTAGAAAAACAATCTAGTGTTTTAACACCAATCAGGCATTAATTTTCACAGAGAAAAAAATGAATTAGTATCCTACTTCAAACACATTTAGAAAACAATCACAATTGTGGAAGGATACTTTTGAATATGTGTAGATTTCTTCAAGCTGTACCTAGCCAACCATTTCCCTTCCTGTTGTGCCCTCATGCATCATCATTCTGCACTTCATGAAAGAAAAATGCATTAACACCTCCAGAGTTAAAACCACACCACAAAAACTGTGAAGAGGCCTGAATGTATCCTTGAATCCTAGTGAGAAATTTGAGATTTCAATAAATTAGATTTGGGGGTGTTCTTTTATAATTGATTAAATAAACAGGAGTCACGTGCAGGGCTGAAAATGGGCCTCAAGAGTACATTTCACCTCTGTTCTCAAATAGAAAACCCTAACTAGAAGGTATTTTGTAATCCCTCTTCCATCCATTTCTCATGACTGGAATTTCATACTATATTTAGGTAACCTGTCCCAGTTACATATATATATATTTATAATCTATATAGTCAAATTTCTTCTTATAAGCCTAGACTAAATAGTCTTCTGGACGAAAACACACCACCATCACCACCAATAGCATTTTGAAGACTTTTATTTTTAATTCCTTCTGTAGTACCAATATTTGACAGACTCACATTCTACCAAATTTTATACATATTTTAAGTGATTGCATCTCTTTAAAAAGCAAATCTACACATCTAGGCCACTCTAAAGGGAATAAATGGGTTCATTTATTCCATGAATGTACATTCACATTTTATGTGCACATATATTTATTTACTTGTAAAGTGTCAATGCTTATGTATCCCTCTGTTATATGGAATATATATTTCCTCTAATCTTCAACCATAAAACATAATTTTAATGCATTTCTATGGTGTATGTATTATCCAGAAACAGAAATTAATCAACTCACTTTGTAACTGACAAAAGATATATACATTGTGTACAGAAGGAAAATAAAGTATTTTCCTAATTCCCAGAGAGTTTTCTCCACTCAAGATGAATCTGTTTCCTGTTCATTAGTGCAATAGTAGGTTTCTAGATTCACTCACATTTTGCTTAGGTAATTTTTAAAAAAGAAGCCAGTAAAATTTTATACCATCTCAAAGTCTTGTTGTATGCTGGCTGCTAGTTTGAAGTCGACATGCAGAGAAATTCTCCACACAGCAGTGGATTAAAGCTCTGAAGCTTGAATGACCTTACCATGTGATCATGAGACGAGCCTACGTAAAAGAGTTTAAAGCTTTTGTGCCACAGTTACCCCATCTTTAATGAGCCTCTATAGTGTTTCAATTACTATAAAGAATTTTTTATCCTTTGAGGAGAACAGAGTCAGTCATTCTACTTTAGGTACCTATAGTGAAAGTACACTAGAGCTTCAAAGGCTTGTTCAATTTGTACTGTCTCAGATACTTCATAACATAATGTTTAGCTGTCAGTGCTTTCTTAACTTCAGAAAAATTGCTAGGAGTGAATGTATACTGCTCTAATTATCTTTCTTAAAATTCATTTAGATTGTAATAATATATAACAGCTGCACGGCTGAGTGAATCTCTTCAAATTGTAAGCCTACAGAATTTCATCAGAATGCCTTGTAAGTAATTGACATCATCTTTAATTCTGCAGATGTTCTCACAAAATGTGTGCTATTAAAGCACCCTTATTGTCCTTGATACTGAGACATACAGACATTCATGTGAGACACACACGTATATGTGTATCTGTCAGAAAAAAATATTTCTAGGAAAAGAACCTCTTCACATGTGGGGACAGTACATCTGAGCATTATAAAGCAGATGTACTTGCTGTGTTTATTCTGCAACATGTAATAGCATTTTTAAAACTCACACAAACATGTAATTTCTGGGAGAACAGAGCTACCCTGAAGCACAAAATTGCACATGCTGCCTGAGTTTGAGGCACAGGACTTGGTCAGGAAACCTCCAAGAAAAAAGAAAAGGTTCTCCAGAACTGATAGTTGTGATTCAGCAGATGGCACTCTTCCCTCGAAGTGACTGAAATCAGTTCTGCCTGTGATACAAGGGACGGTGTGCTTTGAGAGATCATCCAGAAGAACTTGAACTTCTGTAAGCACTGAAGATCCCAGGCACTTCTCTCCAAGGGCAGCGACATGCACATGACATCTTGGATGTGTTGTGGGGCAAACACACTCTCTCTCCACAAACCTTTTTGAACTTCAAATGACTCTCTCCCTTCCTGATCTCCAAACTGCCGTGTAGCCTTCCGGTTATCTGCGGAGCTGGCTGCCAGGAATAACTCTGTGTGTACATTACACGGTCACACACGCTCGTGTCTGCAGAAGCTCATGGAGTTTATCATTCCGAGGCTGGCAGCCAGGATTACTGAATCAGTGCCTTTATTCTATAGGCTACAACTAAGCTCCCATTGACATCATAGGGATTATTTAGATACAACTAAGTTTCAAAAATTCTTTCTTCCAGACTGCTTAGGACACCGTGGAAGTGATGGGTTGCATCATTTAGTGAACTGTCTTAAAAAACTATTATAAATATTTCTTCTAAATGTAAGATGAAATTCAGTGGAAAAACACGAGCAATTATACCTACATCTCTCTTTGTCTCTAAGTGTATTATGGGCCTTAACCATGGTAGGAATCCTTTTTGAAGTCAACAAACATACCTGATAGCAGAACAGTACAGTATTTCAGTGGTATTTTCCTTAGGAAAAACAACTGGATTTTTCTACATTAGATCAAAACAAGTACTGAAATGTTAGAAGAAGAAACACTGTAAAGGACAGCTGAATATAAAAAGTGCATGAATAGCAAAAGCTTGAAAAGCTACAGTTGCCATATAATTAATTGGGATAATTACTATGAGCAAACAAGAAATGTTATGATTTCCATGCCCATATAAGTAAATTTCTGTCTGTTTCTTGAGCTGTCTGGTTACTGTTTAAACATGCTTTTCAAAGACATTGTTTTCTTGTGTTTGATTGCTCGGGTCTTACCATGATTTTGCTTTTATTTACATTAATTTTGTGATGTAATTCTTATTTTCTTTGATGTTACTGTTAATTGCACTACTAGCGAATTCAGACTTCCAGTGTCTTCCACTACATATAACATTTAGAATAGTACTCGAGTCACTGCAGAGCAAGGAATAATAGCAATGAAATATAATATTTTATTTGCTGTGATGAATTTACAGATAAAGACCCTAAAGAAGCTCAAGCCTCATTATGCTAGGTGTGTAAAAACACCATGATAAAAGATGCTTTCTTCAAAGGATTTATAAAGCATCATTATCAACATGAAGAACTTAAAGAAAATATCACCACTGGCATAAACATGCAAAATTCCATTGAATTTTATCCTTTAATATTCCTTTATATTAGGGGGGAATGGGTGTTTTCATTTCAAAGATGCTATAGCACATCCCCACTGGAAAAAAAAAAAAAAAAAAAAACAACAAAAACAGTGTAGCTATATTCCTTCTGTTGCCCCAGTAGAAAATGCTAAAGGCATATTTGCTATTCAGTCTACTCAGCAGACTGGCTCAAACGCTTTTAAGAAATTATTATAATTATGGGAAATATTGCATAGAACTCCTGCTTTGTGGTTTTGTTCTTGTTAGTGACAAAATGCTAATCTGCTTAATATGTAATTTATATACAAACAACACAGTATTTATTACAAAACTGGTGTTATCTCTGATATTGCCAAACAAAGAGAGACCTGTCCCTGAAATCTCAGTATTTGCTTTAAATGTTTAACAAATGAGCCATTCAGTACTCACTATCTCCTTTCCTCAATACGAGGAGTATGAGGGTGTCACCTAGTGGATTGTTCTGGCTGCCTGGAAAAGAGCTCTCAAGCCAAATCACCCAAATGGCATTGAATGAACTAACAAAATGAAAGAGAAAGGTTTCTTTTTTCTTTATTTAATTACTCCAGGAATTGTGAGAGCTTCAACAGAGCATTATTGTTTGGTAATATCTGCCTTTGGGTTCCCATTCATGCTACAGAATCTGTTGGCACTGAAAAGGGCTGTGAGAATGATGCATCCAAAATTTTGAAGAGAAAATTACCTATGTGCCTGGATCAGAGGAAAGGTTTAATATTACCAGAAATAACCATTTCAAATGAGTTGCACAAAACTTTTGTTTAAGATTACAAATAATAAGTGAAAGAAAGTGCCTGTAAGTTTCATCAGTTTCATTTTAAAAGAAGGAACTCTTCCATGGTTTTCAGCAGGCCATCAAAAAAATGGGGGTTGCATGTATTAATTTGAGATTGCTGTATGCATTTATAATTCATGAATAGTTAAGGTTAACCTTAGCAATCTGGAGATGAAAAGGATTACATAAACTATCCATCTTATTTCTTTGATTGAATTACTGCACATATTTAAAGCAGACGCCACTTAAGAAAGGAATACCTGCAGTGAATTAACTCGGTCAAATGCAAAGCAGATACCCAGCCAGCTCACCCAGTACCATTGCAATTGCATGTTGAAATTTAAAATAACCAGCATACAATTTATAATTGTATGATGAAAGCCTATCTGATCCCATATATTTAACCTCTTTTAATTAAAAAAATGCTTACTATAGTTTTCATATTGCATTCTGCCCTTGAGTGGAGGAAGGGAAGAAAGCAAGGATGGAACTACAGATGATAAAGACATCCTATTTTTGTGCCTAGAGCATGCATTTGAATTACACCCCTTGAAATTCTTGAGTGTGTGCTGTGTGATCAGCATGGGAAGAGGTAAAAGTCTTTGCCCCATGATGGTATGCTTATTTTTTGGTGTCAGAAGTACATCCTACCCATCAGCAGACACGGTATGCTACTGGAAGCAGCAGCAAAAATCTTGCATTAGCAGTACGCTTTACTGGCCTTGCTGTTGATGCCCTGCCATAATATGTCTGTTTTAATGAATAAGTGGATCTGCCTTCCCCTGTGTATGATGGCTAGCAAATCCTTAGCCTTTTCTGCATATACAAAGTGCACACAGTCAATCCAAAATTCCTTGAAAAACACCCCGGTGGAAAGGTAGGAAGACCCCAACAATCCTCATCGATATAAAAAGCTCCAAAACCACACTTCAAGAGAATTGTGAAAATGTATATTACTTAATTTAATTAGAAAAAAGAAAATGTATAAAGCTAGTTCAGTTGTTTCACCACAAACTACCTCTACTTTTTTAAAGTAGGAAATTAAGAAAAAAGGAAGAAAAGAATAGCTAAATCCCTCAAAACAGACAACAGAGTTCTGTTGATCAGAAGTATCTTACTCTGCTAGGTATTAAAAGTTTTATAGTCCTTAGAAGCATTTCTCCACTCTTTGGGATATAGAATTATTTGGTATTTTCTGTTTAATGCATTTTGTCTTGTCAACACTGTTGGTCTAGATCCTAATGGATTCTGCTGTGAAGTGCCCAGGTGATGTACATCGTGGAGCTCAGTAGGAGACACTGACAGAGTACTAAACCTGCAGGGCAAGTAAGGATTACTGCTGAGGGAGAGAATACTGTCAATGAGCCTTGTATGCCCATTCACACAGCAGGCTATTTCATTTTCAAACAGCTCCTTCGAGCAGCAGCACCAGGCTCCCGTACCTCATACATCTCCTTGTGCACAGAAGGTCAGGCTGCCTTCAGAATGGGAGGGGGGGCAAGAAGGAAAACAAACTAGAGGGAAGGCCTTGGGCCCCAGCTAAATATTTCATTAAAAAGAAAACCGGTCTTGCATGTGTTCTCTTTAAAACCTCCCAAAGGACAAATCTGTCAGGGTATGTCTACATAGTTAGGAGCATCCAGTAACACAACTATTCCTCCCACTCTCCGACACGAGCCAGCCCCAGCGCGGGAGCTGAGTAAATGCTGTCGGCTGGTGCCAAGCCTGATCTAAGCAGGCTGTGTCTCGGCAGGCCTGGCTCAGGCTCAGGCCCAGGCCTGGCTCAGGCCTGGCTCAGGCTCAGGCTCAGGCCCAGGCCTGGCTCAGGCTCAGCCCCGCTGCCATGGCGCGGCCCCGGGCCTGCCCCGCTGAGGCAGGATTGGCGCTCCGGGGCCTGCTCCCGGCACCGCAGACATGCCGTCAGCTTCTTCCTGGGAATTCTGTCCTTCCGCTCACACCCAGCAGCTGCTCCTCTCCAAACGCTGTCCTGGCCCTCTCAGGAACAGTGGGGTGGTGCAAGGTTGGGAAGTGCTGGCTGCTACGCTCTAATGGCATTTCCCCAAGCGCAAAGCGCGACGTTAGGCAAGGGTCACACGGTTATACAACTTCACTTTCCTCTTCGGCCACCTCTCAACAGGGAAAATGTGAGAGTAAATCACACACTGAGCACTGGGGGAGGCCTTAAAAACGCAGCAATCTGCTCTCAAAGAGTTGAAAACTCGCCCTTTTCTTTTATATAAACTGATAAGTTTTGTGCTGCCCTAGTTATTTCTCAGTAAACACAATTTATCTGCTTTTACTCTCAGCTGCACTGCTGGACAAACAACCTACTATTTAGCTGGAGTGCACAGTCAGAGCTTCATGGGCTCACAAAACCCACTTCAAAGAACACAACAAGAACAGAAAAATTGCTTTTTAAACCTTACTGCGGTGCGGGCGCAGGACCAGCATGGCAGTTCAGATAGCAATATCAGACTAAATAAATATTAAGACTGAAGAAAGTCTCAGGCAAAGTTCCTACATACCACAATAGGAGAGGATATTATCTGGGATCTACACCTTCCACATATGATCCCTGTGGCTTTAGTTCTTAGGTGAGTAAGAGAGCAGCAGTGAGACACAAACATTATGTGTCAAAACCATAATTTGAAATTTACACCTACGCACAAACATGAAGAAAATTATTCCAAATTATTTTGCATTATTTATTTATTAAATTATTTCAGATTTTATTTCAACTGACATTTTTAGGTGTTGCTTCATAACTGAGAAACTGTCTGTTTTTGTGTGTTCAAAATAGATAGTCTCACATGGAGGTAATAATCTTAGGCCAGGGGAGATTTCCTTGGCACTCAGGGTTTTTAATATTGAAATTTTGCATATTGCCATGGAAAGTTTCTACTAACCAAGAGGGAACTCATTTTAAGTGGTAGGGTAAACTATTTGCCTGAGTAGTAGTTGGAAAAGATTTCATTCAAGCATATTCATTTGGTTCTCATTATGAAAGACTTTAAGTTTAATTGTAAAATTTTATATTTGCTTCCAAACTTTTAAGAAAATATACACATTTACTCTTTTGAAACACATTTGGTATGCAACATTACTTGTATTGCAAGATTTGCATTTTGACTTAGTGAAGCAAACGAGCAAACCCTGACTTTTTTATTATAATGGGGAAATCCTCTCAATCAATTCAATGTGATGATAAATACATGTCTTTCAGTAAAGTACTTATCTAACCTCCAACGTACTTTGTTCTTATCTGGATTGACTCCAAAATATACAGTTTTAAGTGAACTATGCTGTAATGCCCTCTGCTGGTACTGAGTTGGTAAAAACACTCTAAATTTCCTTTGTAGTTCATCTGAAAAGGTACAAAAATGGTATGAAGACCTTGGGCTCAAACCATTATAAACTTCTACCAGTACACTAGGTTAATTATAGACTCTTATAAGACATTTTTTAAAATAAAACCAGCCAAGTTGATCTTAAAAATTACTAAATTTGACACAAACATTTTACAAAGTTGCCAAGACCTTCAAGGTTTCTCAAGAAAGAATATTTGCTAAATTTTCAAAATTCATTGAAAAAGTCCATAGCTAAAGGAATAAAGTATTAAAGAGCATCAAATGACATTCATTTAACTTAAAGAACTTGATACTGCTTTAGAAATCAAGATTGAAAATCTTACCAGAGTGGTAATGTTAGATTTCAGAATTTCAAAGCTCTTGGCTTATATTATATCAATCCAGCACATGGCAATATCCATAGGCTGAAGCCACTCTTTAGGTAAGGAAGTGAATATATGCACTAGGACTTACATTGTAACTTTGGTTTATATTTTAAATGGTTTTTTGGGGTTTTTTTTTGGAAAAAAAAAAAAGGGAATGACAACTTAGACATTTAAGTACAGCTATGCCAGAGGATCCTGCTACAATACGTCTATGGCACGAATATGTGGAAAAAAAGAAATACTGAAAAATCAACTTAAGTTTTTCCCTGCTCGACTTATTACTGCCTGACAGAAGGCTTAGTGAGAAGCTACCCATTCCCAAGGAGTTAATTAGTACCTTCTGTGAATAAATACCAAACACACCAACATCTTATATGCAGCAAGATTAAACAAGTAATGATTTTTAAAGTTCCGTATCCTTTGAAGTTTGCTTGGTTAAAATTGCCTTAATTAGATAGCATAATGCTAAAAAATAAGGTTAGGGTATTCTTGTTTTTATCTTCCTTTTCTCTTTGAACACAGAGTAGAAATTATAAATCTGGCCCAAATTTGGCATCATGGAAACATGAATGAGATTTTCAAAAGTGCTTTGCAGAGAGGGGATGTTCAACTGCCACTGAAAGAACTCCCCTTGGTATTTTTGAAAATCCCACCCTTAACCCTTTATTAAGAATTCCTTGAAAGAGATTTTTGCTTGAAGCCATAAATCTGCCCATCAGATATGCAGGGCGAATCACCAATTAACAGGAGACATGAAGGATTTTCTTGATTACAGTTTGGACAAGCATTTCTCTGGAGAGCTGCTGCTTTTGTTCAAAATCAGCCTGTTTCCTCCATGTTTGAGCATGCTGTATGCTTCACAATCAGAACCCAGAGAATTTTAGTAAAACAGAAGCATGGGCTTGAATGGCCCAAAATGTTATAGATTAGGCAAAATCTTAATGTTGTGTCACATCATTTCAAATGGCAAAAGCTGGGATCTGAAATGATGCTCTGCTTTTGTGGGATCAGTGGCATTGGACACAAATGATGAATACATGCAACGTGGTAATAAACATGTTAAAGGCAAACATTTGCACTCAAGACTATTGTGTAGATTCAGCCTAATCCTTAGAGGATTTCAGGCTCTTGGATCTGCCATGTCCTAAGATGGCAGTAGCTTGAGGTGACAGCCCACTGCCTGAGAGTAGGTGTAGGAGGCATGCCTGCCACTTTCCAGATATGTAGGAAAAGCCGGAGTCCATCTGTTTTCTTCCCCAACATTTTTAATGATTTGCCATATCTCTGATTATGTTGCTTTAGCCACAGTGAAGACAAGAGTAGAGGCGAGTTTTAAATAGCATAATGTAGTTCTCTTTGAAATCTGCTTATGATAAAGATTGTAGTGATTTTTATTTCATCTGTTTGGGTTTGTTTGAGACTTTACTTACTAACTCCAGGAAAGAGTTACGTCAATGTTCAGAATTTCCTATCAATGAAATAATGTGATGCCTAGCCAGCCTGTGAAAAATTTGCTTTATTGTTACTCTGGAAGATACTGTCAAATGTAATCTAGAAAAGTAACATTTATGAATTTTCTCTTATCACTACCCTCCTTTGTTAAATACTGTATTACAATTAACTCTAGCCCCAATGATATCTAATAATTTCCTTTTGTATGTTTGCATTTCCTTCACATTTGTATTGTGAACAGTGGTTAAAACAAGACATGCTGAAGAAATAGCCTATTCTTTTACTACCAACTGGATTCAGGAGAAACTATTTATTTCCACTATTTATTGCCACTTAAATGGCAGAGACACTGAGGTCCGTTGTGAAAAAACAAAAAAAAAAAGAGAAAGGAGAGGACTTATTTCTACAATCTTGCTACACAGTTAGATTGGTGCAGAATTTTAGCCATATAAATAAGCATCCTCCTCAAATGTTCCCATACTTGTCATGACACTACAAAGAGCATAGGTCTAGTTCTGAATAACAATAAAAGAAATCTGTGTTGGAGTGAATTTTGCTGCTCCAGGGATGGCAGCTATTCCCCTGGCACAGCAGTATTCCCTGTTTCTCACAAACACTCACTAACAGCAACAGACAGAGGGGAGGACAGAAAGGCCTTGTTTTCTCAGTGCTCTATTGATAAGCAGGTGACAACCCCCTAAGTCAGACTGAGATTCTGTGCACATAAACTGGATCCAGAAAATCCATAAGATCCAAAATCCTTATGTTCTGTCTGCTCATCCTTGCCATCTGAAACACTGCCATGTCCAAATAAGAACACAATAGTTCTAACACATGATGCCTGAGGTCATGAGTTGCAGGGTAATGTCAAAGTCTTATTTCTGTCATACCCTGGAAAACCAGAACCAGTGTATTTGTTTGTACCCACTGGAAAAAAAAAAAGAAATAACAGAAAAATAGGTTTTTTGGGCACATTTATGTCTACCTGTTAACAAGTTTAGAAATAGAAATAAAATAGATCTCTACTTTTGAAATCAGGCAGTAGCTTCTGAAAGTGATATTTACAAACAAATGATTAGTACAAACAACCTCTAGTAACACAGTACTGAAGAGTCAAGAGAAGAAGTGGCATTTTCATTTCTTGATCCCTGCAAATTAAGATAAGGTGCTTTTCTGGAAGTCTTAAGCAAATACCAGTGTGTGTTACGGAGTCTAGCAGAGGGGCTAAATGGGTGAAATTTAAATACCTTTTATCACAATTATTTAAGTGTTCCTTTTTTTTTTATTATTATAGACATCGCAAATGAAATTATACTAGACACTATATTATTTATGAGATGAACATCAGTAGTTTAAGAATTTTATCTATTACAGTGGATTTTAAAAGTTTACTTTATCTCTGTAAGTATAACCACGCCACAGCTTGCAAGTGATTCTTTTCTATTCTGTTGACAAAATGAGCATATCAAAACATGATAGCCCATAACCACAAAATAAGATTGAATTACTTCTTTGTCACCCCTTCAGTTTGTGGTTTACAGACTTCAACATAAGCTAATTATATTGATGTTCCTAATTATAAAAGTTAGGAGAATTCTCATATCTTTCACTGAAGTAATATATTCAGTTGATTACAAGTAAGATTGGAAAACAAATCTTTTAATGACATATGCAACATGGAATTGTACTAAACACAATCACACATTGCTCAGCAAAGCTGCCAATAAAGTGAAACAAATACACCTCCTCAAATATTTCAATTAAATGAGTAATTACCAGTTTTCTAGTATGGAGCTTCATAGAGTACAAAGAATAAATCTCATCAAATAAAAGCAAGACACTAACAACCCAATTTCATGCAGAATTCCAACTCCTGAAAGGTCTGAAGCCTCAGGCACTTAGAATTTACTGTTCTCATTCACAGAAATGATTTGCAGACCTAAATGAATATTTTAGGGTTTTTTCTTTGAGCCAAATGATCCATCTGTTTACTAAAACAATTCACTGCAAAGCCAAAGAGGTCATTTCAGGGTAAAACCTCCATCTTAGCAAAGGGTAAACCAAACAGGGTGTCAAGTTGAACTATTTGAAGTATAAAGTAACATCAGATAACATTTGATGATGGTCAGATTGTATGATCTTTCTGTACCAGCATTTTTAAGACTGAGATACAAAGAATCTTTTTCTTAGACAATTAACAGATATTTTTATTTCTATGGCATTATCCCAGTTTTACACTGCTGAGTAGTGTTGATGATGAACATTATTTGTAAAAATGCATATACTCCAACTTACAGCTACACCACCAGACAAGGAAGTGTTTTCAGTAGGCTATGAATTTGTAAGTTGAATCAAGGCCAGAAGCATAAGCCACAAAACTTTTTCATCTTATTCCATGAGAGAAGATGAATGGGAGAAGTTGAATGGAAGAATAAGAATGATACTATTTATATCAAATTGTTAATTTGCAGTAAAATTTCCATGTTTATATGGATATTGGTGGCAAGGGGAAAAAGAATAAAATAAATTCAGTGGGAATATGTTTGTCTGAGCTGAAACTATACCATATCTCCTAATTTTAGAATTACCAAAAATTTCAGTTGTGTTAGATTTACAATACAGGGTCAACTCCCTTTAAATGGCTGTATTCTCAAAATTAGAATCAGTTTTTGCTTCCTAAATAGAAAAGATAATAGAGTACTTGTCGTGATTCTTCAATTACAATCATCATTACCAATAATTACCAAGTATGACCAAGAATTAAACACCAGATTCTATATAAAATAAAATCTGTTCCCAGTGATCTGATTTCCTCCAGTTATGGTGCTTCTTTTTGCTAATCCTTGCATTGCAAACAGGTAGGTGTAAATGCTGTCTTAAATCACAATGTTCTGAGATGGAAGATACCCACAAGGATCAGCAAGTCTAACTCTTAAGTGAATGGTTCATATGGAGATCAAACCCACAGCAGTGCAGAGCCTAGTGGAGGAAAATAAGCACAAAAATCTGAATTGACGGTATTGTGTATAATCTTCCAACTTAAAAGTTTATCTGATGGGTAGAAGTACCATTCTGGGTCCCAGTCAGAGTTTATTGATGCTTTTGAAACATCATACACAGTATACCTCCATGGACCCCAGGGCCTATTCTGATTAACCCAGACTCCCTTGCCATGAACATAAATATCAGTCATCACCTCCATCACAAAATTCCAGGATAATTTGCTTTACTCACAGGTTTTTCAAAAAGTTTTTTTTCTAAAGCTACAGTGTAAATTTGTAGAGTGTTCTTGTTGTTTTGTTTTGTTTTTTCATTTAAAGATTCCATGTACCTGGTTTAGAACAGTGTTTCAGAGGTAAGCTTTCTATAAGCAAGTTCTGTGCTGGTTCCACCTGCAGCCAGCACAAGAAATGGGCTACTCCAGAGGCTTTCTAATGGATGATCTCAACATTTATTTTAGATGTAGTGAATCATCTGCAAGTGCTCCTTTCTGCCCTCTTACTGCCAGGCTGATTTAGCCTTTTCATGCACCTGAAGTTAGGCAGGATAAGTCCAATCTTTAAATAGAGTGCAGGACTTTGATATGCTTGGAAAAGGTTTTCACAAGAAGTGTCTTCAATATCTTGTTCTATATTTATTTTACACAGGCCTTTGAGTTAGCAGTCTGCTGCAAATTCTGTGAAGAAGCAGTAAAACTTTTAACTAAGAGTTCTGAACTTGAGTGGTTTGGCTGAATCACGGACCATCTGATTGGATCATCTGAAACAAGCAGCTCAGCTCCCTTCATTATTTTCACAGAAAATTCTGCAACAGTTGTTTGCACACAATTAATTAGAAAGTGAAGTGGCTATAAGAAAGAAATAGACTAATTACTATTCAGTTTCCTGTAACACCATAGCAATTCTCCTACTATCATGCAAAGGACAAACAATTTCTTTTCCTAGCCAGAAGTTTTTCAGTACAAGAGGGAATTGCTCAAGCCGCAGCAAAGGACTTCAATTAAGTCTTACATGTACAAAATGTGTGCGCTTCTCTCTTTGCCTCTTTTGTCTTTTACCCATTCTTTTATTTCAGAAGGAAATCATGACCTCTCTGTGCAATTAAGATCTTGTCCTAATGTCTATATTAGAGGTCTCAGCTCCTACTTCTTTTTGAAAAAAAATCTTTATTAAACTTGCTTTACAGTGGCTAGCTCCCTGATGTTGAATATCGTAACATCTATCAACAAGAAAATTCTTGGCATGTTTTTATATAACCTTGTACCTCTTTTTGGCTTATAGAAAAAAATTTCATCAACAAACAGGGCACATGATGGAACATTCATTCTTCCAGTAAAAATTTCTAGGATTACTTTTTGTTGACACAACCCTGAAATTGCAGATCTTTTATCGGGGTGATGTTGTTTTTTCCTTGTGCCTATTCTGGAAAATGCATTTTCCTTTGAAATTCATGCAGATGGCAAGAAATTGTAGTGAATCTATATAAAATATCAGCATTAAAATCAAGTCTTATTCTCCAAACATGTGGCATATTAGAGAAAGAAAGAAAGAGAGAAAGAGAGAAAGAGAGAGAGAGAGAGAAAGACAGAAAGAAAGAAAGAAAGAAAGAAAGAAAGAAAGAAAGAAAGAAAGAAAGAAAGAAAGAAAGAAAGAGGAAAGAAAGAAAGAAAGAAAGAAAGAAAGAAAGAAAGAAAGAAAGAAAGAAAGAAAGAAAGAAAGAAAGAAAGAAAGAAAGAAAGAAAGAAAGAAAGAAAGAAAGAAAGAAAGAAAGAAAGAAAGAGGAAAGAAAAGAAAATCTGTCTCTTCTGCCTATGAAAACCTCTAGAGTTTCCTGTGTTCTGCCGTGTTCTGTACAGTACATATGAAGTGTGATGACAATGATGATGGTAAGAAGTTGATTCTTGCTTCAATCTGTTTTCAAATCTCTCTTGAGTTCTAACATCCAGACAAGTGTTTAATCCTTATGTCTTGCTTTCAAAGCCACAGATAGATTCCTACAAAGGTCTTTAGATAAACAGTAAAAGTGCTGAATGTTGTAAAAACATAAGGGTTTCTTCTTTCAGATCCATTCCTTTGTACACTACTTTTTATTAGTTTTGAGATTATTAGACACATCGGCTAGAGATAAAATACTGATATTACATAGATTTAATCTCATATGAAAACAGATGCCATCTTTAAAATGATTTAAACCCATACAGGTGCTTTATATTAATCAAATTCTTTTTTGCTTTGAGTATGACTGTGTCAACTGAGGTGCTTATCTGTTCATGTTCTGTTCAAATAAATTACTGCTAATCGTGTTTGAGGGCATGTTTAAGAGTTTTTAGACCGGTAATAGATATTACACCTTTTCAAAACTATCATAAATATTATACTCTAACAGCTATAGTGCATCTGGATAACATTCATTGAATTGAATTGATTGATAATCATTACCACCTACTGTGCTGCAGTAGCCAAACCTAACATAATGTTGTTATTGCAATGTGCAGAGTACCCTTGAACTATACAGCAAATATTTTTTACCAAAAAGAACCAAAGATATGATTTTCATTTCTCATCAGGATATACAGTTTTAAACTGAGGGAGGACACCAGGATTCAAATTTATTCAGGTGAAAAAATAAATTTTTTTTGGACTGAAAACATAGAGATGCATGTGAGGTACTTCCACTGAGCTGTAACTCTGCTGTTGTATCACCAACTAAATTATTTTCAGAATGGAAAATTAATCAAGTTGAGACATATTAAAAGTGTTTGCAAGTGGCAAAGAACACAATGGAAAAGACTTGGGTAATGTCACAAGGTAGGGCCATACAAAGTTCTCACTGAGAGAAAGGAGTAGGAGAGGGAAAAAGGATTCAGAAAACTTGGCCATGAATTTCATGTGATGATATTATGCTACCAGAAGGAGATAAGGGGAAAAATGAGGGAAGGGAAATTGGAGAGCTAATACTGAAGAGAGTTCAGTTAGAATATATTGAAGGAAACCAGGAAACAGGCAGATGCAGAAGCTGAGAAAAAGTGACAGCCATGCTCTAATGAGAAGAGGAAAGGATTAGAATGGCTTCAGTAAGTCTAGCAGCATAGCATTAGCCCTGAGAAACCTAATGATGTTTGGGAACTTAAACAAGGCCTCATATCTAGTCTGGATGCTATTAAGGCAAATGAAAATCTTTAGCAGCAGCACCACTTGAGCTCTTATTCCAGTGTTATGACAGTTACTGTTCATCAAAAGGCTGCACTGCTGAGAGGAGGACTGGCTTATGCATTAAATATCTGAACAGAAAAAAAACCCTCATCTTCTGAGCATACAGGAGTCCCTACCCCTTTCTAAATAATACTCCCCTCCTTATTTTCTTTGACAGGAGTCAAAATGTTCAGCATTTGACAGGGACTGAGTCTTAAGAATTGCCTCCAATCATCACTGTCTTTCTACTTTCCTCTTGGCTGCCTATCTCATGAAATATGATTTCCCAAGCCCAGTGCCAGCCACCAGTGTTCTTCAATCAAATCCTTCGTAGAGACTCACAAGTGTCACATCAACCAGTCCAGCACCTCATTATAAAACAGAGGGTGAAACATTGGGAAAAGAAAGCAAACAGAAAAAGAAAAATGTAAATAGCATCACTTCTTGGTTACCAGGTGCATTTTATCTTATCTTTCTCTGTCTCCCAGGCTGTAAATTCCTCAGGGATAAGGGCTGTTTTAACAAGTGCCTTTTCCAGTGTTTATCACAGCATCATGCATGTGTCCTAGCGCAGTGACAAATCTGTCACAGAGCTACTTTTTAGCTATTGTATGTTATCTTATGCAATACTACTTTGGGATTATTAATTATTATGTCACATGATTTCTGTTTTGCCATAGCAAAACAAAAACCAAGAAATTTTGATTTCATTGTCCTCTTTCTAGGAGACTTGTGCCAAGCCTAACTTCTCTTCAGCCTGAAACATGATGCAATGCATGAATAAAATAAGTATTCAATTTGTTCACTCACACCTTCTCTATGCTGGGATCTGCTGCTGTTTTGTTAAATTTCTCCATGCTGGTCAGATTGCATGAGATTTAGCAAGCTGAACTATCTTTATACCAAATTTTAGAACATTTCTAAAAGCTGTCCTAAAGTCAGGACTTGCCATAGAGCCCTGTATTCTGAGCAATACTGTTCACCTATTAGTCAGCAGCAGACATTCAAAGCATCTGTACCTTTATGTCTCCATCCAATTTCTTCTTAGTTGTATTTCTGCAAAACATTTTCGTTTTAAGAGTGTTGATTTCAGTTGATATCAATGTAATTTAATTCCAAATTCATGGCATACTGGCCTTTTTTTAACCAAGCCCTGTCTAACACTTTTCCTTGAGGCAATGATGTGTGGGTGAGCACTTTCTTAGCACTGTTTATAGCCCAAATTTGCATTTTTTTCCCTTCACCTAACATGAACTGAAACTAAAGGAGGAATTTGTTGGTTTTGCTTCTTTTGGTACAGTGATCCTTTATGCTTTCTATTCATATTCCAAAAACTCAGTGGTAACATTTCTCATTTAATTAATTTATTTTCTGCCGTTTATTAATCTGCTTTTTCTACTATCTCAGTGAAGTGGATATGTTGTATAAGCAAAGAGAATTTTTCCTGGTTGTGTCAAATGGTAAAAAAGGATGGTTTATGGTCTGGGATTAGCCCTGAGAGATCACAGTTTAAAAAGGTAAACTCCAATCAAATTTTACATACGCACCTACATATATAAAGTGTATGTGCATTTGTATATTTGCATACAAGCCTAACAGTCCACTCACAAAACTCTATGTTAATACATGCTTTATTCTTTCAGGTAAAGCAGTGCCTGCTCATATTAGGACCGTGTGACAACAGGTCATATGGCATATATTTGGTGAATGAGAGCAATATTTCACATTTGAGCTAACAAGACGCAGGAGAGCTGTTCAAGAGCTCTCAGCCTCTTATTTCTCATCTAGAGACTTCATAGTAGCTGGTATTAAGAGCAGAGCTAAGCCCAAAGTTTCATTGAGCTGACAAGCAATGTCCCTTGTGTCTCTCCATTTCCTTGGAGAGAAGGGAGTGCTCTTCCATAACTTCCCTCCACATCCATGTGGAACAGAGTTATGTATTTGTACCACCATTTTGTGGCCAGTCCCAGGAAGAAAATATACACCCTCTTATGTGTGCCAGAACACATTCACAAAAAGAAGCAGAGAATTTGGGGCTAATGTATCTTTTTTCTTCCTAAACCTCAAGTTTTCAAGTCCTAGCTCTTCAAAACTACTTTAAATGAAAAGTCTCACTGTTAGGCAGGACTTCTAAAATCCTAGTGCTTGCCAAAACCAGAAGGTCTGAGATTATTGATTACTTAAAAGAACTAATTTGACACCAGCTGCAGGCTACTGAGAAATAGTGCAAATGCCACCAATGGCTTATTTTGTTAGGGTTTGGTTGGTTATTTTCTTAGATCCTGCATATGAAAGATTTAGGCAGCTGTGAAGGAGGGAGCTGAAATTTCCTCTCATCTAGTGTGGGGAAACCCAGCCAGGGAGTTAGTGTGGGATAAAACAGGCTCTCCAGTCAGGTTTTCCCTGGTAATTGCCATGAGGAAGTAAGGAGTCACTAGAATCTACATTTTGCAGTACATCCCCAGAGCGGAAGGGGTAAAGCAGAGGTAACGCTCATTTAACAAGGATCCATGCCTATGAATAACATTTTCTGCTTCTGACTGAATTCCAGGTCTCAACATACGTGACAGAAATATATCCATTTACTACAGGATGAAACGCTACACCTAACCTATAATCACTGGAAGGCTTATTTTTTAAAACTCTCCATTCGGTATTGATATAAAGACATTTTCCTTTAGAAATGAAAGAAGACTAAAGACCTCATGCTGAGGAAATTATGCAAATTTATCAAAGCCCATACAAACCAATTAGTTTCAAGATCAGAGGTGACATATTTTCTAATTAATACCAGTTTAAGCTTCTATTTATGAGCCTATAAATACACCCTCACAGGAACATGTAAAAAAGAAGACAGAGTATCTGCAGAAGAGGACCTGGTAAATTTTGTACCACTATGCTATCCTAATAAATAATAACCCCTGAAGAACAGCTTATTGATAATTTACAGGATTTCTATTATTGCCCTGTATTTATGAGTTTACACAGGAGTTACAGACTCAAAATTTGCTAAGACCATGGACATAATGGCTAGATCCTTTGGGAGCCTTAAAGCAGAGCCTTTGATTCAGGATATGCTAGAGCAAACATTCATTTGGGGGCTTTCCTTGTGGCCACAGTAACACCACCTGCCCTAAAATGGCTGCTTTGAGCCAGCTCTCCCCCAGAGCAGGCAGTCAACTACTGCTCTCCAGTGCATTGCTGCCCCTTAATAGCCATGCACTACTTTTTTCCCAAATTCCACAGCATCTATTCATTTGGGAATCTGTGGCAAGCTGGACCAAGGCCAGAGAATAGTCCCCCTGCTCTGCCTTCTGCTTCTGGCAGAATGGCCATTCACAGACCTGCAGCTTTGAGCAGGATTAGTAGAGGTGTGTGGAAACTGCCCTCATGGCTTCAAAAGGAACGTGCAACTCTCTATTTTTTACTGTTCAAGAAAATAATTAAAAAGAATAATACACAAAGCCTGAAGTATTTGATGGCTGAAGAGGATGTTCTTTAAATTTTCTCTTTACTGCTAAAGTAAATAATCAGTTCCATGAGAAGCATTTAAAAAAGGGAGACTTAAATATCTCAATCTTGCTTGTATTAAATCACTGTATTTTTATTTTCACTTTTTACCCTCTTTAGAATTCTTTTCACTTGTCTGGTATGTTTTTATTTTGATAAATCACCATTTCAAAGGAAAAATTGTTTTACTAAACATTAATTCCCATTTCACACATTAACTTTCCTGCCAAAGAATTTAATTTTGTACCAGCTATCCCTGTAGGAAGGCTGTACCAGGATTTTACTCCTCTGATGCACAGATGCATTTTTCTAATTTGTAAGTATATTTTTAGCCATTTTATGCTTTTCTTAGCATTGTGCCAACGTCATTTTTATGTTTGATCATTACCTTGTCTTTCTCTGATGGATGCTTTTGGGAACAAACCTTCTCCCTCAACTTTGTTTCTGCATCACTGTTTACCAGTTGTCATTTTGTGATTGATATGTACACTCAGGTGTTTTTCCTTTATCGTTTCACAATCATGAATTCTCAAAATTGTGGTAGATAATCTAAGCCCTCTAGTTTATGACCTTGTTCTTCACATACTCAGTCTCACTTCAGTTCTGGTAGTCCTTGTGGCGAATACAAATTTCTCTAAATGTTGGTCTGATGTCCTTCTCTTTTTATGGTATCTGCAAATCTTTCCATACATCATATTCTTTTACAGGGATGGTTAGGAAAAAAATAATCTGGGGCAGAGCAAAGACAAGTTTTAGAAAGATAACTACACTTTTACTTTACCTCAGCTTCAATATTTCTAGAGTTCACCCTTCAGCATCACCCTTTCATACTCGACTTAATGATATTTATACTAATTACAGTCTTCTGCAGTGTACTTTAATTTTTGCTTATACTGAATGAAAAAAAAAAATGTACCCAAGTCCAGGTATATTTATATTGAGTTTCTGCTTTTCTCTCATCTCAGGAAATCTGTTATCAAAGAAAAAATGGCATCTCATAATTTGTCTTCACAATGTATATAAAATCCTATCTCACTTTCCTTTCCCCTCCTTTGTCAATCATAAATATGAATCTCATTTAGCAAGACAGTGATCACAGTGTTTTCCACAGTAAAAATCTACATCCCTGTCAACACACAGTCTTTTTCCACTCACCATAGTCTAAACACAAGCCATGCATATCCACAGTTTCTCTTCAGTTTAGACCCAATATTACCAGTGCACAGATTCGAATGCATCAGGCAAGTGTGGGGAACAGAAAGACATCTCCCACCCTGAGTTCCAGTTTCCTGCCAAATCTTCCACACAGTCCCTGGTCTTCTACCCCCATGTCCTTTCTATTTTAGTTTTTTACCTCCCTCAGAGAACCTCAAGCCGATGTCCACTCCCTCTGCCTCCATCAGAATTCCTACTGTTCACCTCTCCTCCCAGGAACCATGCATTTCACTACCTTGGCTCATGTTTCTGTACCCTCAGCTGCTGAAGGAAAGCAGAGAAAACTCGTGCCCCTCGCCAAAACTTTGCTTTTAAACGTACTTTTGCTCAGAATGAGCCTCTTTCATTTTCCAGGCATCCATGCTAACATTTGTGGAGTCTGGCAAAAAAAAAATCTGTTAAGTCTGTTTTTAATATAAAAGAAGCTGAAAAAGAAATATAAGATTCAGCTGAAGTATTCTTTCCAAATTTGGTCTTTCCAGGAATTTTGCTTTTCTTGTACCAGGTCCTTCTTCAATCAAAGCTCACATATCCAAATGAATGAGATCTAGCACCAGATGAGATATCTCATTATTCCTTATTCAAAGTAATTAAAAATATAGTTGAAAAACTTTGGAACAAAAGAAAATAGAAAGAAACAGGGTAGATAAAGAGTCCTTCTCATGACTGCTACAACGAAACAGTGAGATTTTTTTTTCCCCCCAACCCAGAAGTTTGTTTTTAGCATCCCCCCAAAATTCTACAAGTATTCCAAGGCACCTTGTGGTCTTTGCAATGGTAGATTCTGTAGGACAGTGGAACAGCTAAAGCTTCTGAAAAGGCCTGATCCTTTGGGAAACAAATAATCCGTGTTTGCTTTGCCTGCCTGATTTTGTATTCTTGTGAAAGATGAGACTCCAAGAAAACTGCAGAGTAACACCCCCACACGCACACACACACGCACTAAAACACTGCCACTGGCTTAGGGACCAAGAGAATAGGCCAATGATTTTGGGGGCATCCCGTCCCTCGGAGCAGTTCCCACACTCAGATGCCTGTCAATGGTGGTGCCAGTGAAGCGTTACCAAAGTGCCCCAAACACTTTGTACACTGGGATCCGGCGGGACAATGGCAAAGTTCAGCGCTGGAAAGAGATAGTGCGCTGAATGCACAATGCCAAGCTTTGTCTGCGGGGGCTTCTGTCGAGGGAGAGGGCTACTTAATCTCCCCACTTGCCCTGGGGATTCTGGCTGTTCTAATGTGTCCTTTTTGAGAGCCTGTGAACTGTAGAATATAGGCTGGTAACAACTTTCTTTGGGACTGCCTCGGCAGAACCAAAAGCTGCCAACACAGAATACCAGCACAGTGGTGTTAATGAGCACAAAGAAGACCTTTAACTGTTTTTACAGCTACCATGGCTAGAGTTTCATGTCATTCCTTGGTGAAGGAACTAATTCTTTGGCTTGTTTTATATGAGCCTAGCTTCTGTCATGCTGCAGAGGATGGCCTCTTCACCCATTTTTCTTTTTCTTTCCTTCTTTTTTGAATGATAATAAAGCCTGATGCATCTTTAATGAACTGTGGGGCTTTCAGAGCTTTTTCCCCCTTCTTACTATAAGGTGTAGATACAGTGCATATTTACTGAATGTTAGAAAAAAAAAATTAAATTATTGATTAGTTGAAGGATGAGTAGCAAATGCAAATCACAATCACTGAAACATTTAAACATTCAAGGATAAACTCCTGAAATTCCTGAAGTCAGAAAATAATAATAAAAAATAATCTTTACTTCAGACATCTTCTAATATTTCAATTTTTAAAAAATTATAATAGTTCATTTTATGTAATTTGGGTCTTTGGCTGTTTATTATCTATTAGAACTATGACTGGGAAAGATATTGTAAAAGCTATACTACATATTAAAATGGATGCACAGTGCATGCACAAAGACCCTAAAACCATAGCACAATATCAGAGACACCTTTTAGAGGAATGAATGACCCGAGGCAATTGAAGGAGTCCTGTGTATAAACAGACCAACCCAAGGGTTTTCCACTGTCCAACCAAAAATGCTTTCTCTATTAGCTGCATGCCACATTACCTATATGTAGCCATAAAAAGTATAAATCATTTTCACTTTAAGCTCTGTAAATGGCTCTCTCTGCACTTGTCAATTCACCCACAATAGTCACATGAACGTTTGTGTTTGACTGCTCTCTCCTTCCCTCCAGGTATTCAGACACCGTGTGAAACCTGCATATATCCATATTAGTCTCTGAATATCCTTTTGTTTCCTTTTGATCCTCCTTCACTTCCTTTTTCCTTTCTACTTCACTCTGAATTTTTTGCATTAAAAATTAAATAGATACAGCGCAACTAAGGTTGAAGTGTTAATGAGCTACCCAGGGCAAAGGACACATTCAAAAGCTGCAGTAAGTAGCTTTTTGCAGCAGTAGCATAAGACAAAGAAGTACAGTTGTTCTTTGTATGTATATTAGCCCTTCATATCAAATAATAAATGGACCATAAGCAAGGGATTCTTGCATATGCAAGCCCAAAATGCAGCTGCACATTCGAAGCTCACTAGCTTGCTGCTGTGTCTTGGTGAATGAGTACACTTTATGGTCTCCTGAGAAATCACAGATACTTGCTCATATAACCAAATCAAAACCAGGCTGATCAGACTGACTCCACGAGAAATGCATGTGGCAGTTAATCTGGAAGCATTAATTTAAATTTACTTTTAGTACTTTGGGGCTTTCTCTATCTAGAATCATTTACACGCCACTAACTTTTTATGTGGAAAGCTCAGCTGGGAAGCAAACCTGCTTTAACATATCCTGATGCCTCCTGAGACTCAGCAGCAAGGTGAGAACTCATGCTAAGACACTGGCTTTACACCTGTGTGTCACGAGCCAAATTCACAACCTATTTTAGTAAATCATTGCACTCTTCACACATAACGGTGCAAGATGGTCAGTGAGGTCAATTAAATAATGTGGTTTAAGAAGAAAAAATGTCATTAACAGAAAGCTGTAAAAAATTCCTTCTAGTTTATATTAGAATCGTGGGATACAGATTTAGGTATTTACAAAAAGATAAACTATGCATGGGATTTTACAGGCAATGGAGTTTTGATTGGCAGCAAACGTTTACTGAGAACCAGAAGGTCCTACAAAACCAGCAACTCAGTCCTGTTGTAGAAACTCAGATAAACTGCTATGTTCAAGAATTTCTAGGGAACTAAACCAAGTTATACAGAGTCAATATTCAAAGATGTCTTTAAGTAGCTAGCCTGGCAGATTAGATTTTCCCTAGAAATTGTTGTCTCAAGTCAAGCACAACCCAGTTGCTCTCATTTACTTTTTTCCCTAATGGTATTTTGAACAAACATGTTCCTTTGGAATGTTAGACTGTTTCAAGTATTACTCTAAAATACATAGCTAAGATAGCAATAATGTAGTGATGCCAGCATTTAATTAGTCACAACTTCAAACAAAACAAAACACAAAAGTGTGTTGGTTTTTGAAGACAAGAGGAAACATGCAAACATAGTCTACTAATGAAAAACATGACATTTATTATCCAACTTTGCAGGTAAGTGTAAGTTACCTAATACATGCAAAAGGTGTTGGATGAACCTGAAGAACAGGAGGTAAACATCTATTGTTTGCCTTCCACATGGGATAAAATGTCACAAAGAACTAAAAATGCAGTTAAGTGTCTTGGAAGTGCCCTTATGCCACTGGGTTAGCTTATATCTGTCTGGAGAAAATGAACATGACAAGATGTGATAGGTGTAGAAATCATCAGTGGCATGACATTTCTACAGGCAGGTTTTCTGTCACTTGTACTCACAGGCCCTGGGGTACTGGAAGAGAAGTAAATATTTGGTGAAAGGAGGATGAATGTGGCTGGAGCAAGGTCATGTCCATCGGCTGCCAGGACACAAAGTGGGTGGATTGATGTATGTCATCATGTTTGATTACCTTGTGGAGGAGAGACTGCTTTGGATAGAAAAGGCTAAAAGAAAAATCTATTTTCCAGGCTTCAACAGTGAAAATTAATCTTTATATTAGCAGTTTAATTTCTGACCTAAAAAGAAAAGTTAGTTGGCCACCAGAGATTGAGTCTGGATTCTCATGAAACAAGCAAAAAAAGTGAAGAGGCAGAGAAAGGGAAATTAATTATATGAAAGCTACATCCACATTTCCCTCTCTGAAGCTGAAGTCCAAACAGGAAAGCTTCTGTGGCTTTGCTTTCCATGCAGCCAATGCCTGTGACTCTCTGTGGATACAGGGAGCCCCTAGGTGACTATAAACTGCAGATACCTGCCTGAACACAAATATAGCTACATTCACACATCTGTGTTTTGTTGGATCAATGTTGGCTGCCAAAATAAGTATTATTATTTCAACTAATAAATAAATAGCATTATTAGAACTAGTCAAATTCAAACTCAATTTTGAGACAACCCTACTTCCATAATGAAAAGCTAAGGTCTTGTACTCATTATTTTTATGTACAGAAAGTTATTTGATAGTGGAGTAATACAGTTTCCAGAAATTATCTGCAGCAGAATCTTACTAATTCATCCTAATAAACAACATTGTTATTTTTGATTTATATCTTGTCTATATGAGGAAATGAATGCACTATGAGCTAGTGTGTGAATTAAAAGTACACTTGCTACTCAACACCAAGTCCTTGTATGGCTATGCTAAGATCTAGATTAATCCCCCTAATTTTGGGCATGTAACTGAAGAATCCAATTTAGGAGTTTAATCATCTTGTAATTTTTTTTCTATTGCCTGTGAAGAATCCATTTGAAATTTCACTTATGCTCTAGAAAAATCTCTCTTTGGTTATTACATGCAGAGAATAAGTAAATAGGTTGCCTCAATTGTCTCAAATACCAAAAAGTTGGGTGAGATGTATCCTGGTGGGAGGGTGCTCTAAAACAGTGAGCCAAATTTATGTGCAAAGAGGCACCTTGTATAGGTGTTGGGCTGGCTCCAGAATTGTTCCTTTTGTCTCCAGCTCAGCAGTGAACAGGGTTTGTTACTGTGACTGCTTATGTTGTGCTGGCTGTGTACACGAAAAGAAGAGTTCTGTCTTTGGGGATGTCAAATCAATACTTCTTTTACAAGCTTCAAAAGTTTGCAGATTTCTATGGAAAGGGTATAAATAAAGAAAATAAAATCCTCAGGCCCTTCCCCTCTTTCACTCCCACTCCAAAGGACACTAGTATGTTCTGTCTGGTCCCTTTCAGCTTTAACATTTCCTGCTACACTCAGTGAAATTTAAACAAAATCACTTTTACAAACATTTAAATGGAAAAGTATGGAGTTTTGTCATTTCCCTCCTTGTGTAGCACTAATTAACAAAGCCTTTTTTGTGAGAGCAAAAAGCTGTCCTTTTTTAGAACTGGCATGCTCCTCCTTACTGATTCCCAACTGTGGTGGCACAATCCAGTATTTTTGAACAATGATGAGAACAGAAATAGATGGAATTCAATAGAAGCATGAATAATGGCAACCAGAAACCGAGTGGTGACATAATCTGTCTTCCAAACTGCCTTGAGATGTAGTCAAGAAAACACCACATTGTATCTTGTATGTTGTGATCATCTCTGATAGGTATCACCAAATAGTTTTCAGGACAGATTTATCAACTCCAGTTAGCCATTTAAGCATTTTTTAATGAAAGCTAGCTTACACACTTATGTCATATATGCCTTCAGTTCCCACTTCCTAATGATTATCAGCTGTTTATTTTCCCTCTTGTGCTTGAAAAAAGTGGAGGTTCTGCAGTGTTTTCCATGTAGTGGTTTCTGAAAACACACTCAGAGGGATAAGCCACATAAAACCCATATTGAACAAACATGTTCAAGGGGGCAAAAGAGACATAATGCTCAGGAAGCATTAAGATGCATAAATATACAGCAGAATACAAGGGAACAACCAGACTGTGGTAGGAGGCTGTTAAGATTTCAAAACTGAAGGAGGTGGATGAATTCATTTTCAAGAGAACAAGCCCTGTTTCCAGCTGATGCTATGTTTTTGTTCCAGCACCAAGCTTTAAGCATGTTTTCTCATTACTATTTTAGGGTATCAGAAAAATAAGAATATTTTTAAAAGTGGTATCTTTTTTGCAGGTCTTATTTTTTATTTTTTTTTGGGTAATAAAAAGCCACTGTAATCCATTACTATTAAAATAATCTAACACAGTGAAGATGCAAAGTATTTAAATACTGATTGAATTTACAGTCCTCAGAGGGATATGAACCCTCACAATTTCCTTATTATAGCTTTTAGGAGAACAAGAGATGCATGGCTGTTAAAGCTGTGCTACGATTTATCACAGTCTCCTGTTTTCATTTGTTTGGGACTTTCTGAAAGAGTCTTTTTTTGGGCTGAGACCTCTATAATTGGTCTCAGCACAATGGAACTCCTCCTCACTCATCCCTCTTCCTTTCCCATCCCCCTGCCTTCAATCTGTTCAGCATTTTTGTGTTAGTGGTGAGTGGAAAAAAATAGCGCTTATTAGAGACTTTTCTTTGGGCTTCACCCGTGATTCAAAAGCTGTCTAAGAAGAAACCAAGAGAATTTTTATCTGGCACGGGGAGCAGTGCAAGCTGCCCAGTTTAAAGGTGCAGTTGAAATACACTGGCAAAGCGCCCTAGGAGATGTTTTAGTTGTCTCTGCCACAGACAGGTAAAATCCTTCCAGTTCCTTCCTGCCCACTGGCATAACATCACGCCCACAACTCTAGAACCTTTCTGATTGCAATTGCCAAAATCATCCCAAACTATTGGGACCATAGAGAAGTCAATAAAGCAGCAAGATCAAATAGAGCACAGTGAAAGCAAAGGTATATTTGGAGCAAATGCAAAGGTTTGCCAGCTCTTTAAGTAAAGCCCTCTTCCCCTTCTTTCAGATGGACCTGTACATCATTTTCATCTCCATTTCCTTTACAGGCAGCAAGTGCTGCATCCTCCATCTTTTTTCCTTCTCCCCATCATTTCTTTCTGATCTTTCTTCTTCCTTTTCTTCAACCCCCTTGTGACATTTGCTCCTTGGACTTTGGTCTTTTTCACTTGCAAAGTCATTCCATTTAGTTTGGTTCTACTGCCAGTGTCAGTTCATGGGGTGTTACATGCAGCCCACAGCAACACACCCTACAAAAACTGTAGGGCTCCATTACATTGATAAAAACCAGCAACTCTGAAAGAGAGTTCAGACCCCTGGCAAAGGCTGAGCTATAGTTCAACCATACAAATCTAACACAGGACTGCACCAGAGGGCTGTCTGTCGGAATCATAGAATTGTTCAGGTTGGAAAAGGCCTCTGAGATGCTCCAAGTCCAAGTGTTAGCCCAGAACCACCAAGTTTTATTTGGGATCCAGTGATATGATTTCCTTAGCTATAATTAATCACTGCAATGTTTGATGTAGGTTCAAACTTGAGCCCTGCTCCTATTTTTCCTCTGTCTTACGTTTTGATAAGTCACTTGGGCAAAGGCAGGCCCTGAAGTCTCCATTCGTGCCAGGTCTGCACCAGTGGAATGGCCCAGATTTCACTCACATTGCTCCTCAGCTGGATGAGGTCAAGGGGAGAAATACTCACAGTGCTGTGTTGCTTGCACTTGATTAAATATACTGACACTATCATTAATCAAAGTTACATTTTAATGGTAACTTCACTGTGAAATATATGATTAATGCTGTTGATATCAGAAGAATAACCTTCTGTTATCTTGCAACCACTTTGTCTTCTTTAGAATGATTGGCAATTCGCATTTGAGGGTATACACGAGTGAATGAATGCACATGTGTATTTATTAACAGCTTTTATGTATTTATCTACAGTATCTGTAATGCAGATTTGCTGCTCTGTGTCTCAGGCTGCCACATGTGATATGTGTAGAAGCAATTTTGTTATTTACATGTGTGAATAACCAGTGGATGTTTTCAGAGCAGCTCACCACACCATTCCCTGGCACCCAAGGAAAGCCTGGGGCAGCTGAGTGCCTGCACTCTGTAGCAGGAGCTGGGCACATTCTCTGCACTTCTCTGAAGGCACAAAACAGGGGTGTAAAGGAAAGAGCATATTTGGCATGACATTGATTTATGGGGTGCAATGCACTCCTTCTGCACAGCAAACACTGGTGTGGAGATTAGGGGAGGTGTACTGTACTTCCTGTCCCCTTGAGAGTCTGCTGGCCCAGTAAGGATGAGGGATAAAGAACTCTCTGTAAACACCTGTTTTTCCCTTTGCCTTCTGCACTATTGTCATAACCACAAAAAAATCTAGCCCATATATTAATACAATTTATTAAAAAAAAATAAAATCGCAATCCATAAGGAACAGGTTTACCAAACAAACAAATCACACTCCTAGCTGTTCTCTAATGGGCCTGCTTCAAGGCTTGGTAATTCCAGTCCCTGTGTTTACTACATACACTGCATTTCCCTGAAGGAACTGACAGAATTTGTCTTGAGTACTGGAAACAGATGTTTGTAGCACATGCATCGTGTGTTACGGCTCTGTTGCATGAAAAACTGTGGAGATAAAATTCAAGTTTCATGGCATGCAGAGTTATAGGATTCCACTAGAGGGAGATCAGTAGATAGCAGAAAGAAACAGTCTCCATACAGAAAGAATGATAGCAGCATGATCCTATTTTTCCCTAAATTGGCAGTTTTAGGTATGTTGTTCCTTCTGCATTCTTGAGTAACTAGAATCTACCTATATGTACTTTCCAAGGTTTTTTCATATTTATGCAAGAATTTATGGATTTCAGTTATTTCAAAACTCTCTATGAAACTGAACTATGAAACTAAAATATCTACAATGAAGATCTAAAGTTTAGCTTTTTGTGTTGAAATTTTGGTGTACATGTGTCTTGTAATTGAAAAATAAATATCAATACTCAAGAAATACAGCTACTGGATCACACTGATGTGTTCCTTATGTCTGACCTCTATAACTTTTATTGTATGTACTGTAATTTGAGATTTAAGAAAATAAACCTGCAAAATACTCTATATTTATGTATTTTAGATTATCTTCCTTATGAAAAGAAGAAGATAATTCTCTGGAGAAGAAGAAATCAATCCTTTTAGCATTTAGAATATATAAACAGCAATAAGAATTCAAAATTTTCCTTAATAACTACATGTAGTTCAGTTGACAAAGGGTAACCAACACAACACAGACATGGTGTAGAGAACTAGGGAATGGTGTATAACCATGTCTTGGAATTTACAATTTTCATTCCTTGTTACCATTCAATTACAATCATATTGTTGTTGTGCTGTCCTTTAGCAGCAGATAAAATCCCTGGACTCTGTGTGTATTCACATATTTTTTTAACATTCATGCAAGAGTAAACTCCACTCTTAAAAGCAGTGGCACACACCTCACTGTAAAGACTCTGTTGGCTGTTACTTCTCACTGGTTTTGGCAATAGTCTGAATCTGGCTTGGCTTGCACCCAGAGCAGCTATAATTTTTAAGATAAAGTACCTGGAAAAAGGAAGAATTCTTTCATGGGCATTTCCAAGCTAGGTCCTTTGCCCACAAACAGGAAATAATTTCAGATGCTGTAAAAATGTAAAAGTATCTTTTGTTCTTATCAAACATAGCCTACCTAGTGCAGGAGTTGGTTTCTGGGACTAATGAGTAACAGGGAAAAAAGCTAACATTCATTCATAGTAGACAAATAAGTTAAGTCAATGCTACAGAAGAAAATATGGGCAATTAGTCCAGCTTGGGAAATATGGTCTAATATTTTCAAGAAATTGCTTCTTCTATATCTGTTACCTATAGTTGTTTGTGTATTTTTACATTGCATTCTGAAATTAGCAAATTTTTATGCAGTCATCCAACTTCAATTATTCTACCAAAACTGAAATGACATCAAGCTTTTGATTTTTAAATTCTAATGTCTTGATGCCAATGCCTGTTTTATTTGAAAATCATGTATTATCACACAAATAGAAATAATACAGCAATCAATAGATCTTTCTATAGTTATGTGACTTCCTGTAGGAATAAAATAAAATATTTCATTTGGAAAGGACTTCTGGCAATCCTCTAGGCCAGCTGGTTGACCAAATCAAGGCTGAGCAAAAGTTAAACCATGTTGTTGAGGGCACTGCCCAAATGCCTCTATCACTGACAGGTTGGGAGCATTGGTCACCTCTCCCGTGTCCAACCTTGGTAACGAAATGGTTCCTAATGTCCAGTCTGCACCTCCTACAGATTCAAATCACTCCCACACATCTTGTCTCTGGATCCCAGGGAGAAGATATCAGCACCTTCCTTCCCATTCTCCCTCCTTAGAAACCAGTAGAGACCAACAAGGTCACCCCTCAGGCTCCTTTCATCCCAACCTGACAAACCCAAAGTCCTCAGCAGCTCCTCACAGGAAACTCCTTCCAGCCCTTTTGTTGCCATACTCTGGATACATTCCAGGACTTTCACATCCTGCTTAAAATATGGGCTCAAAACTACACACAACAATCAGGTGCGGCCACAGGAGTGGCAAATACAGTGGGATACACTGAATACAGTCAATACCTGTCTTAACTAACTGGTTATACTGTTTGATGCACTCCAGGATGTGGTTTTTGACCAGCACTGCCAGATCTCTTTCTGCTGAGCTGCTTTCCATTCACCCTGCTCCCAATTTATGTTTTTCATCTGATGTTACCCCACCATGGGTGAAGAATGCAGCATTTGGGCTTGTTAAATTTCATCCCATTAAGCACTGCCCCTTGCTCCAATCTATCTGGACCCCTCTGCAAGGGTTTTTGTCTCTCAAGAGAGTCCACAGCACCTCTCGGTATAATCAGCAAACTATTTTGTTCTTCACATTTCTGTGAGTTCCAGTAAAAATAAGGGACTCACTTCCCTGCACTTTGGACCACACCTTTCTGAGGATCTCCAAAGAATTTTTCCCTTCCTTCCAATATGCTTAGTAAATAATATAATAATGAGGTAAATGAAAAACAGGGTGTAAAATGTGAGGGTGTAGAATCCCTCCTTTGGCAGGCAAGTTGCCTCAAAGTACAGTCAGTCAAGAGATTAATGACAACACATCTGTGGAGATATTGGCATCCCACCCAAAATTACTTGGGAACCCAGTGGCTGCCCTTGAAGGATCATAGGTACAAGATTCCAACTTGCTCCTGTGGCAGGCAGCGACTCCAGCCTGTTCTGGCAGCAAAGAGCAGTGCCAGGAGCAGCACCAGGGCACTGATGCTGACACATTCAGAAGTGTCCCCACTGCCACTGTGCCTCCCAGTAGCCACAGCTGCCTGACAGGCGATGGATGCACTTCATTGTAAATCCTTCAGAGCAGCACAGAGCCTGAGTCAGCAAGAGAAGATTCACAGTTTGTATTGAAGCACACCAGGGACAATGCATTCTGGAAGGCAGATGGCTAAAGTTTTGTTAAACAAAGCTATGTGAGATCAATTGGGTTCACTCACTGGTAAACAGATGTATTTTTCAAAAGCTGGGATCCCTGCCTGGCTGTCTTTCCTTGTCTCTCTCAAGTAATAACACACACATGGCTAACAGTAGATTTTACTAACATTTATGTAACTTAGATCTGGGAGAGTTGATGTTCAAGTGGTATCTTAAATCATGATTTCTGGGAGTATAAACTTGTGTTTCCTAAAAGTTCTTCTTTAAAAAAACGTATCTATTTTGGAACCTGTTTTGCATTTTTAGTTGCAAATTTTATTTTATGAGTTCAGAATAAGAAATTTCTTAGAATTTCCTTAAAATTCAGAAATACCAATCTGGCTGTAAGTTTAAGCTAAACAAATATCTTAAAGACAATTTCTTCTATCATGTGAAATTCTCTTTTCAGGGATACCAAAAGGCAAGCTTTGAAAAGAATCTCAAGGAAAGAAATCAAATAATTTATCTATCTAAAACGTGGCAGAGGTAGCCTGGAAAAATTAGCATGCAAATGAAAATGTTATATATTTATATATACACACTCTTATATATATGCATTATATTATCTACAATGCAAATTCATTTTTGCTTTTATTTACATTCACATTCAGATAGATGATTCATCAATTTAATTCCACCATGTATGCTGGGAAACTGATATTAAATAAAGTACAGCTGTAAAAAGGTGCAGTTTTTGTGCTACCTGACTGTGGTGACAGATTTTTTTTTTTTTCCTTTCCCTTGGGAACTACATTTTTCAGAAGTGTGAGACATGCATGTTCTCCACTTGGCTGATTCCTGCCCATATTTATTCATAAATATGGGTATAGGCATTACTGTGCATTCACAGAGGTGTCTTATTATTTATAGCACTGTGATATGTATATTATTTGTGGTATTGTAGCTTTTGAACTTCATGGTGCACAAAATGTCTACAAGAGGTCACTGCAAGATACAGGAGGAAAAGTTGCACTAATTTGCTTTAGGAGAGATAGCTTTAAGTCAATTTAACTTACAGTGATTTTCATCCAGCTTACAGTAGGTGCTTACAACACAAATCTTCTTTCAGCTGAAGCTGTGTCAGCTGAAGAAGATTTATCCATGAGTCACTGCCTAACACTTCCCAGCTGGAAGCCAGGTTCCTGTCCAGTTGCCCCCTAACCTGTTCAGTGAAAATGAATGATGTGAGCTAAGCTAAGCAGCGACTTGCACCTCTCCTTTGCTCACTGATTTGGGAGTGTTTGCAAGCAGGAGCTTGCTGGGGGCTGTACCCTCCCTACTCTCCAGCAAGGTGAGCCATGGAAAAGACAGGGAAGACCAAAGGTGTTAGCTGAAGATGTATGAGCAATCTTGGTACCAGTTCAGGTAGGTTCAGCTGGCACCACCAGCAGACTGAGACATATGTAAAGGTTTAGGAGCCAGTGCTCAGTGAATATCCCTGTCTCTTCTGCAGTACTTCTGCATGGCATCCTGCAGGAAAGCAACAGCCATGGAACATCCTGCCATGGTCTAGGTCACTAGAACTCAACAAGAGCACAGGAACACTGGCTGCTATTTAATCCCAAAGACTGTGAAACCCTCTAAGTTATGTAATGTAAAATCATAGAAACATTTGTGTTGGGAAAGACCTCCAATACTGCCCAGTCCAACCTCTGAGCCATCACCACCTTGTGAGTTAGACCATGGCACTGAGTGCCATGTCCAGTCATTTCTGGAACGCTTCCAGGGATGGTGACTCCAGCACCTCCCTGGACACCTCCCTGGGCAGCCTATTCCAATGCCAATGCCTAACAATCCTTTTCATGAAGAAATTCCTCCTGATATCCAGCTGAACCTCAGCAGTTTGAGGCTGTTGTCACCTTATCCTGTCACTAGTTGCCTGGGAGAAGAGGCCCACATAAATAAAAGTCTTTTTTTTTTTTTTTTTCTTCTGAAACCTGCTCTTAATAACCTGCATCACAGAATGAACTGCACTTCACATTTTAAGCTTTTGAAATATGGAATGATGAGGAATTCAGTGCCTGTTTGATCATTATGTTAAAATGTGTTGCTTCTTTCTCAATCAGATGTCTGTTTCGACCATTCACTGTTCTGCTCTGTGCTGCCACATTCCACATCAAGTGCCATTTAGTGAGGATGGTAACACACATTGACCAAATTTCTCCTTGCTCTTACTTTAACAATTAAGGTAAATAAACTTGCCTGATTATTAGACTTCCAGTAAGAAACACAAAATAGACTGACATCCTCCTGCAGTCATTTTTTCAGTACCTTCTGGTAACAAATATTGAAAAAACTCAAAATCTAGGACTTCTTTCAACATATGGGTTTGCATCTAAAATCCCAAACTACATAAATTGTTTCACAGACAAAACGAAGGACACAAAAATACAGTTTTGCTGGCTTTCTATCTGTTTCAGATTCTGAAATATTCTTTTCAGACTGGAGACATTAGGTTCACTCATCTATCTTCTAAATCTGCAAGTGGGAGAGTGTGTCATATGTCACCTACAGTGATAGGCATTTTGTGCATGTATAATTATATTGTGTGATATAAAATTATAATAATCAAGCATAAGGGGTGGATCAATCTGCAGTTTGAATACACAAGTGATGCTTTGAATGAAGAGTGAGATCCTAGACTCACTGAAACAAATGGAAAAGTTCTGTTGACTTCAGTGGGATAAATAGTAAGCTTTTCTATTTTCAGAGTAGGATTAACAGCAAAATAATTATTTCTTTTCAGGTTTTGTTTTTTTGTGTTCTTACTGTACTACATAAGAATGTTCACAGATTTGTCAAAAAAGGTAGACATTGAATACTGATGAAGTAAACTCACCAGGCACACACAAGCCCATATCTGCAGACTTTCCCAAGAAAATTTTTAATGTTAGGTGTTGCTAATAGAAAAGCTTTTCTTGCCACAGAGGTGCTATGAAGGCTGGAGCAATGGGAATTTTAAGTATTTTATCCTCTTATGAACTCTGCTTTCATTTAGGACAAAATTAATTCAGCAAAAAGTCTCTATTCTTAGCTCTTTAGAGACTGGTCCTTCCTACCAGATTTTCCCATATACATTGATTTGATAATATATAAATTGCCAAGAGGAATTAGCTGAGCCCGAAAAGCTGTTTATAATTCTTCCCTTTCAATTCTAAACCAAGCTCTAGAAACATATCAATTATTTTTTTTCCAGTAAGTCAATTTTTATCCTATAAGCCAATTGACCCAAATATTTTATTTTCCTTTAATAATGGTATAGCCCTGTTTTAATCTCTTAACTACACACAACATTTCGTATAAAGCTGTGAAAATTCAAGACCACTAATAATATGACGGGTCTCTTGTTCCCACAACAACAACAAGAAAAAAAGAACACCTGTGTGAATTTTAAACCACCACACTGAATCATTTGGCAAGAGATCAAACAGAGCAGCATTGTTTCCAATTGCTATTCATTTATGTGCTGCCAAAACACATTATAGTGCTTTAAAAGTGTCGTGCTGATTACCACTTCCAAAGGAGATTGCATTTCTACAGGTGATGAGCTCTGCTTCACTGACTCTCTCAAAAATGAACACTTGCATTGTTAATGCTCTCTCTCACAGGTTCTGAAGCACATAAAAAGACTTACAAAGTTTTTCAGAAATATGACTAAGATATTTATTTAAGTGGTAGTTTTTGTTGGTAAGAGATCTAGGAAGCTTAACCTAAATAGCACCTAGGCAGGTGTTGATGATGTAATTTTGTAGTTTTCGAAAAGGTTGTTGGTTTGAGACAACCATGACTGACATCAACAGATAATTTAAGAGATAATTTTCTGACTAGTCACATCTTCAGAACTTCAGCACATCTGTAAGTAAATTAAGATTATTCAGACACTCATAGCTATGCACCTACATGACATGCAATTACAAAGTGACTATAATTTTTGGACTTGTTAGTGTTGAATTGCCATCACCCACCCAAATTGCAGAGCATCTGCCTCTTGACTAAAGGGTTAATGCTAAGAGGTGTCAATTGAATAAAATTAAAATACAGCATTTCAACACTAATTTACACATTGTATTAAGTAATTTTCATGAGTAGCATTAAGTGCATCTTACAAAGCAGGTGGAGCTTTCATGGCTAGATTGTGTCTTCTGGGTCAAATTGAAGGAAGAATATGTCAGTGAACAAAATGCTGTGACATACAGAGCACCAGGAATGATTTGTCATAAAGCATAAAATAGGTGAGTTACAGAAGTTAACAAGGTCTATCTTTTCAAAGTAGACCTTCTGTTGCTTACTTTTCAATAAAATAAGATTTTAAAAAAATCAAAACAAAACTGCAACAAAAAAACCTTCTTCCATAGATTTAGGATTTATAGTAAGAAAGGGAACAGAAAAAATGCGTAGTTTCTCAGGAGTCCACAGCCAACCAAAATTGTTATCAAGACTTCTAAAAACTGTAAAGAAGACATTATAAAATGATAGCCATAAAAATCTGTCTTAGGTGTTCTACAAAATGAACAGTCATGATTCTTTCTCTATAAGGTTTCTAACCTTTGAGAGAACTAAGGATGAAGAACAGTGGAGTTTGAAATAGTTCTATTTCAAACAGAATTACCATGGAGTCTCTTTGCCACAATAATTTCTGGTTGCCTGAACCACATTGTTACACTATTTGAAAATCTTATATTTTTCAACTGGGTTTTTCATAAGAGACCAAAGTTGACTGTTCATCACACAAAGCTGGTAAAGCAAAGCAATCACTTAGCAAAGATTGATCAAACTGAAATAATCTCTTTTTTTTCCTACCAAAGTTGCATGCCTGAACACTTAGATCTGATTTTCTTTCATTTTCCCATCAAGTAAAAACTACATATAGTAGAGAAGCAATTGAAAAAATAGCTCAAACACAGTCAAAATACATTTTTTACTATAATTCCATGTTTTCAACAAGAAGACAAAGACTTCTTCCAGAGACAGTTTTCATGAAAAATATCTGAAAACACAATCTTGTTTAAAATAATGTTGCAAGAAAATTTCAGTCTGACATAATTAGAGCCTAACTGCACTCATCAAAAATAGATATGCATAAATGAAAAGCGCATCTTTTCAGAAAATAATCTGGTCTTGAATAAATCAAAGTTTAAAAAAATTACAAATGCTATATTTCCAGAATTGAGGGTTATCTACTACATTGTACAGCAAGCTCACTCACACTCATATCAGGACAACCAGTACTATTTACCCCACAAAATTAATGAATTATTGTCAGGAAACTGCTTTTTGTTAACTGTTCTAAGCCAAAAATTGTGTCACATCACACTACGGGTTGGATTTCAGATCTAATTTCCCTAGGACATAGCATGTATCTAGATGTACTCATGGGAAAAGGGAAATGTCAGGATCTGCCCTAAGGATTTTTCTTTTGGGACTCACCCAAATGGGGACACAGACTCTTCTCCTGATCTGTTTTGGCCAGCTGTTTACAGGGTTTTCAGACTAAGATAAAAGAAAACTCAAAGGAATAAATGACCTCATGGGATTTCCACTCCTTGGGGTAGAAGCCTACTAAGAGCAGTTTATGATATTTCCCAGCTGTCAAAGTCATAAAGAAAGCCTTGAGTTAACTAATTTAATATAAACAAGAACCTCCAGACTCCATTGACTTGGCTTACATCAAGTTTGCAAGTAAAGATGTTCCAAAAACTAAAAATCTGAGTTAATTTTCCACAGATATATGTGCAGTGGTTCCACAAAATATAACCTTTACAGAAAACTTTTGACATTTCTTTCCATAACATATCTGTTTTAATTTGCTGAATGTGACAATGGAACTGTGTCAGTTTTCAGGTTTCTAGCATTTAAACCAAATATTTTAGTTCACAAGGATGGGAGCTACTCTGTGGGATATTTCTGTGGCAGGTGGCAGCCTGCTTTCTTTCAACACACACCACACATGCATTCATTAAAAAAAAATAAAAGAAAATAAAAGAAAAAAGAAGAAGAAAAAAAAAGAAAGCACTGAATAAATTCCAATTTGCCATGATTATGTGATGTGTGGCCTTGTATTCATGGAAACTCTCACCTATTGGCACTTGCAATTTTGGTATCGTGTAATTAAATTGATTTTTTGTCAAGTCAGTTTTAAACTATGTCTTTGAGGTAAAAGGCCAGTGCATTAATCCACTGTGGTATTTATTATTTAAATACTAATCAAGAGGTCAATTAATGTTTTCATTGCTTTTGCAAATGAGTAATGGAGTACTGTTCAGAGCTCTTGGGAGAATCTACTGTTTAATAGGAATCCAATTTCATTCCTTCTTTTCAAATGGCCCTAAATGTATTTATTATGCAGCTCTTACAGTTTTTTGTGACTGGAGGGCTTCACTTGAGCTCTAATCCCTACACTGCACATCCAAGAACTTCTCAAATATTCTAGGATTCTAGGTCTGTATCTATTGCAAGTGTGTATCTATTTTCCTGTAAAAGGGTGTGATGAATATACAGCTGATGTAAATGTATGAATGAAACTCCCTGCGCCAGACATGAACTGGGAAATCTCTATTTGATTCTTATTATCTACAATATTGAACTGGAGGAAAATTAGGCCAGCAAGGAATGATTAGCCCCTTTGCTAGAATTGATCTATGTGTATGGAAAAAGAGGTTTTGATATATACATTCCTGTGTTTGCTAAACATCTGTATAAGCTCTATTTCCCCCACTCATTAGTGATAACATTATTTAATGCATTTTGTGCTAAAACCAGAATTTCAGTTCCTTTATTCTATGGGAGTCAAGCTTGCACAGCTACTTCATCACTTAATGGAACTCCACGCTGCTGTAAAGTGATTTTGGTGTAATGTTCTTCTCATGGTTGTCTGTTTTATGATAAATTGTAAAAATCTGTTGTCCCCAAAGCCTGCTGGTTATCCCAGCTTGGAGCAGAGATGCCAGATGTCAGCACAGGAGAGGAACAGGTTCAAGATCCTCATCCTAGCTCAGTCCTCCTCACAGTCTCTATGGCATCTGTTACTTTTTGCTCTATTTCCTTTGTTCTCTTGTACAAAGTAGAAAAATCAGACAGACAGATAGACAATAACACCACTTTCTGCAAAAAACATCTAGAACTTTTTTTAGGAAGTGATACCTAATTTCTTCCTGCTGCTGCATTTGGGAACAAGGCTGATTGACCAGCTAAAATCTCATTTCACTACTGCCTCTAATGTTGTACAAGCATGGAAAAGCTATGGAAATGGCCCAGAATCTCTTAAATTGTTCTTAAAGTTAGGTCTTTTTATATGATTTTGATAAATTGGGCTGTTAGACTGGATTTTTTTAATCTAAATGAGTAACAATAAGTAATGACAAGCAAAATTTGCTTCTCTATAATGTTTTAGTAATTAAAATTATTTTTTAAAATCCTGTAAAATACAGTTTAGAAGCCATCACTACTATACTGATAAACAAACCAAACCTAGAAATACATACCTAAAAGTGAGAGTTTGGGAAGAATTTGAAGTATTTTAGCCCCTCAGAATATTAACTTTACCATAGTAGAGAAGAGAGTAGGATGCAAACACGACCATTAAAAAATAAGTGGAAAAAAAAACCAACCATGAACACTGCAGAACAGGAAACATGACTGAGCTCTGCTCTTAGACTGAAAGAAGACAGAAAATTTCCTTCATGTACTTTGTGTAAAGCAAGCCCTTTAGCTTAAGTCGAGTTGCAGACTGTCTGCCTCTTTTTTGACCTTGCTCATCCAGCCCTCATCCCTGATGTATGAAGTGCGAGGCGAGGTGCTGAAATGCAAAATAGGGCTCCAAATGAGGATCACGTCTGAGCGTGGGATGCTGGGGCCTTCAAAGAGGCTCTAAGAGCAAATCCACCACAGCAATCCAGCATCACTGCTGCTCATCAGGACTGGCATGCTCTCAAGGCAATCAAGGAGGTTGTCTGTCACTTAGCAGAGGTAGTTAATTGGCAGTTCACATCCACTTGAAGAAGGGTGCTCAATAACAGGATTTTCTGTCTCTGTGTAAAGGATGAAGCTTCGTCACTGTGCAACAGATTATTTTTTTTCATTGGACTTTTATCTGGAACTGAAACTTTGAAGGCTAGGGTCCTGCTGTCAGGCTTATTTCTTTTATTGGTTCTTGCTCCCTTTCAGGCTAAAGTAACACAAAAAAATTGAAACTGACAATTTTTTTTTTCATTACTAATGTATTTTTTCACAGTTTTTGAACTTTATATTCAAAGATTTGTTCTCACAGGAAAAGAATATCATGTCCAATTTATATCACAGTAAGACCCAAAAGCTTACTTTCAGCCAAGTGCAATATGATGCTCTCAAAAAGACAATTTTACAATATTTCCAACAGTTCTATTTCTGAGTGTGCTGAATGCCTAGCCAAGATACAATCTGACAAATGAGGTTCAGAATATGACTACTGCTAATTAGAGGCCGTTAACAACTGAAGAGAAGCATGTGGTACCAATGCTTCAGTGCCAACAGAGGGAAGGGCTTCCCATGTGATGAGAGCTCGCTCACAGGGTTGCACTGGTTCCCTGAGCAAGTCTATTGTTGTTGGCACCCGTGCTGGAGGGACAAGGATCTGCTGGGCTGAGTGTAGGCACAGATCCATCCCAACAGATGGCTTCTGTTGTGGGTACAGCGTGTGCAGTGTGCAGTGTGTCAGGGCAGTGATGCCCACTCGTGACAAGTGAAGTGTCTGCTTCACCTTGATTTTCCACACTCGGTTCTCAGGTCAGGGCATTTTAAAAACCTGCTCACAGAGAGATTTGTAGTATTCCTGGACTTGGCAGAGAGCTGGAGAGGCAAGCAGGGTAACAATGACAATCCCATCACCACCTTTCATCCTTCAGCTACAAGAATCCAGTGGTACAAGCCAAAATTTTTTTGGTAGGTCTGCCAAGGTTTGTAAATATGTCAAGGAGGGGAGGAAACTGTGTGACAGAACCTATGCTTGAACGAAAATCACATGTGGACAATTGACTCTCTGGTGCTTTAAAGAGAGTGAGCTTTTTGAGAAACTGCTGCTGCACTGTGGCAAAGCAGATCTAGACGCTGGAGGTATTTTAGCCAGATGTGCCTACTCCCCAGGAAGAAACAATACTGTACTGAAAGCATTATTCCTGATGTCTTGTCTATTTACCAGCTTCATAGCAGAGTATTACAATACTCCTGGGGAAAAAAAGTCCTTAAAACTAAGAATGGACAAATTATTTTCCTTAATACAATGATAATTTCAGCTTTCTTTCAAATTATGCAGTAATTGCTCAGTGCCACTGACCATGAATAATACATGACAGTTCATGGCATGAGAACAAATGGTTTCCTGAACAACCAGAGCAATGACTTTGGTTTCCTAAGAATTTGCCTCTTGCCTTCTTCTCCCAGCATTCCCATTGCCACAATTTGGTGCTGGTTCTTTTTGTGCTCAGCTCCCTCCCATGTCTCCCTTTTACCATTTTGGAGATGCTGGCCAAGACTCAGCCTGTGCTTGAGGGGAGCCTGCATGTACAGATCTGTTCTTTTGTCAAGCAATCTAAACACAATGGGACCTGCCTTCTGCAGAAAAAACCTCTATCTTCCTCCTCTGTCAAATTTAGTTGACATCCAAATGTGAAAAGCAGGACTGCAATCTCAGAAGCTTTGTTCATTTCAAAATGCAGACAAATCAAGACTGATTTTGGCCTTAAATCTAAAATATTTGTATTAATTTTATCTATTATTCTACCTTTGAAGTAACTCAACATTCACTTTTTTCTTTGTTGTTTAACATGCCATCATGTTAAACAACATCATGTTATCAATCAATATAATTTTATTATTATAAAAAATGTCTGATTATTATGGTTTATATTCTGTACAGAAGCAGCCCCTGATGCTCTTCCTTTGCTTTTCAACAGAGATTTACTAGAAAATGCTGAAGAGCAGTGTTAGGGAGACCTTGGGATTTACAGTATATCATGATTCCATTCCATTCCATTTTCATTACTTAACTGTGCTTTCCAAACAGACTCTGTCATATAACAAAATGTAATGTACCTTTAATAAATATTTTCCTTTCAGTTAGATTCTATTTACTCCAATGTGCAGCAATTGCAACCATCATGTAAAATGAGGTTTTCCTTCAGAAGGAGGAATAGAAGAGGCTCTTTCCTATTCTGTTGGAATTATACAGATCATAAAGTCAAGAAGAAATGGAAATCGAATTAAATTGTGAAACACAACCTTCTTATGAACCCTTGTAATTCATTGCTTGTGGAGATCATTCTTATTTAACCAGAACCCAAGGGACAGTGTTTCAGAGTCAGAATGTAAATTCCTTTCTGTACACCTTGCTATATGTGGTACTGTATAAAACTTACAACATCATTAGATTGCCAGTGGCTTGTGAAGTCAATGAGGACAGAAGGTGTTTTCTGATGTTTGTTTCACTTGAGAAGTTCATTCTTGGTTTCTATTGATTCTACCTGATGTACAGCAGCTACATCAGGAAATGTTCTATTCTCTGAGTACTAAACAAAGGTTATTTGGGAAACTCCATGCATCTGTCTTACCATTTTATGTGATTATCTATGAAAAGCATGTTTAATATTTTTAATATAAATAGCCAGGCATTTCTCCATCCACTGTAACACTTTCAATGCTCAAACCAAATAGAAATCCATTCATTCTGACATACAAAGGAACAATATTCATTTCATCATTGATTTCTGTTTTATGTTTACTGTTCATCAATGGAAATGTATTTCTGTAATGCAGTCATCTGTGAAATTCTACATGGTTTACTCCACAGCTTCATTTGTTTAGTGTTCTGGCCAATAATGTGTATACCTGTCTTGTAATAAAGTGGATGTGTGAAAATTAACTATTCTAAAACCTTATTCACCTTGAACAGAGGTTATATAGCTACATCTTTCTAATTAGTCTTCCATATTTTTATTATTTTCTTAACCAACACCTGTATTTTAAAAGGAGAAACCTTATTTATTCTAAGACAAAAATTTTGCAGTTTACCAGCTGTTGAGATTGCTGGGCATTCATTCCTCCCTACCCTCAGAGGTTGCTAAAGGAGTGGAGATCTGGTAGCTGCAGAGTGAATGAGATGTTCACCACTTCAGTCAGACAACTAATTACTGTTATATTTGCACACCAATCTCAGTAAAATTCCTATTGATTTAAATCCAACCTGATCTATTTCTGCTAGTTTTGCTATTGAATATATTTGAGGAAGAGGTGTGGAGTTTGCAGAGGTCAGATCCATAGAGAGATGGAATTTTAGGTATGGATCCACATAAATCTTTGTAAGGTTTAACCCTTCCTTTGAGCAGTACTGAGCAAAGGACTGGTAATCAAAAACAATACACCCTGAATTTCTGGCCACTTGGAAATGAACCACATCTCCATAAACAATTGTGAATTCATTTGTAACTCTATAGCTTTGAATAATCAGTATAAATAGGACCATGGCATTTAGTAACACACATGCAGCATTTTAGTATGGAGTAATTCAAGACAGCACTTGGCAAAGATCAGCAGGCCCAATCTAACTAAATTTACCCATGCCAAAGGGGGTCTTAAATGAAATTTGGATGCCATGTAATAACTTTTGCCAAAATAATGCTTCATCTACTGGCATTTCATAGAAATCATAACGATTTCCCAAAGATGTAAAAAATTATAACCTTGTGTTCAGCATTCTATTTTCTTCAATTGCTTGACAAAAAAAGAAACCCCTAGACTTTTATTGAGAAATCCTTGTATTCTTACATTATAAGTGGCAGCTAATAATACCAACCCTTCAATACTCCTCTCACTGGAACACAATGAAAACCTCTGGGGAGACCATTTAAAAAAATTAATGATATGGAACTACGACATAAAATTCTGAATATCCTGAATGGGTTTTTGAAAGAGATTTTTGATATATATCAGGCATTACAGTAAAATCTCTTTAGTGAATTAGAATTTTTCATCCTATCACACAGAGAGCCATACAATGTTTTACAAAAAGGTATTATGCTTGATTTGGTAGCCATGAGGAACTTGTATCTATCAATCACAGATGGACTGAATACAACACACACACCAGGCACCTTTGGGGAACATAAAGCTGTGAAATGTAGTTAGAGTGTAGCAGTACAGTTAATTTCTACTATTTTAGTATTATATTCCCAGGCTGTCTTTAGACAATCATTCTTTAAAGGAAATTTAATTGTTTCAAATCCCTTATGATTCTTGCCTGTAGGTGAAAGGACACATTGAAAATAAAAACTGTTTCAGAATGACACAAAGCTACTGCTTACTGCTTTGATTCTGTGGCACTATTCTTGGTTTCCTATTTGAATATTATGCATTTAACTATTTCGTTTCTCTGCCAGAGGAGGTCCTTCTGTTGCCCATTGCCCATAGGTAATTTAAATTAGAAAGAACACACATAGGAAATAATTGTTAGATTATATAAGCATTGAGGGCATGCTGGCCTAATTTTTTTTGATCCTTAGGTTTTGCTAAAAGACCTTTTAATGCTAAAACACTGAAGGATCAGCTTCAGTGAAACTATTTAAAATAATATTTATGTGGTAGGTCTGTTTATTGAATTTAAAATGAAGATGAATAAAATCTTCATATTTTATTTACTAAATTAAATTTAGAATTAATGTTTTTGTTATATATTTTTATATGTTCATAAATAGTATTTTACCCTTTCACTCAAAAACCTTGTTAATGAAAAGTATAAATTACTATAATCTTAACATCATAGGTAATATACTTATTCTTCACTCATTATTTTCTGAATGCTCTTAATTAAGGAATTCATTGATTTTGAAAGGGAAATAAGGTGCGTTATTGTTTTAATTTAGTAGCTAATATGATAGATTAATAGACTCCATTTTAAAGAAAATGCGTCTGCTGTGGAAATTTTTTTCCATTTCTCAAGATAGTGGAGTTTATTGTGCTAATGGCAGCATGTTCTATCTATGTCTATTAATCTAATATCCTTTCATGGATAAAGGAATATATTTGTAAAAATTAAAAAAAAAAATAGAGAAGATCTACTACTAGATGAATCAGAGTAAGATTTCATTTCCCAAAAGAAGGTGATTTTTTCTAATTCCCTGAAAAACTATTTAAATGAGGTCTCATTAGCCTCAGTGATTGGTGCTCAAGGTGTGCTGCTAGGTTTGCTAACCTTTTGATGAGATCCCTGGAGGTCCCTGACCTAGTTCTTCTCTGCTGACCATCTAAAATATGTTCTGATGCTTGCTGTTGTTAAGGTAATCCCAGCTCCAGTATAATTAGTGAGCCTTAAGCTATTTAGAGGTTGAAAAGACAAGAAACCATTCATATGGAAACTCACACCCTAGGTGTCTCTCCAAATGGAAACAACAATCATCGGGTGTGACCCTGGGAGCTTTTAACATACCTTATAAGATTAATTTCCTATGTAACTCTCTTGCTTAAAAAAATATTGATGTTTATAAATACAAAATATTATGTAGACAAAGCAGAGTTAGACATTCTTAATAATGGTTTGAAGAAAGGACACGAGAATAGTAACTGGCAGCATTTTTTCAAATGCAATTGTTATTTAACTCTGTTGGGAGCAAAAGATATCTAAATACTATGAAAGTATTTTAATCTTGGTAGGTTTTACGTATGTTGGAAAGAAGTAGTCATCTCTAGCTGAATAAAAAATAAGTTCCTCTAGGCTTTCTTTTGAGCAATGTCACTGAATGTTACCAAAAATTCAAGTAAAGTTATAGCTTGTGTATCAGTTTGATTTATAAAAAGAGTCACAGAAGGGTTTGAAGGCATCTTAAAGATCATCATCATAAAATTCCAATCCCCTGCCATGGGCAGGGACATCTTCCACTAGACCAGGTTGCTCAAAAACCCCATCCAGCCTGGCCTTGAACACTTCCAGGGATGAGGCATCCACAACTCCTGTTTGTTACAGACCAGTGTGTTCTAAAAACATATATAAAGAAACCTGTATTTCAGATGACTGCATACAGTATTTGCTGTGCCATGACTCTTAACAACTTTTCTAATTGCACTTCTATGGAACACAAAAAAAGTACAGAAAACACCAAAACTGTTCCAGCCCTCTACAGTTTCATCCCCAGACTCCCATTTTCCTTTTATCTTTGTAGTGGCACTAAGAAGCCAAACTCACTGACTCAGAAGGAAATGCTGACTCAATAATCTGTAAGGAGCCCATTTGCAAGGAAAACACCAGCTAATCACTCAAGCTCTTCTCCACTGCTGCTCCATTACAGTAGAAGTGGCAGGTGGCCAGTGGGTATTTGCAGTGCTTTGCTCACTGATTTCTGTGTAAGATGAAAATAAATATAAGATTCCACTTATATGGAACATTTCACTTCATTCTAAACTACAGGTTATGTTACAAGAGGCTGGGTATAATCCAAGTTCTTGTCCTGACTGTTTAAGTGCTCTAATACAGCCCTGAATGTTCTTTATCCCTACTGGAAAAGACAAATAAATAAGCAAATTAAGAACTCTAATTAGGAAACACTCCATACCTCACAGGACAGGACTTTCCACTATCATGGTAAAAAAAGAAGGAAACTACATTTGAGAATCTGCTAGAGGACTTAGGGCCCTGTGTTGTTCTAGTTGGACTCATTCTCTTAACTCAGTTTTAAGTAATTTAAAAAAAAAAAAAAACTTCCCATGGATAGTATTTAGTGAAGGCACTGCTGAAATACTTCAAGTGTAGTTGGATGAGCATTGGATCAGTCTTACCATGAACAGATGTGTTATGGCTAGAGGGAAATTAATGTAAGCAGCAAGAGATTGTAGTGAATCATAACTTCTCACAATATTTGGTTCAAGCTGTGTCCTGACGGATGTACAACCCTTCCCAGCGCTGTGTGCTCTGCCAGCAGCACTGCAGAGCATATCACAGGGACACAGTTCTGGGAGTGCTAGCTCAGCCTTTTCAAACTGCATCCCTTTGATACACTTGTCTGCCTAAATACGGCCGCCCTGCTTTGATCAGGCTGCCAAAATAACTGTGTCGTGACGCTTTTTCTTTATCTCACTTCAGCTTCTGGACAGCAGATTTTAAGAGCATCTGCAGCTACAAAAAGACCTTAACCTTAATACAAGGGCATTTCCCAACAAAATAAGTAGAAAATTCATAAAGATGCCATATGGGTATTACAAAAGAATTAATTATGGAGATTTGAAAACTAGATCCATTCACTCTTCAGAGAACTTATATAGGCTCAGATAAGAAGGAGATCTCAACAGGTATATCCTTTCTAGGTATTATATTTACAATCACATGGGTTTAAAATAGAAATAAATAATTTATCTTCTCTATTCTGTTCTCCTCTGAGACCCTACCCTCTTGGTATTTGTAGCTGCCTTGGTTTGGATCCATATTCAGCATGTAGGTAAGCACAGAAACACAGAGACAAGCTATCCTGAAACTCTTATCTATATACAAGTGGATACGCCTAAAACTGACGTATTGAATTTATATATCCATTAATTACTTTATTAAGCACATGTACTATAGAGGGATGTCTGAACATACTAGCACGGCAAAAGCACATCCTTCTCAATAATAGGGCTCTATAACTCTAGCTTTTGCTCCTGGGAGAAAGAGAAAACAGCTCCTAATCTTGGTGATGTTTTCCATCTTTTTCTGGAAAAAAAAATGCCTCTGCATTCTGGACTTTATGGGCAGACAAATGATCTTGCTGTTCCTTACATCTTCTAAATTTTAGGTTTTCAAGGAATATTTTTTGGCCAAGAAAACAGTTATCTTCAGGTAGATTAAGATCTATTAAAAACTTATTTTTTGTGAAAGTTTTCGCACTATAGGATCACAGACAGCTTGAGCTTGGTGGGGACCTGCAGGGCTGGTCCAGTCCCTCTTCTCAAGCAGGGCTACCTATAGCTGGGTGCCCAGGGCTATGCCCAGGTGGCTGGTGATTATCTCCAAGGATGGAGATTCCATGACCTCTCTGGGAACCCTCTGCCAGAGCTCAGCCATGCTCACATGAAAAAGGGAAAAAATCAAAACATTGGGATTACTGAGAATTGTATTTTTTCCTCCAAATCTTCAGTTCTTGCAAAGCCCTCCAAATACACGTGTGTGTTTGCTGAGTGGATGTCTTTATCTGCTCTCTTTAAAAATGTCATTTGTTTTTTACAAAGGGTTTCTTTAACTACTTGTTGCATAATATCTGTCTTTTTAAAATCATGTTCTGGATATAATTTTATTAATTCTTAAAAAGAATTTATTAATTCATTAATTTATTAATTCTTAATAAAGTGTCCCACAGATTTCTACAGTATATTTCACAGATAAGTTTCCTATTTGATCCATCTGATAATGGTCTGGATGTCGTAAATAAGCAGCTGGAATTTTACAGGAAAAGTAGCCTTAAAGCCATTTTCAGCCTCCTGTGATGTAACTTCTGTCCATTAAAAGTGGTCTATAAACTCTCTGCAATACTTGAACACTGCACAGTAGTTTTTCCACGTGAAACAGGTTTCTTCCTTCCCACCAGACTTTTATGCTAAATTTTCCTTTTGAGGTTTTGGAAGAAATCCAGAACACTAAGTTTGCAATCACTTGATCAATAAGTTCCTTTCACCTTTCTTTTCCTTTATCTTGAGCTTTCTGTCAAAGCTTATAATTTCCATTGATGGAAACACTTCAATAATATCCACTTGTTTTTAATCAAAAAATAATCTACATATGAAATGATGAAAGGCCTCATGACAGACCAGAGCACAAGTAAACTACCTTGCTGAAATGGAAGAAATTATACTTTGCTATCAAAAGTTTAAATCTATTGAAAAGTGATTTGGTATCCCTTGGGCAGTACTTACTCCTAACAGAAAAAGCAAAATTTTATATTTAGTTTTCCACTACTTCAGAAACAAGACAGAGAAATTTGTTCTGCTAATGATTAGACAGAAATAAATACAGAAAAATGTTTTTTCTGTGTTTTTTTGAGTGGTTAAGTTATGAATGTATGAGTGGGCTGGTTACTCTATTCCAAGTTTAGCCAAAATGCAACTCTTCTTTTCCTGATGGTTATTTGGAAGCAAACCATGAAATTAAGGAAATAAAATTAAAGAAAAAAGAAGGAGGATGAAGCAACTGGATCTTATTACCTCACAAGGACCATCTAATGGAAAGAAAATGAAGAGTATAAGCAGAGGCAGAGAATCTAATAAAAAAGCTAGTGGAAGAGATTATTTCAAAGCACTCACATTAAAAAAAAAAAAAAAAAAAAAAAAAAACAAAAAAAAAAACCCCTAGGGTTCTGCTTACATTTAGGAGTGAAAAATAATTTGGTATTTTCTGCAATAAAGAAAGAAGCAGTGAGTTTTAGTACTATTTTTTTCACTGCCTTTTAGGAAGTATTAGACAAAAGCCCTATAAATAATATGTTCTCCAGTAAATTGTACCACAGGAAAACATCTTCCTCCTTATACAAGGGTCACTGAAAATCAATACAGTTCCTTCTAAAAAGCTCTCTACAATGTTTTAACAGTAGTAGGTGATGGTTCAGCTTGTTAAGGTTTATGGATAAGCAACACACAGGAATCACACACACACAAAGCCCTGAAATCAAATGGCTGGCAGCACTTCCAGAGGGATCTGACAAAAATAACCGTGGATCTTCTGACAGATGTTAATGTGTTAATGCTGGGACAAGAGCTGCAGTTACCAACAGTGCAAACAGGGGAGGTGAGTTTTGATGGGCAGTCCTAAATCGACAGACTATTTGTGTGTTTAGACTCCCATGTATTGAGTTCAACAGCATCTCCCACAAAATTCCTGTATCCAAGCAGGGATGTTATGGTCTGGATGGGTGAACCACCAGATGAGCAAAAGCTTGATGATCCAGCACCTCAAAAGTTAATGGTTGATGGGCTGCAGCCTTCCTGGAGGGCTGTAACAGGGTCTGGCCAGGGCAGACTCAACAGGCAGAAGTCAAAGCAAGAGAGGCTCAGACTGAGCAGGATAAATTTTTTCCCTCTGAGGACAGGCAGCCAGTGGAGCAGGCTGCCCAACGAGGCTGTGCCAGCCCTGTCCTTGGAAGTTTTCAAGACCTCACTGGGTGAAGCCCTGATCAGGCTGGTCTGACCTGATACCTGACCCTGGATTGAGACCCCCAATCATTGCTTCCAACCTGAATTAGCCTGTACATCCATGATCCTAGATAGTAATTAGTATGATAAGTAACCAACAGTGCTAATATCTAAATTATAGAAAATACATTTCAATGTGGTTTTTTTTTTCCTACACTACTCATGAAAGTGCATTATTGTAGACAAAAATAAATTAATGTTCTCATCTATGCAGGGCATTGCACTGCTATGCATTTAATGTAATCATCTGCATTACTAACTTCCTGCTTCTTTAAATAAAACAATTTGCCTGGCTAAAATCAAATACTAACTTGTCTAACACCCTGATGAAGATGGGGGATAATGTCCTCTTACCTTGCTCATCCTGTGATAACTCATACTCTTTTGACCTAGTGGCAGAAATTTGCACTTCAGAACATCTTCACAAATTGCTTTGCATACTTAATTCGCTGAACTGACAGCAGTGTCTGAGGGTAATTTGCTCTGTCTTTGCTCTTGCTAGGAGGCCCTCAGCAGAAAGCCTCTCATCAACTCCAGGGGTTCCTGTCTGTGACAGCCCAAACGGAGAAGAGAAACTATAATATGCTGTGAATGCATTTTATTTTGATTTTACTTGTCTTATAATTAATTAGGCACACATGAACTCAAGATTAAAATGCTTATCCTGGGGAATCAAATCAAGCATGCACAGTCTCTCACAGCCTATCACAAATTTAAATATTTGGAAAGGAGATTTCAAACTCCTGGCTGAGAAGTGCTCTAGGATCTGCTCTTATATCAGATCCTAAATTTCTATCCTAAATTAACTGAAGCCCAATTTTTTTTTTTAACTGCTTCATCTTTTGTCAAGGGGTAACATGAATAAAAGCTTAGAATCCCCTATTATAAAAGCCCAGATTCTGAATACTATTTGAAGATAGGCTATTTATCCAGAACTGTATTTCTCCAAATTATAATAAGCAATGTGCTTTTCTTCTATTTGTTCTCTGAAATCACAAGACTGGCAACAAATGCAGCTACATCTCCCTTTCATTAAGGCCTCCGTCAAAACAAACTTTTTATTCCCTAACTACTTTAATAGCTCTTTCCTGCACCTTTTCAAGCTCAAATTCATCCTCCTGAGATATGGTGGTTTAGAAAAATTCCCAGCACCTCAACTGTATTGAGGCATTTACTGCTGTTAGAGTCAATATTAGACAAATTCTTCACACAATATTTTGGCTTTCACTGATTGAGAAACATGGGACATTGCCATGCTTTCTGTTTTAATAAAACTCTGCCTTGAAGGATCACACTATATTTGGAGGAGGAGATTTTCTATTAACTTTTTCATAAAAACTGGCAGTGCAAGTGGGACTACTTGTACTCCAATATTGCTAATAGGAGTTTTGATTAAAATATTATTGCTTTAATATCAGTGTTGCCTGCTCTCATTGACAGGAAATCCTGTTGATTTGTGTTATATTTACATCTATATTTTAATACATATTAAGGACAAATCATTAGTATCCGTGTCAGAAGACTTCCTGCAAAGAGAAGGATAAGACTGAAAGGACTTTTCTGAGAGTTTAGATGGACATGGGGAACAGAGAGCTTTGCTGATAGACAAGAGCAGGGGATTTTCTTTCCTCTTTTTTTTCCTTTTTTTTTTTTTTTTTTTTAAATAGGCATAGCAGTACCCATCTGTTCCTGGATTTAGAGTGCAGATGTACTCTAAGAAGTAACTTTGGAAAACTGGAAAATTGGTATCATGGGGCTTTGTGTTCTTTCTCCCAGTGACTCAAGAGCACACTTTCTCAGTTAGTAAGTTTTAAAACAGAGGAAAAGTGGGAAAAGAGTTTTAACTGCAAGCTTTGTACATATTCTGAGATGTAAATGTCCAGTTGAAATCTACTGTGTATTATCACGGGCAATAAGGATTCTTTTAAAAAGAAAAAAAAAAAAAAAAAAGTTGCTGCTATCTGATCTAGTGGTTCATTCATCCCTGTCAGATGTCTGTTGGCTCTGCAGTGCAAACAAGTGTTTGTTTTTCTCTACAGGTGGTTGCCACAATGAACACAGTGCAGTATAATTCTTGCATGGAAAAGAGATGTTTGTTTTGTTCAGACATCCTTAGCTACCTGCTTCCCATCCAAAATTGCAGCCTCCTCCAAATCATAAATATTCACACTCTGCAGCCTACACCTTCATCTGTTACTTTTTGCAGCCCATTAGCCAAACTGCTTTTTGCCATGTTTTTTTTTTTCCCCCCAATATTGATCTTTCTTTCTAACTTACATAAAAGATGGCAATTCAGAAGGAATATCAAATATTTATTTCCAACATTTTCATTTCTCATCCTGTTGCATATCACAGCTTTTTCTCCTCTCCCCTCTTTCTCTCAGCCACAAAATCTGTGTGTGCATTTACTGCCTCTACTAATCTTAACAAAAAAGAAAGAAAAAGTGAAACATACTCCCATTTTTTACAGGGTAAGTATCAGTGTAATTTCCACCTTTGATTTCAAATAAATGTTTTCTTGAACATGTTTTCTGAACTACCACTTTTCAAAACAAGCACCCTGTAATACAGAGCATAACCTCTGAAAAATAACTGGAGTAGAGGAAGAAATGTCTCAGACATGGCCATGAAATGAGGAGAGATTTCCCCTTCATTTCTTAAAATAGCCTCCAAGGTCTACCTATTTCACATGGGACAGGCAGTGATCCACTAAGAACAATTCCCCTGATGACATAACAACATAGTAGTAAAGAAGAAAGTCAACATAAGAAAAAAAGAGTCTTTTGTTTTACAAAAGAATACCACCACAATATTTTCAGGATTAAAATCAGAGGGGAAATAATTGAAGACTAATTTCAGGTCTCAGTTGGCAACCACATACTGGAAGAGTTGTCTGAGAAAACTAGGAATAAAAAAAAGTATTTGGAAATATCCCTTTAAAAAGTTATGACTCTACTTAATGAGGAGTGGTGATCCTTGCCTGCAGATGTTCGACTATATAGTGTTAATTTAACAAGCCATCCTTCTGTTCTCTGTAACACAAGTGATACTCTGTGATCTGTTAAATGATCCCCAATATTTATGCCACAGTTGATTTAACAGGAAATGTGCTACTTCCTGGGATATCCTGCATGCACACACTTCAATAGCACAGCACAATGCAATCTCAGAGATTACTCTGCAGCCACTGATTATGTGGAAAATTACTGAGGTTCATACTTGACACCTACTGCCTTTGCACTATTTTGGGGAGTAAAAAAGAAGCCTGTGAGCCAAGAGGAAGCATTTTCTTTACTATTCAGGCTGGCATGCCACATGTGATAACTGATGTGGAAATATTAATTACTTTAGTCCTTTCATGAAAATCAGCTCTAACAGTAAATATTAAACAGAGACATTTGTTTAGCAGCTTTAGTCAAAATGGTTTTATCCAATGCTTTTCACATTCTCCTACTCCCTGCTGCAGAGTTGTGGTTCTTAAAGCTTCTCCAGGACTACAGGACATCACTCAACACATCATCTGCTCCATTTAGTGACTAAATACAAGCCCTTCTTTTGGAAACCCTGATGTTTTTAAAGGCATTTCCTTCTCTGACCTTTTTTTTTTCTAAATTCTCCATCCCTTAAGTTCCTCTAGTACCTTATCCAGATGATTTTCCATATTCTTCCTCTGATATACAGTGGGAACTCTGCTAGATCTTTTTCCTTGCTTCCCTTCCTCCTCTGTTTGTCCCTATTCTTTTCTCCAGGATTTAAATAAAAAAAAAAAATTAAAAATGATGTGTTTACTATTTGGCACGAGTTTACTTCTCAACTCAAGTGCTCACATCCACAGTGGAGACAACAAAGCCTAAATGGATATGAAAAAATCTCCAGATTTAGGACAATAAATGATTGTGATAAAGGGGGTTTTAGGAGAACACACTGAAACCCTCTCTACAAGTTATGTACATCCACTTAAAAGCAGTATGAAATAGCTGCATATATTCACCCTGAAAAACACCTAGGGAAAAAAAAAAGAGGTAGGAAAACGTCATAATCTTTAATCCTGAAACTTCCCATACAAGCAAATGCTTTGCTTCTATACCTTGCAGCTAAAACTTATATGGAATAGGAGGATGTGCCCTGCAGATGTGTCAGTGCATCAGTATGAGCAAAAAGGAACAGTCCTAAGGTATAACAGCAGTTATCAACTTGCATGGGTTTTGTCCATGCAGGCACCACCTGAAGAAAGATACATGATTGAAAAATAAACTGCTCTTTATTTCACCCCTGGGTGCAGGCATCCTGGACTGAATCCAAGTGTTTATAGGAAAGAGTCAGAGAATTTTCAGTACAAAGAAGCTTCTGGAATGGTTTTCCTTTTGGAGAATAGAATTCTAAAGTCGAGAGAGCAGAAAAATGATCTAAGAATACTTCTGTAAAATCCATTAATTCCATATTAGGCCCAATGAATGAACCCACAATTAGGAGGGAAAAAATGGCAGCTTTACTTATAAGGTTGCATTCCAATAAATGTAATTTTTTAAATCTCTTACTGATTACTAAAGAAATCTCTTGGACAAATTTTAAAAAATACCTCAGGGCTTTTCCACATAAACCAAGGTATACACACATAGTCTTGCTGATTATTATTACATAGTGGAGAAAAACTACTGGATCATTAAATCTTTAAATGTGAAAATCTTGGTCTTTCCTTCACTTGGTGCTCATTCAAACAGAGGCACAAAATCTCCCATTAAACAAGACTAGTCATCTTCTAGGTGTTAATTTTTGTTCAGCCTCTGACTTCTGTGCCTATTTGGAAAGCACCTATTAAAATATGGGCTAGGGTTAAGAAGTGGAGCCTCTGGGGAGCTACTAGAGCAGGGGTTGGCTTTGTCAGTGCTCTCAAATGACCCCATCAGTCCTGGAGAGGAAGGTTAAACAGTGCAACACCCTGCAGAGCCTTTTCCTGGGATGCAGAGCCCAGCTGCTCCTGTGCACCTTGGAGCAGGACAAGGATCCTCGGTGATGCAGAAGGCTCTGTGCTCTGTTTTGGACATTGTCCCCAGCCCTCAGATTTGAGGTACTGTCTTAAACACTGCCTGATTTGCCTTAAATACTGGAGCAGGACTGCCTGCAGCCTTGCACCCTCCGCCTCTGTCACCCACCCAGTGCACTTGTCACTGCCTCAAGCCTCCAGCCCCTCTCCAGTGGAAAAAATGATGGGATCTCCCTCTAAACTCTCACCCTGCTGCTCTTGTGCCTGAGAATGCAGAAAAGTCTAAATAATCCACAGGCAGCAGGATTAATGTGAAGCTTTCTCAAAAAGGCATCTGTCTTGACTGAGGAGAAATTTGTAGTGCTTTACTTTTTTTTACCCATTTAGGAAAAAAAAAATCTGTTTTAAACTGCAATAAAATTATGTGTCAAGGTTTTAAACCACATGCAGAGATGATTGTGAGGGGCAGGTGATGAAAGCTGCAATCACTGTAAGTGGCATATAACAGGACCTGAAGTTTTATGAATAGACAAGAAATTGCTTTCTCTCTCTTATCCTTTACCTATCCTCTTCTTGTACCCTCAAGATTGTCTTAGGAATATCTGAGTCACACTGGACCTCCAGTAGTTCATGAAAACCTGTGACTGCAGCTGAGACTGGGCTGTGGTCAGTGACTCCTGGAGCTGGGTAACATTTCAGGCTGCAGAGGAGTAACAGGATTGGTTTCCTCAGAGATCTGCTGTATGGTGCTGCTTATTCTGTGGCTTTTCTTATTTGGCCTAGAGACACAATTCTGCAGTTTATGCAAAGCAGAAGTCAATGAAACACACTCTTCTCCAATCACAATTTAGTCTCATTTGGGTTTTCTTCCCTGCTGCAACGTATTTTACTTTTGTTTATAACAGAAACAAAGCAAAAAATTCCCCAAATAAACATATGGAAAAATCCCCTTGGTCTTTGGAAAAATTTCTTTGAGATTATACACTGCCTCATGCACTAATATATACAGTTCAAAGGAAAATAATGGGTGCATTGTCTCAACAAGGCAAATTTAAACATTTAAATCACTGACATGTACTAACACACACACGAGGACAGTCATTTTGGTTAGTTAAAAAGACACAACAATATTTCCCAACAGCACTAACAACGCTGAACTTCTAAAGGCGATGGTGAAAGAGAGCCAGTTAGCAAAGATGATTAAAGGAACATACACAGGTGGCAATGGCAGATGAGGTGGAAGGTGTCAGAAGGAGGCAGTCAGGAATATTTTGGAAAGGTGCACTCTACCTGTGTAGCCCAGGGAATTGTCGCCGTTATCAGAGGTGGGGAGTGGTGTCCCGCTGTCGTTCCCCCTCTCTAGGTCTTCGGAGTCTGTCGGAAACAACACCAGAGCTGCTGATGGGGTCACAGGAGTAACAGGACTTGCCATTTTGATCACAACACGTCCAGACACAATTAAATCCACACATGACAGCAAGAGCCACAGTGCCAGCGCACGGCACACCTCGTCCTTCCCCCGCCTGCGTGGCAGAGCCCGGAGACACACGGCCAGGAGCATGGTCCAGAGTCCCCAAAAATCTGCCCACTGACCCCCTCTGTCCACTGCCAGCGTGGCTCTGCAGCCCGCCAGGCACAGTGGCCACCCTGCTAGCCAGCCAGCACAGGCTGCAGGGAGCATATGGGGACGGGAAGGCAGGGGAGCTGAATGCTAGCATTGCTAATTTTCCACCTTATTGTTAATCAAAGCTATTGACTGTGATCACTCCCCATCATCGCTTCATCTCCTGGCAATTACAGACCCAGGGGACTTCACCTCTTTGTGGGGAGGAGGAGGGGGATGACTGGGGCTTGGAAAGCACAGAGGGGCTGCTCTACCTCTGCTGGGAGATGGGAAGGGGAAAGGGGTAGAGCCCTCCATGAAAAGGCAACAGTTTAGCATCGCACAGAATAAGACGCGTTTTCCGCTTAAACATCCTTGCAAGGAATAGCTCCATTTTAATGTCACATTGGGAAAAGGAAAAAGGGAAGGCAGCTGGTCAGCTAAACACATAAATGAGCACATGTTTTAAGACCCCAAGACAAATTGCTGACCAAAGCTCCACAAAGCACCATGAATATAACTCGTAACGATGAACTAAATAATTTGAAACAAAAAATAAATTAAAATCCCACTTGCTCTTAAACCAAACAGCACAACCCAAAGGAATTTGTCGACAATTATCACTGCACCTTTTTACTCTCAATGTAAAACTGTTTATTAAACTTAAATCCTATTTTAGTTTATTTTTGATAGTGCACTGTCCAACAGACAATACCTAAAAAAGAAATGCTAGTATTTTGTTCAGAACAAAACTTGAGGAAGCAAATGTCTTTGCAAAAATAACACTGCCACAACAATAGGCTGCTTTTTTTCTTTTTTCTCTGTTGACAGGTGTCAGATAATTTATTAATTATTGCAAAGACATGTTTTGCTCTCTCAGACATATTCTGGACTTTTATAATGACTGAATATAGCTGTTAATTTTTAAAAAAATCCACACTGCTAAAAACTACTCTGAACGCTCACAAAAAACCTAAAGCAACTAGAAAAAACCCAAGTGGAATTTTTTTCTGGATGCTTAATTTTATTAGCTCTGTCACTCTCATTTTTAAAATGTGATGCCAAACATCCATTTCTCCATTTGTTTTCTAAACAATCTTAGAGAAAATATCTTTTAAAATAAAAATAGCTACAAAGGAAAAATATTAAGAAAACCAAAATCCTCAAGACCAACCCATTCAAGGGGACTTATTGGAAAAAAATATTTCTTTAGAAAAGTCAATTAAACGATTGATAGCATGCCTTTCAGAATACTGTCGTGCAAATTAAGAAAATAAAAGACCGAACAACAAAAAGCAGCCGAACACCAAGATGATGTTTCATCTTGGCAGATGAAAGAAGTGAAATATGTTCGTTTATTGGCCCATTCATCTTTGCTGGCTCACTAATGGCCAATGTCACGTACATCTTTAAAATCTGCTCTGAAAATGGCTGTAGATTGACTGGATCAACACTCTGTTTCTCCAGATTGCTCACTCATTTGCATTCAGGGGTTGATTGGGTCAAAGTTTTAAATTACTGCAGTAGAGGACAGAAGGATGGGACTTTTTTTATTAATTAAGTGGCAGAGGCTGTGCCTACCTTTTTAGTGCAAAGGTTTATAATGGACTAGAGGGAGCCCAGACCAAATTTGACCACTGAACCTGCTGATCATCATTCTGAGAGATTGATTGCGTTCTAGGAGATTTTACCACACACTACTCAAAATGCTGGAGGAGGAAGAAGATGCACTGAAAGCTACTGGAAGCGTTGTGTGTGTCACTGCAATGCTCAGTGTCACATGCAAAATAACTGCACAACAAATTGTTTTTTTTTACCCAAGATTGCCCCTCTATATGGTATTCCAAGCAGTGGGCCATCCTCCCCACAGCACCTCACAACCAAGCACTGCTAATGGCCCTAGCAAAGCTCACTTAGGAGTTTTAACAGGAACAGTCCCCGATTCAGAAATGCTGTGAATTCAATCCAAGCCAACAGAATAGGAGAGCAGCAGCTTTAAAAACCAAGCTACAACAACTTGCAGCTATTTAGGTTTGCAAATCTTGGCTCCAATGACTCAGTAAAAGTAAATAAGAGAGGGAATTAGCCTCTTTTTGACACTACTGATACTTACATGATATCTGTTCATGACAATGCACTTGTTATTTCCAGTCTAAAACTATACAGACATTGTTCAATCACTCATTCTTTGAGAAATGCTACTTTTCCACCTGATATTGAAAATTATATTCAACTAATGTTAAATTATGGTCTCTGGCTGGAAATGACTCACTAATGATGAATTCTACCCATTTCATTGAACAATAAGTGCTACATTTTGGGCTGTTTCCCTCTGTGCTGGGTTGAATTTAATTTCAGCTCTGTCAGAAATTCCAGTTTTGCTTGGGAGTTTCTGTAAAAACTTAACAGAGGTAAGTAGTGTTGACTTAAATAACACATTTCACTGTAGGACTGCTGTGAAGGCACTCTGTTGAACGGCTAGTAAAAGTCTGAATGTTAAGACATGATGTATTTCTTATGACTACCATGCTGTAGGATCAGGCAATTTTCAACTTGGCTCCCTTAAACATAATAAACAATTTTACATCATTACACTTTTTGAACTTGTTGCAATGCCAGAAAATGTGAAGCAAATGAACTATAAACTCAAGAACAATTCACCTGATATATGAAGAAATTACAGTTCAGTCTGAGTCAAAGCAAAGGCTGAACCTGGTGCCTCATCCCTCAAAGAAATGTCATAATCTGTCCTTAAGAGGTTTCACAGAAGTCACAGAGAGATGTCCTTTAAGAAAACCCTCTCCAATATGGTTGGACATCTTGGTTGAATTTCTGTATCAGACAAGAAATATTTAAACCAAGGTTTCTATTTTTTCTTAGCTGCTCAGAGAAAAAAGGCCAGCTTTCACTGAAATAAAACTTAAGCTTTAAAAAGGTACCTAGGCAGTAGTTGCTTGATTCATTATGTAAAAAACAAAAAAAAACCCCCAACAACCCAGACTACAAAAAACAACCATACATGCCCAAAATACCAACACAGTGCACTCCTCACCCCCAAAAAGAAATTCAATAGAAAAAAAAATATCTGTAAGTATGCAAAATTTCAGGAAGAAGTCAAAAGGAGTTTCCCCTCCTTTTTTCCCCTTTTTAATACCACACCAAATGAGTTTATTTGGGAAGAAGTTGAAAACTGAGGCCTCAGGTAACAAAAAATAAGTATCAAGGCACACCTTAGCAATTGCTACTACACTTTTCTTTCACAGGAGCACGTGAGACTCTTTTCATTTGAGAGGGGGGACACCCTCATAATGATGAAAATTCTCATTCCCTCTTTCCATGGAAATTTCCAGAGCAACCATTCATTAAGTTGGGCAAGACATTATAAAAAAAAAACAAAACTATAAAAAAACTAAGAAACATCTACTTGGACTTGAGAGTGTAAATTTACCAGCACTGAGTGTTCCCGCTTTTTGATGGAATGTTTTCAGGATTAGTCAGCCCAAGCACACACAACCCCTTCAAAGCACAAAGAGGATTTTGCATAACCATACAGATTCAGAACAATTTTAGGTGCCAATGGCACTTGGAGAGCACAAAAGATTTACATGAATGTGAGGAGACTTTTCCAATGAAATTTCTAAAGAAATCTCTAAGTTATTCCATTTTACTGGATTTCCACACCATTCATGGTTTAATTTACATATCTTTAACTCTTCAGATTTTTTAGAAAATCCTAATAGTAAATATTATTATTGACTGTTCTGGTTCCTAAAACACCTCAAACCAGACAGATACACTTATTTTCACAGCTACTTATATTCAAGGATCATACAATTCTAACTTCAAAAATTATATTAAATGTGTTTTTAACCATGGCTCTGCTCTTCTTAGAAAAGTCACCAGTGACTCTTTTCCCCACTGGTTAGAGAAAGTTATTCCATCAGTTATTGCTTCTTTTGAACCAGGAGATATATCTGGATGACACATTTTATTGATGATGCATCCTTAAAAATCCCCAGATGACTCAGTATTGATGCCCTGGCCCAGCCTCCTGGTGGACATAAAGAAAAATTGAAAAGACCATAAGAGACACAACTTCTGACTTCTGTAAGAATGTAATGTGTCTGACTTTCTACACTGGTCTTGGTGTATCTGAAATTAAAGTCACCTACTGAAAAAGTCTGACTACAAAAAATAGTAACTGCTACCATATTTAATTCCAAACTTTATAACTTCATTATTTCCTGTTATATTTCTCTAAATTTCATTATCAGCAGCAGATCAGGGGTACAAAGCTGGAAGAAAACAGCATGAACAGCATTTTGCAAATGAGCATTAATAAAAGATTAGGGTGAAGCAAATGAATATAAACTACTATCAATATTAGAATTGTGTTCTACAAATTGGATCAATTCCCATTGATTCTCTTCTAGTGATCTAGACGAATTCAGGAAGAGACATCAGAAAAAAAGCCCAACTGGGACTGCATCAAACCACAGCCTAAGATGAGGAACTAAATTGGTAAATTAATAGCCAAGGGTTTTTTTCCAGTATTTTGATTTACTCTAGGTTTCCTTTGGAGCTACAGTAGAAATACACTGTAATGTGTCTTAATGAATTTTTAACTTATTTCTTCATTTGATTGTACTCAATGACAAAACAGTTTATGCTCTCAGAGTATAAGTAAGGATAGTACCTAAAGGAGAACTATTGACAAAAGTCAAATCACTAAATCCCTGAGACACAAATTTTGTACATGGAAAGTACTATATAACATTATATGTTTATTTAGAAAACTACAGACCAGTTTTCAAGGATGTAGATCTATTCTTCAGATCTGGAACAAAAAGGAAAAACTTCAGGCTATGTGCAGAATTGGGAATAATTAAGCCACCTTTAGACTATCACAGCTTGGTGAACCCTCACAGGTCTGTATCAGAAACCTGCTAATCTGATGAATATCCTTACCAATATTTCATCATAGCTCAAAGGAAATTTTTTTTGTTGTTTTTTTCATAAGACTTATTGTAGCATCTTTCTAGAGACTTGCATATTCATCAAGCTAACTTGTTTAAGTTGGATAATTTAGGGAGTTAACGACCACTTTCATCAGCTAAGAGTCTCCACAAGTAATAAGTAGTTCTTCATTTAAAATTTACACTGCTCAGCTGCTTCATTTCAGAAGTTAAGAAAAATTCAAGCTAAGAGAAAAGGAAAGAATTTGTTCTACCATAATGTCCTTAATGTGAGGATCTGGCTCAACTAAATTTTAAATAGAACTACAAGGACTTTTTTTTTTTTTTTTTTTTTTTAATGAATAGCTTGTAGAAGTGTGTTCTAGAAATTCAATAAGTAGTCTAATATAAAATGTATGCTTAGACAAAGGTAGAGAAATGTTATTCATTACACTCAAAATACATTATTATGATGAGAAAAGAACAGTGTAGTGTAAATTAAACCCCTTAGAAGATGATTTTTACTAAAACAAGGAAGAATAAAGCATTTATTTAATAGTTTGAGTATCTTTTTTTGCTTGTCTTCAAAGAACAATGCATGACTGAAACCCTGACAAAATCTCAGTAAGGATGATATTTAAAAACCTTTCCTCTTAGTTTCACAACTCATTCAATAACAGCCTTTAACTAAGAATAAAAAGTAAATGAGTGAGGATTTTATTATGTATAAGCATGAAGTAACCTTGTTGTATCTTTCCAATTTATTAATTTATTTATGCAATAGGTAATAAGCAAAGGCGTTGAGCAATTCAACACAGATCCAGGAAAATATATTTTACTGAGTAGCAGAACCATCAGCTGAAGTTTTCTGTGGGATCAGTCACTGTATGAATCCAATTACACAGAGCCATTTCTGACTGAACACTTGAATTCCCAAAACTTGGCATTTGGCAGGGAGCACAACAAACTTGCACTGCGAGACTTTGATGCTGCCAAACCTGCCTGTTGTCCTCCCTCCACCTGCCCTTGCTCCTTGACTTTTTCTGGGTTTCCTTGCACTTCTTGGGCTGTCCCTTGTAGCACTCTCTCCTGTTTGGCATCTGCTCCCGTTTCTTTCCCTGCCAGACAAACCAAAGGTAGCAGGCACTCAGGCTAATTAAATGGTGCTGAAGTGAGGTAACAGGTGGTGGCCCCAGCTGCTTTAGTAGCAAGGGTAGATAAGAGACCCATCAGTAGCCTGTGCAAGGCACTATGATTAATTAGGACAAGAAGCCATTTTTTACGGAGGGAGAACCAGATTTATAACAGAATTTTCTATTCCAATGTAACAAAATGCAGAAATAAATGGCTTTTTTGAAGTGCTCACCAGTCATCTTGACTGTGTTCAATATGGTATATGCATAAGACCTACTTGACATGGATTTCTTCATACAAATATTTTCTCTTTGCTGCAAACTATGAGTTTTAACTTGCTTCAGGAAAGGTTCTGTCCCTTAAAAGACCTCTTATTTTGTTTTTCTCCAAGTAAACTTACATGTTTGTCCAGAAAGTTCTGATTGCTGTGGGAACCACTATCAAGAGATTTAAATAATAGCAGCTAACACCATGTACAGCTGAAGAACTGGTTATGTGAGCTTCCCATGCAATCCTCCAACTCTACTGGACTTTCAGTAATCCCCTAACCATTGAATTAAACTCTGAGACTACACCCAGTCCTTCAGGCATTAACCCCTGGAGCTCCTCTCCCATCCTTCAGCCCTGCAAGGATGTTTTGAGGCTGATTTATGAAGCTGCCCCCAAAAGAGCTGCAGAGAACTGGGCTCCCTTTCTTTTTACTGCAAAAAAAGAATCCTACCATGCTTAATTACCCTTTGTATTTTTCAGCTGAGTGGTGAACTTTGGGAAAGTGATGAATTTCCCTCATTAATGACAATTATAGACAAACAAGGAAAATGCAGGAACTAATTCAGCACACCAGTAGCCTTGCAATGACATGATTTGAAATTAAAACTACCCTAACAATGAATATTGAAGGGGATGTAAGCAATCCAAGAGCTGAGAAAGTCCTTTCTCATTCCCTTGCTTTTCTGAATATGCAAAGTCATCTTCTGAGTTGTGAAAGATGTATCTGCAGCACAGCTGTGTCATTTGCATTTTAGCAATCTGTCTGCAGAGCTCAGCACGAAGAAGAATATTAAATCAATGTATGTCAATGCTTGCTAAAAGAAAGAACAGATATACTTGGACTAATACACTGCCCAGCAAGGCAAGACACTGACACATTAACTCACCCTATTAACACAGATATTTAGACAAGAAAGTCTCCCTGATACCACAAGAATCACAGGTTATTTGCCTTCAGGAGACACTCCTAGCTATTCTGGATTTCTTAGAGGATATGTGTCCAAGTTGTTGCTCTTCTGAGCTTTCCCTTCCTTTTTGTCTCCCACATGCCAGCTCATTGGCTAGGACAAAAAAGCCACCAGACAGGACAAGCTAAAAAACGTCCCTGTCCTTCCATACTTAAGGCCAATCACATTCTATTTGCCTTGTCTTCTGTATAAAGCAAAAGTATCCTATAGCCTATGGAGTGATTCAAAGATTTTAAAAATGAAGGTTTAACCCTATTGTAATTAATTAAAATCACTGTGGCCTACCATGAAAGTATTTGGTAGGTGATGTACAGGGATGATTTTGAAGTGAAGTGAAAAGGTGACTTACAAGGTAAACAGATATTCACACTGACTTGTAAAAAGGCATGGAGTTGAAAAACCTGCACTGTTAATCAGTATTTCTCTAAAAGAATAAACTTACAGCAAGCTACAAGCATCATCAAACCACGCATACATATTTGCACAACATGGTAGTCAGTCAGGCTGTCCAGAATTCCCTTTCCTATTCACTTTCTAAATGTCTTAAATGAAACTCACTTCAAGAATAACTTTTTTTTAATACAAAGATTTTAAAAACCTGTCTTCTTTTATTCATGCTAAATAGAGGTAAGGACTTCAGGGAAGTTTTTTCCTTTTGTTATTTGATCACAAACATTCTCTCTATAAAGCTCTTCAGAAGAACTTCTGCTTTTTGCAGTGTAATGAAATGCATCTTACAAAGAAGGTTTCTGAGTTTGTGCCTTGGAGAGAAGCTGTACAACAGGTGTTCCTGCTTGCTTTGTTTACCTGAGCTGACTACTCAGTGCTCAAAATCATATCCTTAAGAAAACAAATGATGGAGCATGTAAGCATTTGCCTGGAAAATTTGATATTAGCCTTGAAGCCCTTTCTTGTTAAAGCAGCAAAATGCTCCCATTGACTGGATTCAGGGTTCTGTTAGCACAGCTGTGAATACTTCAGGGAAGTGGGAGAAAGAGCCACAAATAAAGAATTAGCAATTACTATCTAGCTCACAATGAAACATACAGATATGTCCCAATCAACTTAATAGTTCTCAGCCTGAACTGGGAAAGATAAAATAGTGGTAAGTTAATGTAATGGTTCCTAATGGCTCTTTAGCATCTTCCAGCTGGGAATCTCATTTCTCAGTGTGATTAATGTCAGCCTCAAAAAAAAAGCACAAGGTCAAAAATTACTCCAGGTTTATGAACTTAAACTCCAGGCAAAATAGAACAATGATGAAATGAAATAGCTGAGGAGGAGAACAATCAATAACTCTTCTATCTTGTCAGAATTCAGCTCTGCAAAATTAATACCAGATAAGAAAAATCATACAACACAGTAAGGGGTACTTGGGTTTACAAGGATCTACAGACTTCTCTAAATACTGTTAATTTGTAATGCTGTGTACATTGAGCATAGGAATTACTAGCTAGAGGCAGTAATTTTGAAACAAATAGATCCACAGGAATCCCAGAATTAGATCTGTAACTGGAAGCACAAAGCCCAAAGCAATCAAGTCTGAACACTGAGGGGTAAGTTTTAAACTACAAAAAAAATGATGAGAACAATATCAGTGTAAATAACAAGAGTAGCCACATCAAAATTTTGATGGATAAGACTATCAAGATGGTAAAGATTAACCAGATTACTTATCTAGACTCAAAAAACCAAGCAGACTTCTTAGATAAACAGGCAGAAAGACATAACCTTGTCAGAAGCTTCTGTTTATGCATTGATAGATATAGAGCAGCTTAAATAGCAAATGGAAGAAAACATTTGTGCTTTGTATTTTGTACCAGCTATACTCCCCTTAAAAAGCAAAGCCAAATCCTCATAGTGCTAGAGACCAGGAAATTAGGGTTCTCATAATAAGGGACTCATTTATCACCAGTAATGAAGTGAAAATGGAAGCAGAGATGACTAAGAATTCATTGTGTCACATTTACGTGTGGAAAGTTTCCCAAGTATATCATTGCTGACTGGGTCACAGCTTTAATATCACTGACCTAAAGTACAACACTGCAAGAGTGACAGCTTGGAAAAAGAAAAAATTTCTTTATCAAGCCCTAACTGTTTGTTTGTCCTACCTTCATTTAATGTGTTGGTGCAGCTGCCTTGGGCAGGAAATAAAAAATACTTCTGAAGCAACATTATACATCTCATGTGTTTCCAGCATGATTGGTTCCATATTGTTGGGGCCCTCAAGTGCCTCTAGCAGAGATCCTCAGCAAATTTAAACATGTCAAACTGGATAAAATCAGAAATAGATGCTTCATCCCTACGGGCTAGGATGACTGCTACCCAGCACTGAAATTCCAAGAGGGAAGATCATGCCCTGGCTTCCATCTGAGCGCTGCATGCTGCTGTGGGGTGCCAAAATGAGCACAGGACCTGGCCCCGAGGTGGCCAGCAGCAGCCCCTGACATGCTCCTGTGTGCCCTGGTGCCCATGGGGTTCCTCTCTGGTCCTGGCTGACACCACAGCTGTGACTCCACTGACCACACCCAACCCTAGCTGGGTGCTGCGGATGGGCAGCAGGCTTGGAGCACTGCAGGTGTGACACTGGACCAAGGAAATGTCCTCCAGCAACATTTTTACTGGCTGGTCAATGGGGAAGCTTGGAATCTGGTTAGGTCTCCAGTGGAACACTTTAGTTCTCTACAAAGAGCCTTTAAACCTGAATAGGTGGAACAGAGTTTAGGCATGTTGCATAACAGAATTTCAGAAGATCTAGGCGCTGATAATCACAGAGCCATTGCTCCAGACCTGTACAAATAACCTATCAATCACAAACGAGTTGTGAGGTGGCTCTGAGCTCAGTGATGCACCATTACTACTGAATTCAAACAGCTGCAGGCTGCATCTAAGGGTTTGCTAGTTTGAAACTTCAGCATACTATGATACTAAAGATTTTTAGGTATATTCAATATTATTCCAACTAGTATACTAAACTTCTAGCATAAAACAGAACAATACGAAAAGGAATTTAATATTTTTAATACTTCCAAATTTATTTGTTTTAGTGGGAATATAAGTATGAAAATTATGGAAAAAGGAGACAGGAGAACAATAGAAATGCACAAGAACCTTAGGAAAAGGAAAGCATATTTAGTGTATTTAAGGCAATTAATCATATTTCCTTTAAGGAAGCCAGACTACAGAAGATTCCTGGAAAAGCAGTGTAATTTCAGAAGGCGCTGGATATGAGAAAAAGAGAGTAACACATTGGATCAAATAACACATCCAGCTAGAGACCAATCTGACATTGAACATTAGTTGGAAAGTTAAACAACAAAGAATGCTATTATTTTATATTTCAAATAGGAAAAAAAGTCTCAGAAAATACTGACAAAATTTAAACTTTAAACCAAAAGAAGCTACTGAGTTTACCCCATCTTTCCTATTACTCAAGCTGTACAGTTTATTCAATTCTACCAAACCTTGTGTTGCTGTTCTACAACTGTAGAGTGACCATGGAGATGTGATATAATCTTGAAAGCTTAACACTGGAGATAAATCAGGTGTAAGTGCACACAAATGCTCAAAACTGGACAAAACTAAAGCAATGAACAACTCAGTAAGAAAGACTTCACACCTGAAGACTATTTCAAATGCCCTTCAGAAAAAGCTTAAAAAATTGTTAAACATTTTAGAACTTCTGCCTTAGCTACAAAACACTGAGCAATAAAAACAGAGACTTTTTTTTTTTTTGAAATAATATAATTAAACTCAATCTAAGATGTTTTCCTTATGGTTTTTATTTTTCTAAATGGCTATGATTTTGAAAATGCGTTTAGAGAAGTGACGCACATAAAGTTATTTTCAATGATGAAGGGAAAATTGGGTAAAAAATGCAATAAATAAATAATATCTCCCATAAGCATTGATTGAAATGTTAACTAGTTTTATACTAATGAGCACTCATGCCTAAGAAGGCTCCCTAGATAAGTTCCTATTTAAGCTTTTCTTCTCAGCTTGAAACTTGAACATCATTTTGTTTGACTAGATTCAGGCTGAGTGTCTCAGGGTCCTGCCCCCTCAGTCATCCCAATCAAAATCTAGACAAAACCTTTCCCACTTTCCTTGAAGCCTCCCACCACAATTTTTTTCTCAAGACAACCAAAAGAGAGAATTTGATATACAGCAAACTCTTGTCTAATATGTAGACAAAATGCTTTGGGACTCCTTCCTTCTTTATTTAATATGTTAATTAAGTTTATCAAGTGAATTCAGGAAAGACTAGAGCAGGGCATCCAACAGATGCTGACTCTGTGATAGCAGAATCCCCATTCTGTAAAAAGTCAGACTAAAGTAAAACACTTCAAAGCCCTTCCACATCCCATTCAACTTATTTTATCAATATATATTTGATAATCTGAATTTGTCACATTAAGGAAAACTTCATATTTCTTAAATATGGATGATTAGCTAATTCTATTATTTGGATTCTTACAATTGAAAATAAAGGCCATTCATAAGTAGGAAAAAAAATGTACTTGATGAAAAATGTTATAGGTACATGAAGATTTTTCTGATGATCTACTATGAAGGAAAATTTAGTTGAATTTAAACTGGCCTCTCATTTATCATATCCTGTGGGCAAGTCAGTTAATAGCTATATTGATTCTCTTTTGTGTTCATTCTTACATACATCATCCAACCAAGGTGAAAACAACCATGAGATATTAGAGAAAAATATTTAAATGATAAATGTTTGAAATTGCAGTTGAGGAATGGATTTGCTGTTCCTAAATTATAGGATGTATAGATATAATAACACCAAGAAATATCACATTAATAAATAATTGGTGAACCCTGGAAGTGCTGTACTGCTAAGAACTGACAGAGACTTGAACAGAATTGTATCAGCTGAGGATCTGATAGATTTTGAGTTCCACTTTCACACAAAACTCGGGGGTACTGCATTGCCTGGAAACCTTTGCTCAAAGTGCAAAATGAAATAAATGTCTGAGACCACGGTTTGTTTGGCTTGCCAGTATCTGAGGATTAGAAGAGGGAAAAAAAACCTGTATTTCTATGCACATCTGGTTTCACAGGCAACTTAAAAGGTGTTTGTTTTCTTGCTCCTGCTGAAAAGTAAAGAGCAGAGCACACGACTCCCATCCTAATGTTTGTCTTCTTTGAAGAAGGATGATCAATGAAAGAAAGGGAAATTATCTTCTTCCAAGGGCAGAAAGGATGCACTGCACTTTGTGCTAATAGCTTTAATTTTATTTTTTTCCGTGGGAGAAAAGGTATGGAGCAGACCAAACTAGTACACAACCAAAAGACAGCTCAAAAATTTGAATACTAGCCCTTACTATTAACACAATGTGTCTTTAAAAAATTCTAGAGGTAGTGTAATTTTTTTTCTTTGGCCTCCTCCTTACAAAATGTAACTATTCTTGTACAAGAATAGTTTTCATTTTTCAACTTAACAGTTCAGCTAATGATCAATCCTTCCTTCCTAGACTAATTCAATCAGTTATTATTTATTGTGTATTTAGAAAGTTGAATCTTTGCAAGGTTCTTTTTGATATTTTATTTAAAAAACCTCTTTCTCAACAGCAAGCATTTTCCCCTGTCAAGCCTGAAGGCTCCTGGTATTTTTTTTTTCAATGCTTCAGGTTGTTCAGTGTTACAAGTTTTGTTAGCAGAAAATAAGGCAAAGTTTAGGATGTTTGTGTAAAAACTGTTCACAGAGGGTTCCCTCAGCTGCTTCAAGGTCAAAGGGAGCTGCAAGGTGGGGGTGAAGTTTGTCTTACAACCTTATTTGATCTCTTTGGAGAAAAGAGAAAAGGAGCAGAGAGAGCACCTTTAAGAAAACAATTGACTTCTTTAGTATTCTTATTACTTGATAAAGTGAAAACAGATATCTGAGGTAAAAAAAAAAAAAAAAAAAAAACCAGAAAAGCCCAACAAAGCAGAACAGATCTCCTGTTGCAAAGACACTTGGTGAAATCTGGCTGGTGTGTCATGCAGTCTGAAGCACAGGGCAAGGCTGGGCTGGGGAAGAGCCCCGAGTGCTGCAGCTGAGGCTGGAGCCCCAGCAGGGTCAGGAGGTGCCTCTGGGGACACTTCCAGGGGCCCTTTGGAGCTGAGCTACAGCTGCTGCTGCTGCTGGGGGAGGAGATGGAATTATAGCCTGGAAAGGGGAGAAAAGCACAAAGTCTGAAGGGATGAAAACACAAAGTTTCGCTTTCATCCCTCTAATATTCCCAGGAATCCCTTTAGGGGGATGAAAGGCATCCCTTGTAAGACTGATTCCTCTGTCTTTATGTTTTGCAGGCATCTACAGACAACAGAAATAAGTGATAATGAATAAGAATTGGAAACAGAGCAGACTGCTGCCTGAGTCTCATTGAAATGAGTGCAGCAAGACACAGACTCTTTCAACAAACCTTGTGACCAATTATTTCAGTGAGCAGCAACAAGTAATATGCAGTTATGATACAACACCCTCTTCAATTCCCAACAAAAAAAACCAAAAAACTTCTGCAAGTAAAAACAATTCCTGTATACTCTTATGGTCACAAAGCCACAAACATGTACTTAGGAAATTGCAGAAGTGAAGCTGCAGGACTGATCTCACTACAACTTCCCAAGACATCTCTTAGTCACTAACCCCATGAGCCTTTCAGAGTGCTGTCCCAGTGCAGAGAATAGATAACAAGAATGTGTACTACAAAATGTTTGAGGTGCATGAATGATCAGGAATCAGACTTCTTTAAAACCATTTAATTCACCAGGGCTGAATGCTCTCAAAAAGTGAGCTAATACACTTTTCTCAGAAGTCTGCAAGATAGAGAAGGTAGTATTATCATCTCATTTTAGCTGGACATCTGAGATGCCATTCTGGCTAGAGACAAGTTTTCTGAACAAGCTTTCTCTCTGGATTTCCACAACCAAGGGTTCCAGCCCCATGTTTAGAAGCCTGGGGTGTTGGAGCTCATACAGGGAGGAGAAGGACATCAGAGGATGTCCCAAAACCCCGATGATCTTTCAGAGCTTTCACTGCTGTCTGATTGTACAAGGCTGACTGGTTTCAAAGTTTAACCTAGAGCCCAAGGCATCAAGCAAGCCAAAGGTATTGTCAAAGCCTAAATCTCCTGGCTTCATGAACACTTCCTGGCAATAAATAACAAGCTGATTAGCATTAAAAGGAGGAGCATTTCCAATTCTTATGAAAGGATCAGTAAGCATGTAATAAATTCTTCCCTTCCACTGACTGTAATTAATATAACAGTCTGTAATATTCTGAATAAGACACAAGTCTGCTTTTTCAAAACACATATAAAGTTATATTAATTTTTTAAAAATCTAGGTTTATGTTTCTATTAATAGCACGAAATTAAATATAAAATGCAGGGTTAGATTGCTGTCTTTTATTTTTCTCTCTTCCTCCTAGTCCTTTTCCCAGCAAAGAAAAATGTAAACCCTATTGCCATTTTTAAGTATGCATGTGGCAGAAAATTGATTGTCCAGGCAAAGTTCTGTATGTGCTGCAGAAAATAAGGTAATGCTTACAAAAGTTCTTTAAATTTACAGGAAACAGTTTGTGACTGATTGCTTGGGAGGAAAACAAAGGGAAAATGTACTTTAGAGAATGCTCTAGCTCCTGGAATCAAGACAGCTTAGAGCAGAGAAAATCTTATGGAGTGACAGACATTTAGAAAGAAAGACTGCTAGCCTGGAAACCATCTCAGCTGTTTATTTTTGAAATCAAATATCTTAATCTGTCACTTTCTTGCTGAGTTACCACAATCAGATCTAAAGAACTCAAATTCTGACAGGTACTAAAATGCCAGATACCTCTCCTGATCTATTCCTGAGCCTCTCTCATCCCTTCTATCAAATGGGAATAAAAGACGAATGATTACACAGTTTGCACATCCATAGCAAATTGAAATGTGTCTTCATGTCTTTGCTATTATTATAAATTAAATATATACAATGGTTTGGGAAAAAGTTGGGAGTTTGTCAGCTACAAAGCATAGATTTATCTAAGACATTTCTTAACCACTGAAAATTTCAATACTTAAGAAGGTTAAGAATCATGTAAGCGCAATTCTTGTCTTACTACTCTTATACTTCAAATAGAACATTGTATTTGCATTGCAATCACATCTTCAGAAACATCTGCTGTACCCTAAAAAGAAATAATTTTTGTGAACCTAAATTTGTCGTTACTCCTGAAACCCAGTGTTTTTATGAGTCTGCACAGGTATTCACTGTTCTGTAAAATAATGATGTATCTCACATAACACATTGACATCTTAGAAAAAACAACAGGAATTTTCTCTAGCAAAAAGAGAAATATGAATATGTTAAGCATTCAAAATATTTTTTCTGCAATTCTCTCAAATGATTAGCAACAACTTAGTCTTACAAACTCAACTTTCTTAGTATGAGACAACTAAGCTACGAAATAGAACTTTGCCTACCAAATATGAATAAAAAATATTAGCAGTTAGGTTTTGTCATTACTATAAGTGTCAAAATGGTTTCTGACATTTCTGTGGTACTATAGAAGCCCCCAGAAGCATTTAAACATGATGTGTCACAACAGAACCATGATCCTGAAATGATACAAACCAGATATATTTTCATTCTTCCCAATGTCTCACTTCACACAACCCCCACATTTGCAGAAACCTCATAAGCAGCTTCTAAGACTCCGGTTCTGCTACTTATGAAATGAACTGCAAAATGAAGGGTTTTTATTCTCTATTAGATAGAAGCAGTCCTTGTCACACACCAAACTGATTCATGGGATCATGTCTAGGTGAAGAAGATACAACTTGCTCTTTTTGTAGTTTAAGAAGTTTTTGACATTTTATATATAGCAAAAAGTCTAATTTGGAAAGAATAAATAATGTGGTCTAAATATTTTTACTGCATGTAGCTGGGCTAGCCGCAGCACACCCAGGTTATTCTCAAGACAAAGAAGTCCAAACAAAAAAAATCTTGGCATTTGCAACTGCCAGATGGAGGGTCCATGTGTCATTGTTGTGTGATAAAATTATCTTCCAAATTTTTTCCCAAGTTATTTATAATGTATTGACATTTTCCCAGCTCTTTTTCTTTCAAATCTGAGAGGAGGAGAATCACATTATTTTTCAGTCCAGAAGCAGAGAAAAATAAATTTAGCTTGAAAAACCCCAGCTAAAATATGAAATGGCTCTTACAGGCATAAAAACAACTTCTTTTCAAGGCCTAGTGTTGTGGGACTGTCCATGGCTTGAGGCTAATGCTGTGCCCAAGCAGAGCTGAGGGTCCATCCTTTCTCATGGTTTGATGCTGCTGTTTCTAACCTTCATGGTTTGTTAGCCAGGTGACCTTCCACCTTTGATCCTGGGAAGACCATTAGTGGTGACACCAGATTTGCCTCGGTGGCACGGCTGCAGGGCAGCAGTCCCAGGTGCACTGCAAATGCACCTTATCACTTCATTCCGCAATTAATCACTGGGATATCAAAATACACTCAGAGTGTGCATATATAAATATATTATAAACAAATGTGTGTGAATATAAATAAAAATTGGCATTTAGGGGAGAAGTCAAGCTGCAGCCATTATGCTGCTGTGACCCAGTTTTATGGATGTATTCCCCATTTATCCTAATCCAAAATAGGATTTATGTGTGTACTTTGCTTCAAGCAAAATCTTAGTGCCATGACTGGGTGTGTTCTTTAAGCAAAGCTGTGGAAATCAATGACAAAAACTTCTAGAGAAATTATCAGTGTGTTTCAGAAGCTTTTGTTGGTTTGGGGTGTAATCCCAGCTCTTTTGAATATGAACTAAAATTTCAAAACTTGGGACAGGTTTGACTTCATGTCAGGGAAAGAATACAACACCTGTCATATTTGGGACATTATTGTAATAGCAATGATAAATAACAACCCAGAGCCTGGAGCTGTTAAAAAAAAAATCCATTGAAAAACAAACAAACAAAAAAATACACATCTTTTTCACTGTTACTCCCTCTGTTTCTTTCCTTCAAGATTTGCATGGTTACCCTCTAAAAGATTTCTTTCAGGATAAAAGACTGAAAGGAAGCTTTCTATGAAATGGTTCACAAGTTAAATTCCACTGTGTTAGATACAGCTGTAAAATGAAAATATTCTTGATGTAGCAATGCTGTATCTAGATACTAATTTGGAAACAATCCTAGAATCACTTTTTTTTTTCCTATTAAACCAGAACGAAAATGAAAGTATATCCCTAAGACAGGAAGAATAATAGCTATGAACATAAAAGGTCCAAAGAACATGCCAAAATACTGTGATTCTCAAAGTAAGACAGAACAGTATTGTTTTACCAAGCTTATGGAATTTGAAATATATGTTCCACACACAACACACCATGATTCAAAACAGCTGACCTATTCTGAAAGAGAGTCAAGAAAAGATTTTTATTGACAATTGCAACTTAAAATGACTCCATTGTCAAAACTGTAACATGAACCAAAAGCCTCATCTTACAAAGTCTTTTGTCCTTTTTATAAAGTGCTGTGGGAAGTCCCATCGACCTCATGGCTCTGCAGGTTAAGCAGGCACCTACATCTCCTCTTTGTAGCTGAGTTTGCCAGTAAATGAGGAACTAAGAACTGCCAAGCTCAAAACGCTGCATTTTCATTTGGGCGCCAATAATTATGTGGAGTCAAAGGAAGGAAATAACAGATAAAGAGAGGGGAGTCACAAGGAGATAAGAGGGAAGAAAAATTTTGGCTGAGAAATGAGCTCCAGCTGCTGACTCATAGAAACATTTCTCAATAAAGTTCATGAGGATGTTGCATAGAGGTTCAGTTGGCAAATATGGCAGCTGAATAATCCACGGATTAAGAGTCATAGAGACAGTTAACATCCTTCCTGAGCTTTTAAATTGTAATGATTATCTAGCAGGAAAGTTTTTTGGTTTTGTTTTTGTTTTAACAAGAAAATTTATAGATTGTATTATACACACTTAAAGTCTCTAGGGACTTTCCATACCTATTTTGGCTGTATGTATTCCCCTTTGGTAATATTGTTATATAAATAATCATAAAGAAAGGGGAAAAAACCCCAAACAACCTTTTTTCAGAATATTTTGGTTAACTTAGGTAGTTAGAAATAACTATTAAGTCTCCCTAACAGATACCTTCCTCAATACTGAGGGAAAGATAAACTCTAAAAAAGTGTAAAACCAGCCTCCAGCTTTCTGCTCCTCATATTCCACTATTCCCAGCAACACAGGGAAAACCTTTCTTGGAATTTCTCCATCATCATTACTAATAGGGCTGCATCCCTGACAACACCACAGTTTAAAATCACCAGGACAACCATCAACATCCTTTGATGCAGTCTTCATTTGCATCTAATCATATGACAAGATGCATAAAATATTACAACTTCAACAGATTATTGAGTTTTATGCCTTAAAACAGCAGTTAAGCAGATACTTTGTTCATTTTAATAGCCCTTAGCCTTGCTAGATGGGGAGGAAAGTGCTGAGAAATTACTATTACTTCTATGTTTGCATTTCATGGTGTCTCCAAAAAGACAGACTTTGGAAATGGTTTGTAAATACATTCATTTATTATTACATATTCACTAATAGACTTGTTCTGGGGAGTCCTATAATAGTGCAGTGCAGATTCCTCAGATTATGCAAAAAATCAAAATACCTATTATATGCAATGTCTCTCATGTAAAATGATATGCCAACTTCCATAATCATTTCCTATTCTCACTGTGGAAAAAAAAAAGAAATCTTTTAAACCTCCTAATTATAATAACAAATAAAAGGCCTTTTTAGTAATAAGGAAGGAAACTGGCACAGAATCATTATAAAGAAAAGCCAGCTGAGGAGCCTGCTAGAAAACAATACTATGTCTAATTGGTGTTTAATTATGCAGAATTAACAAATGGCAGCAGCGCTGGTTGTGTTACTTGACCAGGGCTCTTTGCCAAGTCAACAAGCTGGTTTTAATGTAGGAAGTAACCCATCCACTTATCTGTGCCTTTGAGCAGGGCCCTGACTGCCGTGTTCTCCGTCTGCATTGCCAAAAACATTTAGCAGAAGAAAGAAATCTGTTGATTTGCTAAAGCAAGATAAATTTTGGTCATTGATATGGGTGAATGCACCAATAAGATCATAAAAAAGTTTTCTAAACATTTTATTCATCTGGTGCCAATGGTTTAGTAACAGCATGAGAGCTCAAAATACTAATTAGTGTGAATTTGCAGGGTTGATATATTGCACAATAGAATATCAAACATGTTTCTTTGAATATATTGCCTCCACTAACCCCTCCCCTCTCCATACACACATATTTGAATGTATTAAAAAACATGGTTAAATATTTATGTTCTCTAGAGCCTCATTACATAATTTTCTCCTATGGTAAGCAACTAATTTGCATTTTGGAATGAGCACAACTACGATGATATGTAGGAGAAATTACTCACAACTGACCCCAGTGATAAAACAGCACTGCCTCACCAGCAGCATTTACTGCTTAATTCAGATGAGAAAAACCTTTGGGGGAAGGAGAAGGCAACAGAAACTCTTGGAGATCCCCAAAAGCATGCAGCAGCCTGAACATCCTGCTGAAGTTCTTTTTCATGTGTAGGTTTCTGTGGGGGTTGTCACCCTGATAGCTGTAACAGGAGCAGATGTACTGGCAAAGGAATGGGAACCCTCAAACAGAATTGCATTGACACACATATTTATGCTGTATGTTTGTGCTGTTTGCAGGAAGGCACAAACCTATTGAAAAAGAATTGACTGAAATCCTATGGAGACAGAAGCAGAATTTGGGGTGTGATAGAATAGAAAATGAAGATTTAAACTAAACAGTTGGGAAAGTCTCTGTCACCCAAACTGCTCTACAGATTTGCATAGATTCAGGTTCACCTGGAGTTGGTATTGTTAAATCTTAACTGATTTTGTCTTAGATCAGACCAGGATTTAGCTTATTGCAAGATATGATGAGCTACTCTCATCTGAAATTCCGGGAGAAAGGTTAATTTTGCCTGATCTTTCTCATGAAGAGTCATTGCACAGAAATCTGATTGCACCTGAAGAAAATTAAGAATAGAAGATTGGTCTTTGTTTTCAGTGCTTCTCAGGATGACAGTGCATGCAAACCAAGGACAGCAACCTGTGGAGCACCAAATGTGACACAGGACTAAATGGGATCCTCTTATACATCTTTAAAAATAATGAGCTTTACCATTCCATACTCATTTTAACACCCACCTTTACTGACAAAGTACAGCAGTTTTCCCTTTTTCTGCTGTACTTTTTCAATGACATTCGGCATCATAAAAATCAATTCTTAAATCCACAGCATGTTATGTTTGGAAAGTGAATGTTAAACAAAAATGCTCCTCCGTGTGTGCACACACATCAGTACACGACTTTACAAAGCTGAGCTATTTCCAATGCAAACACAAGTAAATCTGGACATCCTCATATATTCACTATTTTATAAGCACAGTAAAACTTGATCAAAATCCACTTATACTTGTGGGGTGTGTGACTTAACCTTTAGGGTAGATTAATTAGATTAACAGACCACATACTGTAGATTCCAGTACTTCCTCAATGGCTATTAAATTACACAGAAGGAATTATGTTTTAAAGTCCTGCTTCCTTAAATCAAATTCCAACCGTCACCTTTCTCTCATTTATTAGACTGCAAAGCTCTTGTTCCTTTCCTAATAAAAACTGAACCTCTGTAAATTCCATCCTTAGTACTTGACGTTATTCGTCATTTCTGTGCTTAGGATCAGATAACTGCAGAACTTGATCTACAGATTGAGAACCTGAGACTCTACTGAGAATCTGGGTCTACACTGAGAAAACACACATCATAACAGGTATTCTATCAGAGGAGAGAAAAAGGTGGCATTTAATTTGTAAAGAGTCAGGGAGCAGCAGAGTATTCTTACTTTTAAATGAGCAGTTTCAAGATGCTGTCCAGACAGTAAATGAAAATTCTATATGCTTTCCTAATATTCCCAGACACCAGTGAGTGTGGGGATGCCCACAAACACGAGCAGAACATCCAGTATTTCTCAAAAAGCAGCAGAGAAAATGCATTCAAAACAAGGTGAAAGAGAAAAGTTTTTGAGCTTTCTTGCCGCAGCATCTACTTATAGATGATTCCCAGGGTGTTATGAACAGCACAACAATTAAGAAAATATGCCAAGGTTTAAAATCAAACACCTGAGCTATCTGTTCTGAAAAGGCTGTACAGTTGGGAGGAATACAATAATAGCAGTTCAGGGGAGAACAGCCCTCTGCACTCTGATGCAAGAAGGGAGAAGAAGGTGGAACCTAAAGATCTGTGGCCCAAGAACTACGGACATAGAATCTGCTGCACACTGCTGATGCACACCCACATGCCAGCATGCTCCTGCTGTCAGTATTCCTAGAAACACTGAGAAAGAGTCTATGGAAGAGCCTGCCATACTGTATTTTTCAAGCTTTCAGGATGCCAACACCAGCTTTGAAGCAGTGCCTCACAGTCCGCCACTAAACACATGATATGTGCCCAACCCTGGTCCCCATTAGTGCTCCAGGCACCCAGGACTGCCCCATAAGAACATCAGAAATGCTTGCCATCCTCTGGACACGGCAGTCTTGTTGTTTTTCTGCAGCTCCTGTCTGGTTTGTGATTAATTTTACAGCACACTCCCAGCTTTCCCACTGCATTTGCTGATGGTGGAGCTCTTTCTGTGCTCCCCATGGTGCTGGAAGTGGGTGCAGGCAAATGCCTGTACAGACAGTACAGTTGCTTTTGCAGCAACCCAATCCATGGAGCCCAATGTCAGGCCAATTGCCTTTCAGGGTAGCAACTAACCCACAACTGTATTTCTCCAAATATATGTAATTAGAGGCAGTGAATTCTGCTCTTCAGTAAATAGCAAAGTAGTCTTGCAGAAAAAGCTTGATGAATAAAGACAAAACAATCCTTCACCTTCTTTACAATGCACTAAAAGCCACCTACTTGTATACATTTTTAAGACAGAATTTCATTTCATTCCTACCAGGCAGGCAGGAGACAAAGAATGTTTGGAACAACGGATGAAAAAGCAAATCCAGACAACCCTGCATTGTGTGATCAGGTAGCAGAGCCCAGGAGGGAAGCCTGCTAAGGCAATGAAGAACAGGTGACACTTGCCAAGGTAGACTTCAGTCATTAGGCAATTCATGTTAAGAGAGACTTTGACAGATCCTACAGTGTAACCCAAAGCTGCCCCAAACTGCTCAGAACTTCTTCAGGACATGAATGGAGTCCCACACTTGGCACAAAGTGTGACAAACTGTGAAGCTCTCTCACCACAATCATGGTAGTGCATAAAAACATTCTTTAAATAGCATTATTTTATTCTATTGGACTATTATGCCCTGCTGATGCTGACATCTTTGTGCTTTGCCCAGCAGGAAGTGTACATATTTTACACTATCTATCCTTGCCATCCTAATTTTGATTCCACCTCCATAGTGGTCTGAAGCACCTGAAGCAAAACTACAACTGGAAGAGCCTGTCCTCGTTTCTCAAGTACTTGTCAGCTAGAGATAAGAGCTGAAATTACATGTCTAAAATAGGTGACATGACATTGCACTGTAAATAATGCTAGAGGGTTTCTGCCCCCAAATACTTACAGCTTTAAAACAGAAAAGAAGCAAAATAGAGAGGCTTAATTTGCAGTATTGCACAAGTTAGCAGCAGAGAGGGAAACAGTACCCAAAGCCTGATCTCCATTCCCTAGACTTCATTTGCACAGCCAAAGCTCTTTGTAGAATCACATTTTGAAGTTTAGCAAAAATTCCCATCCTAAAGAAAATTTTAGCATGAATAGTAGGAAAAAAAAAATCCCAGGAAAATATCCTTCTCTTTTCCCTGCATCCATGAAAAATAAAATTTTTTAATGCCTTCATCTTCTTACTCAAGATAGAAATCTGCATTCTGGACTCCATTTTTCTCCCACCTGATTACCATATTGAATCTGGGGGGGAAAAGGCACACAGTGAAAGATACATTCTTTGAATGAAAAAAAGGAAAAATTCTTAGTGTCACAGATGGCTGTCAGGATGAAACGGAGCTTCTGTCTGCTGAGGGAATCAGACCTTAGTGTGAAATCTGAATAGAAAGGAACATAGCAGAAGGCAACATTTCAAAAGGAGTTCAGCACCAACTGGCATTGTGAGGGTTAATTTACTGCCAGGAACTGCTGGGCTTTTCATTCTCAGAAGACACACAATAGACAGCTCCCAAAAGTACCCATCATAATCACAGATGCTGGGGATTAATGCTAAATTGAAAGCTTCATGAATATTAAAAATATCAAAACTGCTAATGATGTAGCAGAGTTTGGAATAACAACCAATCTGAAAATCTAAGAGTGTGCCATGCAGACATAGTGAGACACTGTCTTTTTAAAACTGATTAAACCTACTCAATTTGTAACAGAAAGAGGCTTATGCATATTAGGAGCTGAATTGAGAGCCAAACTTTACAAATTGCACAGGCTAATTACCATAATTAAGCTTTGGATTGAAGAAGAAAATTCCATTTATCTCAGAATGACTCAGTGGAACTTCAACAAAGAAGGCAAAGTACATCAGATGGTTTGTCCTTTTTCTTTTTTTTTTTCTAATTCCTAAGTGGTGTTTCAAATGCAGTCAAGAAAAAAATAGAGTGACAACATAAATAATTTTTCTTGAAAAAAATGGGGAAAAAAAAATCACTGTTCAGGAGTTTGATTTTAGAATTTGTTTTAAATGCTCTAAAAACCATTACAGTAATATTTGCCCTGTTTTTCAGATATAAAACCCAAAGAGAAGATACTGGGGAGGTGTTTGACCCACTGGACTCTCCTGCTGCTATGCTGATCTCCTGTTTGCCCTCATGCCAATACAGAGAAGTTATCTCAAAGGATGAAATATCAACTAAATTTTCTGATAAAGATTACATATTATTGTATTACTCTGAGCTGGACTCAAAGATTTCCACTAATCTCAGGTTAGATTTGGATCTTTTCTGTAGGGAAGGCTTAGTCTGTGAGCAATCACAGCACAGCTGTGAAAACTTTATTATAGGGTGCAGAAAAATGTCTTGCTCTATTTCCTCTCCTAGCCCAATTTGGGAAAAAAATAGAACATGAAGGTCTTCCTTAAACTCACCTAGACTTTTAAGTCAAATGTGTGAAACTGTATGTGTGAAGAATAATGAAAATGAGAACACTGAGATACTGAGGGAGGATTAATCCTCCCACGTACAGTGTGACTGACTTTTCACCCATCACTTACTTCAGTTTTGTTTGCCTTTCTCTAACTTTTGCTTCTATCATGATGTCTGTACATTTTCAGTTCTCTTTACAGATTGAATGCCTTGGGAAAAAAAATTATACTGAAAAACTATATGTAGTGGTTCATTACTAGAAAAGAAGCTCTAAATGGATAAAAAAACTATACCCAACAAAGCAAATTAACCAGAACTGCACTTCATTCACTGTGGAATTCAGGACAGCTGTAATAGAGCTACTACTCTGGACACAGTGTGAATACTTGTAAAAATAATTATGGATTAAAAGCATAGGTAAGCATATGACAAAAAACTAGGCAAACATAAAGAGATCTCCTTGTTTAAACATAACTTTATGCATCTAGTTCAGAAGGCTCCTGGGGCCATCAGAGCAGACCTATGCAAAAGGAGACCAGAAACAATTTCAAATGCAGCTGACTAAAAGTGAGATGTGTGATACCAGAGGAGAAGTATCTTGTGATGCTTGGGTATCAGCATAGATGCTTGCTGGAGCACATTTTATTAAGGAATCACTAAAATTAGAAAAGAACATATTTATATATAATATATATAATATATTATACCAGCAAATTCTAGTTCAGTATTTGCACCAATCAAGACCCATTCAAAATTTTAATGTGGTATTACTCATCTCATTTATGCCAACCACACAAAGCTTACAAAGTCTAATCTCATCTAAGAGCTAAGACACAGAAATTACTACCACATTGATTTATTGTGGAATCAACAGATATAATACCAAACCACCAGATCATGGTTTCTTACAAAAAAGCCTTCCATCTCTGTATGCCATGCCTGTCCTTCTTTTATGTGGTTCAGCCAACTCTGAGATAGCCATCAGCTGAAATTCCCCACCATGCAGACTCATCACCCTGGCAGAAACACGACTCTCCATTCTGAATAATCAGAAAGCACTCACTTCACATGCTCAAAATTAAGCTTGTGTTACTTTGGGTGGTGTCAGGAGAAAGACAGACAAGTTGTGGAGACCCTCTCATCATGAGGAATTTCCAGAACTGGGATATGCAAGTGATTATGCTGAAGATGCATGTGTGGGAGACGTTTGGTCTGTTACCAATTTTGTACATGGGAATGTATCACACTCCTTGTATAAACTGGAAATGTATTGTTCAAACAGTAGAAATTCAAGTAATAAAGGCATAAGAATCACAGATTTACACCACTGTTATAATTAAAAAAGGAGGACACAAACATTAATTACTATTGTACATAACAAGAAAGATTATCTCTTCTCTTTTTACATCATTATAAGAATTTTCTTGTTCTTGTATGGAGCTATTCCAGAAACTGTTATCATGCAGCTGTTACCAGATGAAATAGTAACAGAAAAAGTCACACTTTAAACTGTCCTAATAGGATTATGTCTGACTCTTTTTATATTAAACTTTTATCAGACTCCATTTTCTCATTTTTTCTCACTAGACCAGTGTCCAGTGGCCTGAAACTGCACCAGCAACTTGTGTCAGGCTAACCACTGAAATGTCCAAGCCTGATTTTTAAGTCTTCTTCTGGTATAAGAATTTTCTCTGCAATAGAATAAATTACTGAGTGGATTCTACAGAAATATATATATTATTCCATTTTCAGACAGTAAGACACTTTTGGACTGAATTGAAAAATCACCAGAAGTTCAATATCTTGCGTTTAAAATGTCAGCACCTAAGATGTGTCCCTGCTTTACCTGAATTTTTATTTGGTGGACCATTCCTTGAGCACTTGTGGCTAGAATGAGCTGTGTACTGATAACAAGTTACCTAATAAAACAATCTCTATGCTTCCTCAGAAAATTTTTTGTTGTGCTCACTTTAGGGCCAAGGAAAAATCTTTTTATTCATAGATGAGTAAAAATAAGGTCTTAAAACCCATACTATTTGATGTTTACAGCCATTCAAGAAAGGCCTGGGTTTTTTTCCCCTTTTTTTGATTGAAGGGTGCCCTGCTGTAGGTGCTCCCTATTGTTTATTCCTCAGATAACTAAATGTTAAGTTTTGAGTGATTGATTGTTCAAGGTTTTGCATAGTCTATTTCTTGACATTTTCCTGTTTGTTGTCAGTTTTTTGTCTAAACTAGCAAAACCACTTAAATACTTAATACATCCTATAATTTTGAGGAGTAGGCACAGCAAAGAAAAGCTAAAGTTCCATCATTTGTTACTTGCAGGAAAAAAAAATCTTCAAAATATTTTAAATTAGTAAGGATACAGGAACTGTGTCCTTTTGAAGCCACATTAATAAAGTATCTTAATTCAAATAGGTGTTATTTATTTTCCACTTCTAGAACTAAAATAAAGGTTTATGTATGTGTTTTTTTAGAAACCGCCAAGTTAAAAAAAAAACCAAAAAAACCCACCAAAACAGCCACAAACACAGTGGAGTCCTAAATATTAATGTTTTACCAGCTTAACAAAACATTAAGGATCTTTAGAAGCTGGTATATTATTACTCAAGAAGTATTACACTTTATAAAATGTCTGTAATTTTTAGAATCACTCAGGATTTTCTTTAGTTTTCTTTACATACAAACACGTCCGGTGATGGTGAGCCAAAATCTTCAAACTTTGCTTTGGTGTTTAGAATCAAGGTGCTGAAGAACCAACTCTTGCTCCTTCAAAGGGCTCAAAGAACATGAAATATGCCTTCCTTAAAAACTCTCATTCTTGTGCTGGCCTAGAAGGAACATGGCAATTCTAGCCCCTGATGCTAATGAGGCTCTGGAAGTTGTCCAAAAATTGTACTATAGAATTGAAGGCTTGGATGTTAACCTGTCAGCACAGCAGAGCACAGACACAGAGGTTTTTAAATTCTTGCTTGTTTTTAAAGTATTTCCAGACATAGAATAGAAAAAAGTCACTCAAGTCACCTTGAACCTTTAGTATGAAAAAGTGTAGACATGATCTAAAAGATATATGTAATGATCTTTAGAGGGAGAAATTTGGGAAATACCCTAAAAGAGTAGAGTAGGATTTGAAAGAGAACATATCTTTCTATTGAACTGCAGACTATAAATATGCTGAAATGTCATTTATTCTGAATCTTGAATTATGAACAGAGTAGTGGCAGGATCCAAATACTCCAAGAATTAAGGAATATATTGCCTAGCACCTATAGGTTACTGGTTCAAATTCTGTCAGTTAAGTAGGGACAGAAAGTCAATACAAGGCAGAGGCTGTTCCATGAACTTCACGTGAATCAGGTAAATAGTCAAAGAGCAGATCCTGGTGCTGTGCAATTCCTGATGAGTAACAGCTGCCACTTGTAGGAAAATGGTGAAACTGGGCTATCAAAGACTCATGTTATGAAAGTATGCATTTGGAAGCAGGGTCTGCACATCCTTTATGCTGTAGGTTCCAAAATCCATTTACCTTCAGCTGCTGTTAATGTGGCATGAACGCATACACAAAATCAATATCACCAGGCATCATATTCCAGAACTCTGCAGAGATTGCTTTTGCTGCCCAGGGGAATGCATGAACTTCACAGAAATGCTCACTTCAATGAATGGTATTCACAAAGGCTTTTTCTTGCAAAGCAATTAATGAAAATGGCAATTTCAGAAAGGCTATATGGTTGCTGGATGACTATTATAATGATGACAATATAAAAACAATGCAAAGGTAACACCATTCGAGTTTTTCATTCTAATACAACTCTAATTTCTACTAATAGGGTTTCTAAAACCTAAAAAATTGAAAATCTTTACTGTTTTTTGTTTGAATGTTGAGAAAAAAGGAAGGAAGGAAAGGCAGGAAGATGATAGATGACATTCTGACTTTTTCTTTTTTTTTAAGAGCTGATTATTAGCAGCAATTTTCTGATTTTAAGTTAAAGTTTTTCATTCTAGAAGTTCATTGCTGGTATATTTCAATGAATTACAAGTTTCAAGTTAATTTCACTCCCAGGAACCCCAAAATTAAACTTTTTGGTGCTAGTGGGGCCAGAGCCTTGGGGAATATGTCACGGAAGCAAATTCACTGGTGCTGTAAATCAAGCTGCTCTCTAAATTTAATTTCCCATGTTGGCCAGAGTTTTTCAGAAAATAGGAAAGCCAGCTATTTACCACCTACACTGTAGATAATGCAAAGGATTCTGCTAATACTTTCTGGAAGCACAGTTAAAAACTTAAATTATTTAAGTCATCAGAATTTAAAAGACACATTTTTGGAACAGATTTAAGTGGCTCCCAGAGGAAAAAAGAATTAAAATTAATAGGTCCAAATAAAAAAATATATTTTTGAAAACTGAATGATATTATTGATGCTTATATTCATACTGCACACATCATTGTCCCCTTAATGCCACATTTTTACTTTCAAATTTATAAAAAATGCTGTTTATTTCAGAACCTCAATCACATGACAAATATAACACAGTTTTCCACTAATTCCAGGCAACAGCTTTTATGATGTGCATGTTTAAAAGAACCTCTGATATTTACTCAGTGAAAATCCTTGAAAGTTACTCCTTTGCAGCAAATCTAGCTGCTTCTATGCAAATTTTCAACCTCTTCCACAAGTTATATTTTCTACTAGTTCAAAGACACAAAAATGAACTTCTGCTATATTTTTATCAGTCAACTTCTTCTACTGGGGCTGAGCTGCAGCTTTACCCAAACAACTTTTTGTACTACAAAGAGAAGTTAAGTAGTTTTATCTTGGTTATAGCATAGGAGAAATGCTTTGAAGGAGCCGAGGAATACTTGCAATACATTTAAAATGATAATGCAAAATACTTGGAATATTTAGGAAAAACCTCAAAAAGCAAATTGAACAACATGCCTCTTCCACAAACTGTTTTGTGGGAAAGGACAACCTAATTTGTACTACTCTGTGAATTCAATTTGTATATACTTAACAGAACCTCTTTTCAAACCACAAAAAGTTGCAGATACCTGTACCAAGGCTGGCTGCTATTCTCCAAGAGTGGACAATAATATTAAACACCTGCTTTTTCAGCCTTCTGGATGAATATGGCTGTCTCTGACAGACAAGTACTGGAACTAAACCATCAAATTACAAAGCCAGTTAATCTCAGGAGGAACAGGAGAGAGGGAGAGAGTGGGAAAGGACACAAATGTCTATCTGTAAGCAAGTGATAAATCATGAAGCACAACATTATTTCCTGGCATCTTTTTATAATGTGGCTAGAGACTGATGAAATACAGGACCAGGCATAGTAAATCTGAAAGCTGGTTCTATCAAGCCCAGATTTCTGTCTTTGCTGGCTGTTCAGAGAACTAAAATATGCCTAATCTCTTTGACAGTATTAGAGATGCAAGAAGCCTTCTCATAATCCATTTGCAGTTGGAAGAATGAGTTAGCTTTTTTATTTAAGAGAAAAGCCTAAAAAGAAAAGACGTTATAAAGGAACTAAATACACTGCACATGAGAGAGACACTGAACATTTCAGCAACTGTTGGTGATAGGAGTCCCAAACAACACACTTGGAGTGGAAATCACTGCCACATGTTAAATGTATTTAGGATGTGATGTAGAAGGGCAAGATTAGTACCAAAATTCCAAATATGTGTGGGGAAGGAGATAACCCCCATGGATTTCCAGCTCCACATAATAAAGGTGAAGCTGCTCTGCTCAGGTTTCTCCAGGCTGGCTGCAGCTACATCTGTGTTGCAATTCCCACCACTGGTTTCACATGCAGCTGCACCAAAACCTAAATGTGATGAGAACCCAAGAGCCCATCTGTGTTTAGCACAGTATTGCCACAGGCACTGGAGTGGCAAACATGCAAATGAGAGGATTAATCAGGAGGTAATTATGCTTGGGTTACCCTTTCTGTTACAGGCCTGCTTTGATAGCAAGATTAGGTATTATACATAGGAACAGCTCGAAGGGGAAAATGTTACAGTACCCTGTGAGACAGTTTAAAACCCTTTACAAGCTCGTTTTCCTGTAATATTTAGATGAATGCTTTGTTTATGAGCATAGGTTTATATGTCATGGACTAAGTGAATCTTGACAGGGAGAAGCGAGACTATAAAATATTGATTTCCAAAATAAAACCTTAACATGGCTCCTTCTAGCTGAAGTAATACCTTGCCATGTAGTATAATCAATTTACTAATGTTCTGCAAGAACTTTTTTCTCAAATTCTGTGATTCTCAAATCTGTCAATCTTTTAGGACTCTGCTGCTGCAAAAAAATGTAGGAGCCAATAAAGGAGGAATTAAAAAAAAATTAAAAAGGGATGAAATTACCATCTTCATAACAATACAAAACATTTTGGTTATGAATTCAGATGGGTTAAGTCAAAAAGCAATAAATCTGTAGCAGTAAAGCTGAAGAGTAATAAGCAAAACTTTTGTGCCCAGAGCATAAATATAAGGCACTGGAGGATTTCTACCTCCAATTTTGAGAATAATTGCTCTAGAGGACCTCCAGTGATATCCCTGGCTGCAACTCATGGATCAGTAGCTTGGCTTATTGACTGTCCTGACTCCCTGGTGGCTCCTCTACAACCAGCAGAGCTGCTGCACTTTGGGATTGGGTTATTCTGCTGTACTGTACTGAATCTAAGTACAATTTTCCTATTTCACAGCATTCAGAGCCCAGCTGACATTTAACATCCATTTCTGTAAACTGCTTAATTCCCTGCATTTTACATGCACACATTTCCTACTTTTGAGCTTTTACAAGATCTGGGTGTAGGCTTCAGGAGTCAGTGGAGCAGCATACATGCAAGAGCTAATTCACAAGACAAAGACTTCACTGCTTAGTTGCACTGAGGACAGTAAATCTTTATGGACTCCAGGCTGTGTTGTCTCTATCAGTTAAGGCCATTTTCCCTTCTGAGAAGATTTAGCGCACTTTGCTGCGAGGGCAGTGTGCCCAAGGAGGAAGCAGACTTTCACAGATGTCAAACACAATAGCCTGTTAACAGGTGAGAGTTACACCATGATTAGGATCACAATAGTAGAGGTTCCTATTTCTGGAGGGACTATTAAATGCCCCAGGATCCATTCTTTATACCAAAAATATTTATATCCGTGCACAGGTATCGTGTTCAGCTTTGCCCTCCTGCAGGGTCTGGCTTTGCAGAGCAAACTGAGCTGAGGCACAGGGATTTCAGCACAGCCAGAGGCAGCACAGCACATCCATCCCTCACCACCCAGGCACCTGAAACCCTCCTTGCTTTCAGTGTAAAGAAAATGAGGATGAGATGGATACCCCAAAAATATGTTTTTCCTCTGCAGGGACCTTCTTGTCTTGACTCAGTAGTGAGATGTCTGTGAAGGAGGGATGTGTGATTGCTGCCCTCTGGCACTCATACAAAGGTAGCCTGTGCAGGTTAACTACAAACCTGCACTTTTAATTTCATTTATTTATTTTATTCCTCTAAAACACTTCAGCTTGCCCCTTCTCCTGTTGCTTACTGATGTGGCCGATTACACCTCTGATGAAAAGCTCTGCCTGTGATTTTCCACTGGGCTTGTCCAGGGACTGGATGCTGCTTGCAAACATCACTCAGTTTGGAACCTAGCTAATTCCACATGGGTTTTGGAACCCCACATTCATCATGGATCAGGCCTTATTTAAAAAAAAAAAAATCTAAAAAATCTAAAATGGGCACAACAACAGCGACAGCCTTTCTTGTGAACAGTGTCATGGCAGCTGTCTGGCTTTAGGAGCCTTTCAGTGCCTGGAATTGCTGGATCAGCCTCTGCTGTGCCTGGGATAAGGCTGGTGATTCACTGGATCCTCACATGTTAAATAAGCTCCTTTGAATTCAGAAACTCTTCAGTCCTTTCACCTGAGCACCTAGGCTGTAGCCTGTTTCCCACAGAATGTTACATGAATTGGGGAGGTGAAGAAACACAGAAATCATGGTAAAATTCAGAGTTTTTGTTAAGGAAGAGGCTCTCATGGGTCCCAGATGCTCACTGACACCTTTGGAATAATACTAACTTCTGTATCAACCAACACAAAAAGAAAAGTATCAACCAAAGATAAAAACATTGCTTCTCCAAAATATTGTTCAGTGCTTTGTTATCAACTGTAGTGTTTTGTTGCTTGTTTTTTTTTAAACATGAGCTCAGTTGTACCTGCAAGGTGACTATCTGCTTTTCCTTTTTCCTGTCATTCACACACCTTTGTGAGACTCCTTTCCTTAGGAGAATAATAATCTATTGAACAAAACAAGTAACTTTTTGTTCATCATGACTGTGATTCTGAAATAAAAAATATTCTTTGTGAAGACACTTGTATAATTTGAAATCTTAGAAAAAGTTTCACACCAGATGTGTCAAAAGTCAACTGAAAAACATAAGATTAATTAAAGAATGAGAGTTAAATGATCATGCTAAGTGAGGCTTTACAAGCATAAGTTTTGCCATTACATTATATGTAATGTATTTGTGCGGGAAAACAAAATAGAACACAGTATTCTATTTTGTATTATAACTTCTTGAAACAGTTTTACAGAAAACAAGAATCCCACCACATTTAGACCAAAACTAGGTAACCATGCTAAAGCTCTACACAGGTTAAGCCAGGGGGTTTTGTTTTTCACCAGTATAAATCTATAGGGCATTTCAAAAGATTTGGCTCAATTTGTTGCCTAAATTCAGTAAAGGTGATTTCACATCTTTTCAAAGTGCCAAATCAGCCAAAGGATAAAAGCTGTTATAGTCATAAATAATCCCAGAAAATACAAGGTTTATAGTTTACCTTTCTTTTCACTGACTCTGTATAAATTACACTGCTTTTAAAATGTACTGCATTACACATATTCTTCCTTATCCAGAAATCTTTTCAGATTAATTCTGAATATAGTAATTCACAGCACATACATTAGGATTTCAGTACAGCTAAAGAATAATAATGATGTGATTAAAATGACTGTAAAATAATTTAATTAAAGCTCTTAGGTGATCTCTAGAAGCTGCACTAAAGCACTTTGAAAGCACTCAAGCCACAAATATGTTTCTGAAAAACATACCAAGAATATACTATTTTAATTTAATTTCTTGGCTATTAAAGAAAACAGCATAAAACTCTGCACACCATTTATGCTTAGTTTGTTTTCAAATGCAATTTTCATTAGATATGTGTGAAGCTGATACAAATAAAATACAGAAATACCATAGAAATAACAAATATTGCTAACTGCCTAGTAATATTTTCCTGTGAGTGAATGGTTACAACAAAATGTGGGTAGATTTCTTAAATGAAAATAGTCCAATTTATCAGTATTGTTAGCTTAAATAGCAAAATAGTTACCAGAGTGTAGAGAGGTGTTGAAGAAGTTGAAGAACTACTGACTGCTATAATATTTGTTATCTATTCTTAACAGGTTGAAATGATGTAGAAATAGAACTGAAATCACACCAATATAATAGCACAGGGAAGGCTGCCTTTAAGTGATTTTTAATTTTTTTTTTTTTTTTTTTTTTTTAGTTTTATAAGCAGCTTCTAGTACTTTAAACTGTGCTGTTGATTTGCCTGTGATTTTTTAGCAAACTGGACAGAATGCTCCTTCATGTTATTGATGGCCCCAAAGGAAAAATTGGCATTTTTTCACCATTTTACATGGATTAGAGTTCAGGTCTTCCCAGCACAACCTGTTATGTACTGTTTGCAATGTGCAAATCACAAGTGGAAATCTGTGAAACGCTTGCTGGTGCTTTTCTCAGCTGGGGCAGCATCTGATGCTCAGCCATGGCATTCACTGCCTCTCATGCAGTTCTGTTTGTTCCAGGATCTCAGCACTTAGTGGCACATCAGTGATCACCGTTTTGTTTTCCTCTCTTACAACTGGATTTTAATAAAGGAAAATGGAGAAAATTCTTAGGTCATCACGTACAGCCCCCTGGTATTTCAGGCAGCCTTATGTAAACTGATCAAGCTCCCTGAAATCTGTAATGTTTTTATGACCTTCAGAGATGGCAGCAGTGCATTTCCATTTTTTTTAAACACTGCATGAACTCTTCCTATCTTTTGCTATCACCAAAGACTCAGCCCCCCCCTGCAACAAACACAACAGAATTTAAGAAAAAAAAGTACCAAATGTACTAAAACCAACTGTCTCAAAGTTTATCAAATACATTTGTGTGCTGAAAAAAAATAATGAAATATAATACCATGCTATACTAATATTTCTGGTAAAATTAAAAACCCCACACCTGTAGTCACAAACTCATATTGAAATTGAATTTTTGATAAGAAATGTGTCATTCCAAGGCACAGTTACCATAACAATTAGGAATGGGGCTAAATAGTTAAAATTAATTCAAAGCATTGGTGAAGCTGAAGTAGCTCAAAGATTCCAAGGCTTGCCAAAAACCCATTTTACAGTAATTTCACGAATACAAGCCGCACCAATTTGACCAAAATTTTGGTGGAAACCCGGAAGTGCGGCTAATATTCCGGGGCGGCTAATCTATTAACAAAATTCTAAAAGCTGCCAACACGGAAGTGAGAGCCCGCGGCAGCCCCAAGCCAAGCTGGAGCCCGGCCGGCCCCGGCAGAGGTGGGAAAGCCTGGCAGAGGCGGGGCCAGCAGTGTCGGGGGCGGGCGGCAGAGCCTGAGCCAGCAGGGCGGGGGAGCCCGGGAGAACTGGGGCTAGCAGCGCAGGGGAGCATGGCAGAAGCAGGAAGGCCGGCGGGTGGGGCTGCCTGGCAGCGGGGGAAGCCCAGCATAATCGGGGCCAGCAGCGTGGGGGAGCCCGGCGGTGCGGGGGCCTGCAGTGCCGGCCAGGGCGAGGAAACGCGGCGGCGGTGCAGACGGGAGGGGGCGGCCGGCGAGCCTGGTGGCGGCGGCGGCAGCCCTGCTGGCGGGGCGAGCGAAAGCGCCGCCGCGAGCCGCGAACCGCGAACCGCGAGCCGCGAGCCGCGAAAGCGCCGCCGCGAGCCGCGAACCGCGAGCCGCGAACCGCGAGCGCGCCGCCGCGAACCGCGAGCCGCGAAAGCGCCGCCGCGAGCCGCGAACCGCGAGCCGCGAGCCGCGAAAGCGCCGCCGCGAACCGCGAGCCGCGAGCCGCGAACCGCGAGCCGCGAGCCGCGAACCGCGAGCCGCGAGCCGCGAGCCGCGAGCCGCGAGCCGCGAACCGCGAGCCGCGAACCGCGAGCGCGCCGCCGCGAGCCGCGAGCCGCGAGCCGCGAGCCGCGAACCGCGAGCCGCGAGCCGCGAGCCGCGAACCGCGAGCCGCGAGCCGCGAAAGCGCCGCCGCGAGCCGCGAGCCACGAGCCGCGAACCGCGAGCCGCGAGCCGCGAACCGCGAGCCGCGAACCGCGAGCCGCGAAAGCGCCGCCGCGAGCCGCGAAAGCGCCGCGAGGCGCGGCGCGGGGCGAGCGAAAGCGGCAGCGGGGCGGACGGCGAGCCCGGCGGCGGCAGCCCTGCCAGCCGGGCGAGCGAACGCGGCAGCGGGGCGGTGCTGACGGGAGAGGGGGGCCAGCGAGCCCGGCGGCGGCGGCAGCACCACCCGGCCAGCCCCGCCGAGCCGTGGCGCTGAGCTGGGCCACCCGGCCCCGTCGGCAACCATGAGCGGGCCGAGCCTGCCTGGCCCCGCCCCGAGCCAGTAAAGCCCGCTATGCCGCGATCCTGTTACTAATTGGCCAATTTGTGAAAGCTGCGCACGGATTCTCGCGACGAACGAAAGTGCGGCTAATATTCGGGGTGCGGCTTATCTATTGACAAAGACAGCAACATTGTCGAGGCACCGGGGGTGCGGCTTATAATCCGTGCGGCTTGTATTCGTGAAACTACTGTAATTTGATTTTATCTAATGTGTGGAATTATCCCTACTGAAAGAAAAAGGATAAACAATACATTGCACAGCAGAGTGATTCAACATCAGAAGAAGACCCTAATGAGACACAATTATGAGTTACATCTGGAAAATTCATCTCTCATGTAGAATTTAAATTTGATGTTATCTTGCAAGACAAATCTACAAATTTGTTTAAGACTCGGGAACAGGAGTGGCAGAAGGTATTTCTGAACAAAGACTAAATAAGAACATTGGGGAAGAAAAAAGGAAGTACAACTAAAACAAAACACAGAATTTTTCTGTGGGCAACAAAGATCTGATAATTATCGGCAGTAGCACGTCAGATGTTCTTTAAAAACATTGAATAGAACATTAAGTTATATTTTCAGATCACACTTCTGTGTTGTTTGGAAAGCTGTCTGAAGCAAAGCTAACACCTGCTGTACTCATATTTGCAGAACAACAGCTTTATTTGTGGTCTCATGAAATACCTCATATCTTGCCGATTATGGAAAAGTGCCCGAATTTCTTGCTCAAAGGCAAGCTGAAAAATCAGGACTTTGGACCAGAAAATGTGCAATGAAATGGTTAGGTTCAAATTATGACTTTAGCAAGCACATGCTCAGTTTTCAGTAAGTGGCATCTGCTAGGGCTTTCCCTAGCTGTGAGGTAATTAGTTACATATTGTAGCCTCGTCCAAACAGACTGGCCTGAGGAGTGAAAGGGTCCCAGACCTGGCACCTGACAGCAGGGGAAGGGGTGCTGCAGTGTGGGGAGCAACATCTGTGCTGGGTGTGCTCAGCAAGTCCTGCTTCAGAGACAAATTCAGAGGATCAAGCTCGATTTTTTTTGGCAAATATTGTGATGCTACACTGGGGAGAGGAAGACTTTTGACCTGGTGGCTGTTACTGTCAATCTCTGGGCTTGGAAAAAACCACAGCGGGGCAGCAGTAGCTGCAGCATCCTTTCCTTTGCTCTCAGTTTTTTTTGTTGTACTGCATCTCAGTCATTCATGTGCCTAGGAAGTCATGGGAGCATGAACATTTAGAGCCACCTTTACCTGGTGCCCCCAATCCATCCAAGAGCAAGAGTCAGGAGTGCAAGAGAGCGTGCTGACCTATCTCACATGAGCTCCAGTTCTGTCACCAATATCAAGCACTCTAGACATTTTTAATAACTGAGCTATAATAGCATTACTTCTACAGTTCTAAAGCTGTGGAAACCACTTTAAAAAAAAATTGTGTGAAAACAAGGACCAACAGCCAAATTCAGACCATTGCAGCTCTTGAAATACCAGCTTCAGCTTTTTATTGAGAAACACAGATATCTCACCCAGCAATCGGGCTGTATTTGTTTTGCAATTTGAGTGAGTCAGACACATAAATATTTGAGTTTTAATTCAATTGCCTCTCCTGCGGTCGATGAGTCACTACTACTCTGATATCTGAGGAGTCTCACTAGGGGAGGTCCTGGAAATGTGTTATGACTCCCAAGTGGGCTCCAGCCGGAAAGTCTGTGAGCTGTACTTTTAAAATGTATAAACTTATTTTCCTTTCAAACACTCAAAATATATGTAATGAAGTAGAATGTGTTTGCTTCCTGGACAGCAAACAATCTTGCAGCCAGAAAAAATGTTTACTTTGTAAACACTGTTTTCTTTTCAGAAAACTGTTTTAGCGAGAGGTTCCATGATGAAAAACAGTTTAGGTCATAAAAGACCTAAAAGAAATAGAAAGTGTAATACTTTTCCTTCTCTCTAAACTCCTGAAATTAGCTTAGAAGAACTTACAGTCACTCTTATATGCTAAAAATATAGAACACACTTTATACAAATGGATGATGCAAGAGAAATTCAAAAAGCCTTTGCTCAAATAGGGGATATTATGAATATTTCCATACACAAGCTGCAAAGGAAGACTAATTACAAACTGAAAAAGCTACATTCCATTGGTATACACTTTACAAATCAAGCAGGGAAGTCAGCTGTGATTGTGGAATAGAAATAAATAATGGAAAGGTAGAAGAGGCGCTCTCCATTTTTTCTATACAGCACTGCAATATTCCCGTAACCTTCTTGAGCCACCCATTCCTCTGCATGGAATGGGCCATCCTTTACCCACTTCTGACATGCCTGTTTTGACTGAAACTGGATGTAATTTGGGATCTGTACCAAAGAAGTGGTGAACACTGAATTAATTCAGTTTCTGCTCTGAATTCAGGAGAATTCATTTGTTTCACCCATGGGGGTACAGATGAGAGAAGAATAACCACGATGGAGCTCAACAGGTCCAAAGCAATGATACTGGCTATGCAGAAGACAAATCTCCATGGCCTTGCTGGCCTTGTGAGCCTTGCAGCCCCTCAAACTCCTGACCCTAGCTGAGAACCAAGAGCTTCACAGATAAAAAGCAAACCTGCTGCAGATGTCCTGACACAGACCAAACCCCCAGGCCTCCAGCTGCAGGTTATGGAGCTGTGCAAACGAGCTCCCTGTGGTTCATGTTTGACAGCTCCCAGTCCCCAGAAAGGTTCTTCTCACACCTCGTGGGGTGTGGCCCAAAGCAGCATAACTGCACATCTGTTAGCAGGGAAATATTAGGTGTGAGCGCAGGATTATTAAATCTTCCCCCACCAATAACCATCTGTTGTTGTACCCACTAACCAAAGCCTGTACTTGCACATGAAATTCAAGGACATGCACATACATGCTCTATGTACTTGGCCCCCCAGACAGGGACAAAGCCTTCTGGCTTGCACTTCACTCATATTTTGAAACTAGGATTGGTGTTTACACAAAGTACAGGCTGTCACAGTAGGTTTTGTGTCATGATCTAATGCCACATATTTATGGAAGCACTGTTTTCATTGCTCAGCAGTGATAACCCAGGAACCACCCAAACCTCCCCTGTTTTTACAGAATGCAAAAAGCCCATTTTACTGTACATGTAGCAAGCCTTGCACATTCTTCTTCATTTTTCTTTTCCTCCTGCCAACCTGTATTAATGAGGTGGTAGATATAGGAAGGAAATTGCATACTGCCTACACATGTTATTTCAGAATAAGGATTCCAAGAAGAACTTGGAATAAAATGTCCCCACATGCTTTAGTTTAAACCCATCTCTCTTCTCTAATGGTTGTTAGATTGGCTTCTCTTTTTCACTTTGCAATAGGCATATCAATTTTCTGGATGCCTCAGTACTTTTATATCGTGTTTTGTTCCTAACCATTGCACCCACCTTCCATCAGTTGCATTTTTCTGAGGTACTGACAGGGAGCAGCCACCTTCCTCAACACAAGGAGAGGGAAATACATGCCATGGGTAATTTCATGGACATGGAACGACATCATGCCAGTGGTGCCTAAAATTTAGCAGTTAACTGTGGGTGCTGCAGGGCTGCTTTTTATCACCAGTGTCAAATATACAAGAATTTTACCACAGAATGCCTTTAATGTTGGCTACAGTTTTCAGTTCTGGAAAGCATCAGAGGGATGCAGGGCAATGTATCCCTCCCCATATACAGGGATTTGTCTTTCAAAGCTGGAATTATTATGCATGATGGGATGTAGTTCACCAACAATCAAGATGACACAGAACTACAAAGCATTTCTTTCCTTGCATGTCGCATAAGTAAGATAAAATTGAATTTTAAGCTAAATAATTATTTTATTTTTTTTCCTTTTACTAATTTAGTGTTCAGATCTTGATGGTGACTTCTAACTAAAGAAATTAAGTGACATCATTTCATCACTTTGAACCTATAAAATCTTGTCCTCCATGCTCATACAAGAAAACCCAAAATATCAAAGTTCAGATAATCACAACTATGCTACAATTGCCTCTAAAAGTGTACTTTTATTCATTAGAAATACAGGTCTAGAGTATTATCATACATTAATTAACTTTTCCCAACAATAATTGCAGACACTGTCCCACTTAAAGAAAAAAGTAACTAGTTTATTAACGAAATATACAAATTAAAATGGTAGGAAAAAAGTACTTGAGTATGAGTTATTATCACTGTAGCAAGAGTAGGGATTTTACATGCATTAATTTGGCAAGATTTGACATACAGTAGTTGTATTTTCCCAAAGGGAGAGCCAAAATCTGGCCAGATCTGTCATGGTTTTGTAAGTGTGCCAGATATGACACAGAATAGATGTGATTAATTATCTGAAGAATTATACGTGTGTGTATTTCCATGAAACAGCCACAATCCCCCTTACAAAAATTTCACCAACAGCCATTTTGCTGGGCAATCAGAGAAATCTCACAGAAGCAGTAAAGTTCTACCATATACTAAAATCCCCAAAAACCCAAAAAACGTCCAAACCCAAGCCAAAATCCAAAAGGAATAAATATATATTTTAAAAAATTACTGGCATTTATTCCTCATTACAGAGTGAATTTTAAATTGCTTCCTCCTTCACTTTCTCTTTGTTTTCCAACATAAAACTATGCATAAAAAGCATCTTGAATATTAGAAATCCAAGCAAAAATGCATGTTTCAACAATTTATTAAGGAAACATTTTAATTGGAAACTGCTTTTTAAGTGGTTTTTTTTTTTTTAATCTCTCGTTTCCATACCAACTAGAATAATTGAAAATACTTTCCCTTGCCTATTTTTTATTGTCTCTAGGAAAGGAATACAATAACTTTCCAAACTGAGCTACATAAATAATTGTCATAATAAGTCACGAAGGTTACAACAATAATTAAATAAGTTTAAAGATTGTATTTTAGTAGATTTGACACCTAAGCACTATGTGTGTGTGTTTAGACATATATACAGATACACACACACTCTATATTCTTAGATGATAATTTCCAGTTAAGTTTGAGTTACAGGAAAACAGTATTTTAGACACGTTGTTGTGCAGCCTCACTGTTACTGTGACTATAAAGGAATTCCAGAATTCCTTGGGCACAGTTCTGATTTTTGTGCCTTGGGGAAGACATAAAACAATTGTTTTATGGTCAATCAGTGAAGTCTTTAGAAGGCCCTGCTGGGGAAACTGCTACTGCCATCTGTAGTGAAACTGTATAGGCATAACTAAAATGGAGCACAAGATATTCTTCCTTCATAAACTCAGACCTGCTGGAGTAATTCCTGTGAACAGCCACCTGCTCCTACAAACCATTTGTTCCATTTGTAAAATGGATGTTAGTTCCATTTTAACTACTAAATGAGAAATTCATGACGTTGGCTGACGGTTCACACAGCATTTCATAGCTGAAATCATAAATGTTCCTACACTTCAAAATAATAACACATCACTCAGTTGTCATCTACCTTAGATGGTACCATAGAAATATTCAAACTGCATGACATGAGAATGCAAAACAAAAAGGTACTAGAAAGGCAGATTTTGTTGATATTTTTTGACCCACACACTCTGAAGTAGCCCATATCCCACCTCCTTGGTCATCTCACCGCCTTTGAAGCCATAAGAACATCCAGCAGCCACAACAGAAATGAAGTTTATCCTTAGCTATTCCAGATGGATCAACCACTCTAAAGCTTGGCATTTTCCCCCTGGGGAATGACATCATCACACTGCCTTGAGAAACCACCAGTTGTTTCCATCAGGCAGTGTGAGGCCACTCTGGACCCGCACTTCAGCTGTCTCCGTGCTGAGCTGCATCCCTACAGCTCCTCTCATAAAGTGCTGGAGTTGTGCTCTGAAGTGGAAAAGCAAAACACACTTGAAACAGGTAAATTGCATAAGTTACATTTGGTTTTGCTTCCTTCTGGATATGCAGCAAACGTCAGAGAACGTCTGGGAATGTTAAGTGGGAATTTTCTGGCTAAGTACTACAGTCAGCATGTAGAGTAAATCTACATCAAGGTAAGGGAATTATGGAGGGGAAAGGAGCAAGATAAGGTGTAGTTCATATCTGCAATGCCAATCTTCATCTAATGTGGAGTTCTTCTGGGATTGTGGGTCAAAAGTGAAGTCGAGCACTTCCAACCAGTCCCAAATGCATCACAGGACCTGGAAATGTTGTGGGGCCTGAGAGCGCCAAGTCTTGGCACTCACTCTTTAGGCCAATGTGCCAATGGCACTTAAGTGCCAACATGAAAACAAGGATCATGACCTGTTTTTGTCTCTAGTCAAATGAAACTGAAATTCCACATTACATGATAGCCAAATCCAATAAATAGAATTGCAACCAAGAGCCAACTGTAAATGCAAAACTGTTCCCTCACTTCATTCAGACTTTAAAATACAAATGCCTTTTTTTGTCTAGTTTCTGCACACTTACACTCCTCTAATGCCTAGAATTAACACTGCAAAATCATTGTTCATCTTGCAGTATGCTCCCAGGTGTTGATCCCAAACAAAAGAGGAAAGATCTCTTCTGAAGGATGAAGTATGTCCAGATATTTTGTACTCATATGACACTGCTTTCAAAGTGGTGGAACCAAAAAGATAGAAGGTGGAAATCAATTTCAAAACTTTGTCTTACCAAAACACTAAATCATAGTTATTAATTCAACAGTAGATTTTTGAGAATGGGATCTGATGCAATAGATGGATTTGATGCTAGAAATATGTTATATATGTTTGATGCCCATGATGTGAAATGTTCTGTTGGCTGTGTCCTTCCTGTCACCCAAACAGCAAAAGACCATTTAAAAATCTTTTTCCACCTCTGTTATATTTACTGTTTACTCTCAACAAGGAGGTATACACTCAGTCCCAGCTGGTTACCAAATCGCATTCATCAGATTATTTTTAAAGTAGTAACAATGTCTTTTTTTGGGGTTTTTTTATTAAATAGTACATAGTTTATATCTTCAGAATTAACTTTTTAAACCCTGAAAGATTGTTCTTGTTTCAGTGCCTAGATGTCTGGAACTATTTCTAGGCACTGGTCTGAATACTTGAAAAAGCAAGAGAGGTGAATTAACAGACCATATTTATCCAACAAGTAACAACTTTACTATAAAGATGTTTCTATATTGAGACCACTTATAGTGAACAGTCTTATGAGTGCTGTAAAAGACATGAAATCATGCCCTTTGGGGGTTTGGATCATTTGTACTTGTAAGAAAAATTGCATGTACTTTCATGTATGGTAGCACAACTGGGAAATTTGGTAGAGCTGCCTTGGGAAGAGCTGGAAGGCAGCACCCCACTGGAGCTGAGTAGCTGCAGTTGCCTAGACTAAAGCAGGTTTCTAAAATCCCCCTTCTCCCTTCCTTTTTAATGAATACCTCTGGTTTACTCTGTTCAAACACTCTGCAATTGAAGAAAACTTGAATGTAGAAAGGATGAGCAACAACTGAGGAACAATTCTAAGGCCAAACTTCCAGGATTAGGGCCTTAGACTGATGAAATTCAGAATTAAGAAACAGACTTCCTGTCTGACCTTGAAAAAAATCACTTTGCTTCTGAATCAGGCCTTAAAGTGGGAGTATTGACACATTCTCCTTCATTATCAATAAGGCCTGAAAGTCTGTCAGATACCCTGGGAACAGAAACTGTTAAAGTACATTAACATCAGTGTGACTTCTCTGAAATGGATGACTTCAAATGGATTCCCACTTTACTCACTAGGGCTTTACTTTCAAATAAATTTCTAACTACATACATGCATGTATTTATAAAAAAAAATGCTTTCCTCAGGTTCATATTTTTGTATTTCCCTAAAATTCTTTCTGAAGTTCATTGTTGCAAATCAAAGTATGAATTGTCTCATAAAAAAAAAAAAAAGTATTTTTTTTAACTCTCTACCCTTACCTTCTGAGAGGTCACATTAACTGTCACTTACATGCACAATTCTAGTTATGTTTTGTTTATGACTTTTCAGCAGCTCTGTAATCCTAGAGGATGAAAATATTTTCCATTTGCCACAGTGACACGTGCTGCAGAGAAGAAATACGAACAGCTGCAGACTTCCCTAATGGTGGGGTCAGATAACACACTTCAGGATTTCGGGTTATCTTTTTTCCTTAAAGGACAAAGCAGATTGTCTGGTTCATGGGTGACTACCTTTGGATTATCATCCTCTGGATCAGGAGCATGGGCTCACTGGTACAAACTCAGCCTATTTTAACAATCCTATCCTGACCCAAACTTGCTGGCTTCAAATTAGCCATATGTGGTGTAAGTTCTCAAAACTTCCATCCTTTGCAGTTAAACAAACCCTTCAGAAGAAAAAGCAGCCTGCAGGTCAATGAAACCGAGGTGGTGAGTTACCATTCCCTTACTGGAGAGCTTTCAGTATTTGTCAGTGATATATTAGGTTAATAAAAAATAAAATATCATTATTTAGGATGTTTACTTTAGCTTGGCTCCGAGAGGCATTTGTGACCTTACAGAAGTACTTCATTGGAGGTCATTATTTAGACTAAATTCCAGATACAGAAAACAAAGAGCTCTATTCATAACAACTAAGACAGCAAAGTATTCACAAGAGAAATAAGCAAGAATTTCAGAATGTAGACTAAATAAAGGTCCCAATCTAGGAAAGTAACCCTGTAAAGCTAACTCTTTAAGTATATAATTATTTTCATTCTAGGTAGCAGTTTATGCCACACAACTTTTAAAGCACTTTAAAATAATTTCTTTGGTTGAAGACTAGAATTCCTCTCAGGTTTCTTGCTTACACATAGCATACACTTTTTTAGAAAAAAATCCCCACTACAGTGTTTGTCACCACTGCAGCTATCAAGAACATCTTATTCAGATGGCTCAGACTTAGTTATTTTTACCCAATGGCTAGAAGCACACAGGTCAGAAAGTGATGCAGCTTGCAGACAGGCAACAGGAATTCATTGAATCAACAATGAGTGAACCAAAAGAGAGAAGTTTGTATTCCCAGGATATGCTGTAAAACCTTGAGATCTGAATGAGCAGATCAGTTTTTAATGAATAATTCATCTTCCTATCTTTCCAGAAATCAGCCTTACTGAAAATATTGAGTGAAAAGAACAAGAATTATTGGGGCAAGGACACTGTTCTGTTTTGTCATTAAAGATACATCAGTCTTTCCTGAGGAATACATAAGAATCATTTACCTCAGATGATCTCAGAAATATTAATGTATTTCAAGGTACCTGAAAACAGTCTCCTGACTAATGAGACAGGTGGAACAAAAAAACCTGAGAATTGCTAAAGGCCAGAAACTGTTCAATGAACTTTTGACTGACTTTACTTCCCTTTATGGAAGCTGTGAAGAGTGGGTCAGTGACTGGAGAGACCCTGGAGACTGGTTTGTCAGGGAATATCTAGTTTAAGAAAAGGTGGATGTGGGATCTTTTCTGAGAGACACCTCAAGTAAACACTCACTGATCATCCTCAGCTTCCTCTTATATGAAATGGGAATTCCTATTAGGGCTGTGTAGTCCTACACAAACTGATCTGGCCACGAAAAACTGAATCTGTAAATTTCACATTTGTCCTTGAAGATGTAAAAGAATAACAGAAGTTCTCATTGAGAACCAAGCTAGCTCTGGAGTAAACAAACTTTGCCATTAAAATATTACCCTGAATGACCTTCAACAAATACTATTTTTAGTAAACACCAGAGATTTATAAATGGAATATTTTAGGGTCTTCTGAAATTGCTTCCTTTTCCATTCCTGCCAATTTTGTATGCCTTTATAAAGTGAAGGCTTTGTATAGCGATGTTTATTCACCAGTTGTTATACATCCTGCACCAAAGGGCTTACAAAACCTTGGAGATATATTTGGTATTATGCTAATAACTGAGCCATGAGCTATCATGGTGAGCCATGATAGGAGGAATAAACAACTTTCTAAAACAATATCCTTGGAAACCCAACCCTCTTTCCGTCCTTGTTGGATGCAGGGGTTGAAAAGCATTGCAAAGAGAAAGGAAATAGTTTTCACTTTTACAGACATGGTAAAATGAAACCTCTGTAATGTTTATGGGACACGCATTTTTGCATCTATATTTGTTATTTTTAAGTCTTCACACTATATAAAGACCATTGCTTTAACAATGTGACCTAGTCCTTCCTCCTTCCAGATTAAAGAACAAAGTTGATTCAATTTAGATGAGGTTAATTTTCTTAAACATCACCAATTTTTTTTTTCTGTCACAGCAGGTTTAAAAGGAAGAAAGTTTTCTATTCTGCTACAAGTTATACTAGTATATTTTGCTATATTATTTGTAGTCATTAAAGCAGATCTCCTGATCCTGCTGGATTTTGGTGTATGATCACCATTTTTACACTGGAGTGATACTGATCCTGTAAAGAAGGAAAGATCTCATGTTCCAGAAGGAATGCTAACAGAAAATTGAAAAATCTTTCTTTTTTTGCTTTGAAAGGAAAGAGGAAAAATCTTCTCAATAGCTGCATGGAGCCAAGAACGTCCTTAGCCCTGCATGTTCTTCACCTAACACAGAGGTGTTTTGTTGTTAACAAGTCCCTTTGCCATTGTTTTGGGAACTCAGTGGTTCACATTGACCAATTGGCTTGGTCACAGCAGAGGAAACCCTGACTTCACTTACAAGTATTTACAAAGCTGTAAATCCTCATTCCATGGAATCATCACAGTAAACATAGATATATATAGATACTAAAAAAAAAACCAAACCTCAAAGTTCTTCAGGAAAAAAAAAGCACTTCCGGTCTTCATAACAGAAATGCTTGCAGTGCAATATACTGGAGTACAAGTAATAATGAATTGATTACATTTGCAACAAAATATTTATATATTAAAATTCCATTTGAAACTTTCTGAGATATCATTAACTTTTGGATTGCTTTTGCACTGCCTGGGCATTTTCTGAAAGTTTAACATTCAGCATTCTTAAAGTGAAGGAATCTTTTTCCACCTTCTCAAACATATAAAAAATTCAAACCAACCCTTCCCAATTATACTGTTCTGATGTATGAAAACATCAGATCTGAAAGGAAAATTGCATAAAGAAATCGACTCCTATGCATGCAAGAACATGAGAAGCTGAAAAGCACAGAACTCATTTAAGCACAGTTTCACTCTACAGCTAAAGCATATTACAAGTACCTTAAAAAACTTCAATCATAGCTGCAGTTATTCCTCTGCCCTGTGGAGTATGAATTATCAAAACACACAACATTAATTTTAACCATGTTTTACTCTCTTTTCCAAGGAGCCACAAAGATTTCAATTTGCTGGTGCCTAGAATTACTGAATGCAGATGCCAATTTCTGAATACAGATCCCAATTTCCAGATTTCACTGTATCTATTGTACAAGCTAACAGGATTATCTAGCATTAGCCCAGCATCCACAGGAAGTGTGATGCACAGTAAGACCTGAGGAATTCTCTAGGGAGGCAAAAGGTCCAAGTTGAGGCATGCATGATTTCAAAGCAAATCTTGGCACAAATTAACTGCCTGACCTGCAAGATGAACAAATATATCATTTAATTAATTGCCCACCTTTTTGGAGCCACACTGTTAATTTTTTTTGGTAAGTGTAAGGTAATATACTGCTACCAGTTTTTATGGAGACAATCAAAGAAATCACACATTTAATTGCCTGGTGATGAATTAGGACTGCATTTCACATTGCCTTTAGTCTCTCCCATCAACTCTACTGATGTGAGATAAATATTTATGCAACTTAATATTACTGCAAAAATGAAGCAACTCAATTAATATAGAAGTACTTCTGGTTCTTATAGAGGTTCCTTTTTTCTGTCTTCTTGAAAATAAGGGTAGAAAAACAAACCAAGAAAGAAAAGATTCTAAACCCCTTGATTAGGCCAGGAGTGAAATATCCAAATAATTCTATTCTATAAATAGATTCTATCACTTTAAGAGTCCAGCAAATACAGGCTAGGCTGCCATCTGTACAGTCTAGACCCTGAAAGTCAGAACAAGCCTTTTTCTCTATATATAAGTAAATTAAAGGAATTTTCTCTTTTTTGTTTTTTTCCTATAGATACACACACGTTTCTAATAATTTCTTTAATTGTTATCTGCTTAGAAGCAGAAACATGTTTTCTTTGGGTTAGTGGCACACAATGCATTTGACAATCTATTCTTTAGCTTACAGTATGCACAAGGAAACACATATGCTTTGATAATTATAGAAGGGCTTATAAAATGATGGCCAAGTAATAAAAATCTTACAGAAAATGATAATTTCGTGTCCAATTTCTTGTTCTTTCATGCAGTAAGTTTACAAACAGAAGACCCCCTTTACTGAGCTCTTATGATTTTTATTTTGGGTGCAGCCCAGGTTATGGAGGTTATGGTTTCCCTTTGGGTTGCAAATGCACATTGTCAAGTCATGTTGAGCTTTTCATTCACAAACATGTCCAAGTCCTTCTCCCCTCAAAACCAGATACAGACTTTTCAGTAGGGCCTGTAGTGACAGAATGAGTCAGATGGCAATGGTTTTAACCTAAAAGAGGGTCAGTTCAGACTAGATTTGAGCAATTAACTTTTCACGAGGAGAGTGGTGAAACACTGGAACAGTAGTTATCCCATCCCTGGAAATACTCGAGGTCAGTGTGGATGGGACTTTGAGCAACCTGGTTTACTTAAGCATGGCCTTCCTCATTGAAGGGAGGGGTTGGGCTTGATGACCTTTGAAGATCCCTTCCAACCCAAACAATCTGTGATATTACAATTTAAGAAAAATCATCCTAAAAATCTACTTTACTCATAGAAGCTTGGAAGAGCAAGGAAAATGGTTCTGTGCTATTAAGAAGATAAAGCTTTAGTAATTGAAATTCTGCCTTGGAGTCTCTACAGCTGTGTCAGAAGTTCTAGGCAGCCCTACAGTACACACATTAACACTTTGTCAGGTTTTCATTCATTGCCTGTAGCTTTTCAGTCAAATTAATTTTAAAAAGTGATTAGTCACCAACAACTGCTTTTTAATTTCCAGCATTTCTTTTAATTCTTTTTGGACTATACTGTTTTATTGCAGTTCTTTCTTCCCATCCTTAATCAATAAACATATAAAATTTGATATCAACTACATGAAGCTCTTCATAAACATAACATGAATGAAATGGTGTTTAAACAACTATTTTAATGTTTTAACTATTTTAATGTCTTTACATGACCAAATTTAGCAAATTAAAAATTATGTCTGCTTGGTGTTCCCTTCCTTAATTCTCAAAGCAAAGAGAGGTCCATCTGTATTTTGTTTCATTTAGTTATTTAGAAGAGGCTACACTTTTTTTCCTGGTTTATTTTGTTTGTTTATTTTTTAGAATAACCATATCTTTTTAGATTGTAAGTGATAAAATATTTTTTCCTTTTCTCTGTAGAAATGTACGTATTTATAGAACTTTAGAAATAACAGAAAACTCACAATAAGCCTCTAGCATAACAATTTTTTCCAACACCAACCTCTTAGTCTAAATGATTTCTCTTTGATCAAACAGCGTCAATCTGTTGCAAAACCTGTTGCTTTTAAGACCTAGTGAAAGCATAACAAATTTTCAGGATGAATTAAGAGTTTACTAAGGAATATATGAAGATAGAGCAAATAGCACTGACTTTAATAAAAATATAGCGGAAATTGGGCAGGGAGATAAGCTGCAGGGATGAAGGGGAGTGTGTATGTCTTTAGAGACCAAGGAACCCAGCCTTTGGTACCTCTTTTGGTCTCAAAACTATTCTTCCTGACAGCAAGAGATTTGCTATTAAAAGCATTTCACTCTTCTCAGTACTTATCATTTACAAAGCATTAAAGATTTTCTATGACCTTATCAAGTCTCCACTCGCTCACATTCACCTCTGCTCTAAAAAGTACCAACAAGAGTTTTCTCTTTAATTCCCTAATATAATTAAGTTAAGCTTGAAGCAACTCTTCTCTTTTGTGATTAGCTTAAAGTTTGCAGTTTCTGACCTTGGTACCTGAGAGCCAAGGAATCAGTAGTTTCCAACTGTGTCACCCAGTCTAATAAAGAACTAAAGAATCCCCAACAAAGCTCGTCCCTGGAGCCAAAACTCACACCCAATTCAAACCTATTTATAAATGTACATGATTTCTTAAAGTGAAGCCCTTAACACATTCTGATGCTTTGAAACTAGTAGATTGATGATCTGAATAACAGCCTTTCCACAGTTAAATTATCATGGAAACCCAGAGACACGAGGATCCCCGTGAACGATACCAGGAGCACGTAACACCAGGTAACAAATGGCAGGAAGGTTCCTGTATAAAAAAGCAATTTTCTACACAGCAACATTGGAAAGAGGTAAAAGAAAGAACATCATTAAAAAAAAAAAAAAAAAAAAGCCTTTTTCTCTGATGTACGATTTTTCCTCCTCCACCCCTCTTTATTCATATATACCTAACCACAAGACCTACTGATGTCAGAGGAGATCAGGAATTAGCAGCCTGCACTGCCACTCCTTTTAGCTTACAAGCCTTAAGGACTCATGAGACAGACACAAAGAAAGTGTAAGACAGAAAAGCTGCCCCTGGCTGCCTCCTGTTCTCTGGTCCTTGGTGTCTTGTGGTCAAGAATATTCATTAGTAGCACAGAGAAACTCACTAATGGCATGCAACCCATCCATACTCCCCTGTCAAATATTGGAAAGGCAGCCCACTGATTTGTACAGGTCACTGATCAACTGCTTTAGCAATGCAACACCACACAAAGAAGGACAAACAGGAACTCTGACAAATGAGCCATGTGTTCTGCCAAATTTGTAAAAAAGGAAGTAATGACATTTTTCTACTTCCTAGTTAGCCAATAGCTTCATCTTCCAGTGCTTGAACTTATTGTTAGCAGGTACAAATACCAACTTAATTGACATATATTCTCTTTAATATCAGATTTGTACATTTACTTCAACTAGGTGCAAATAAGACAAAAGATGACATTTATTACTTAGAAATCCTCTGTGCATATGAAATACCTTATGAATATTCCTATAAGTTTTTTACCTGTCCTATGGTCAATGACTAAAATTCCTGATCCAGAATGTCCACAAAGTCCATCCCAAGAATCACAAAACATAAGCCATGAAAATCCACAGGGAGTCACGTGGCAAATTTTGAACAAAGCAGAAACCTCTTTTTTCTTATTAAGGAAATAAAAGAAAAGGAAAACATTTTAATTTGCTGCATGCATGCTAGATGTCTTTTGATATAAACCTCAGCACCCTAACACTGCTTTTAGAAAGGAAAATGGTTGGTGCACTTTAATTAGTTAAGGTAAGGAAATTTCCTAAAGAGCACAAACATATCTGTCTGCTATGTGATGTTCATTGCATCTTCACAGAAACAGAAACACACTTTTACCCCCCCAATGCTGGTGGAAAGTAGAAATTATTTGTTTTCAAACAGTCTTTTATGCTTTTAAATTATCAGTGGAACTAGGGATGTTTTGTGCCTGTGCAGATGCCCAGGAGCTGGGCTTCTTTTTAATTGGACAAGATTTTGTATATGGCAGAAAGTATGCCCACACAATGGAACTAAGTGTGAAACTGGAAAGAGCCAAATTTGCAGACCAAGGTGTAGAGATGAGTTGGATTATTTCCATTAGTGGTTCATCCTGCCTTTAAAGACACCCCAGCTGCTTGTGACATCACATCCCCACAAAAATGACAGGCAAAATTCTGAAAATGTACAAAGGGACACATATCTGATGAAACTGTGTTTAGCTCCCAGACAGAACTGGTCAAGTTTTTCACCTGAATTCAATCTGCAGTGCCTGGGGAGAGCTACATTCACAATAGTATTTACAACAACCAGTAGCAAGAGCGGAATTTATTTTAAATAAGTAATTACAAAATCCTGAAGAAGTCCTTTTCATCCCCAGACATAACCAAAACCTGATGGGATATGGCCCTGAACAACATGCTCTGGCTGACCCTGCTCTCAGCAGGAGGGTGGACCAGGTATAATCTCCAAAGGTGCCTTCCTGCCTTAACTATTCTGTGGCTGCCAGTGGAATTCACATCACCAAGGCACCTTTAGGAAGCTGTGCAAGGGTTGTAAGTCATTGAAGTTTGGGGCTTCCTATCACTTTCACTTTTAAAAATATCTTTTATCTGGTAAAAAGTAAATGCTTTTAGAGAAATTGTCAAGAATTGTACATCTTGTTTTCTGAGAGGTGAATGTACCACTCTATTTCCAGTATAACGTTTTAACTTTATTTTTAATACTGCTCCAACATGTTCACTGATTAGGAATACAGAAAACCAAACTTATTTTCATCCTAACAGATATCAAACAAACAAACAGAAAAAACCCTCCTAACCTAATGCATTTTTAAACAAGACTGAAAACTTTCTGGCTCTAAATTCTTTCTCATAAAGGTACAATGATTTAGTGCTTTCATGAAACTTTTTAGTACAACTTCAATGTAAAAAGAATGCTATTTTATATTCAGTACTACTTCTGGCAGTCCTTTAAACTACTCTTTCTCTGACTTACAGAGCTATCAGTCAGTGTTTAAAAGTCCTCAATAAACTAAATCGACTGCCCTGAAAGAAATCCATCAATCATATTGACTAGCACTGAGAAAGGCCAACACCATGTAAATTGAGTGCAAAATTAACACGAATTTGCAAGTGGTTTTCTCAAGCAGAATCCCTCCTCTGCTTTGCATGTCTTGAATTACTAAGTATTCTTACCATAAGAAGGAGCTCAGGAAATTCACTTAATATTATCAAAACACAGAAAAAACAGTTGGAGATGGAGAAGTTTTCCTTTCAAAAGCTTTGAGCATCAAATAATAGCTGCCACACTTCTCTGAGGTTTCAGGGCAGGGCTGCTTGTAGTGTCTGTGCACCTTCCAACCTCCCAACAGCTGCTGCAATCTCAGACATGAGGCTCACTGCAAACCTTGGCCAACTGAGTGTCAGTGCTCAAAATTCAAGTAGCACTAGTATAACATACTCAGACAAGGACAAGGTGTTCAGATTTGCTGAGAAAATCCCCTACCCCCACCCACTGCTATTTCTGCATTTCTAAATTCCAGAGATGCCCACTTTGGTGATCACACGATCATTTTGTAGAAGTCTTAGCATAATTCCTTATGAACAGCATTAGAGTTGTACACACAGCTGTATCCATTTTAGTCTGACAAGCCTTTGTTCTTAGTTTCAACCCTCTACTTTTTCCACTTTATAACTTGGGGGGATATTCTCATATTGATGAGTTCAATGTTTCTTCTATAACTCACTGTGCAGGAGAAGATAATTATCCTCTGAGTAAGGTCTGACACCTTTCTTCCCCACTGCCCTTTTTTTTTAAAGGAGTGGGTAGATGAAAGCATGCTTTTTGAAATTTAGATTGTATGTAAAATAATCATACTTCTTCCCATTTGATCTATATAATCTTTATCTAGCATCAGTCACATAAGCTTAAAAAACAACAGGGGCAGATCACATGAAAGCATTCTAGAGGGGCAGATGTGGAGATTAACAGCTCTGAGAAGGATACATTTTCACCAGACTTCCAGACAGATCATAACGTCTTTTAAGACAGATTTTTAATCCTGCAAGTAACAGACTGACGACCTGAAACATTCTCAAAGTGTAATATTTTGTACATCTACACATGTTGGGGGAGTTTAAATCCAAAAACATACAAAATCAAGTGTGAGTTTTGGGTGGTTTGGACTTTTGTTTGTTTTAAAAGCAGCCTGTCATCACTTCACGGTCTGTTAAGAGAGTAATTTTGCTTTCTAGCTCAAATTCTATTTCTTCCATGGGACTTTTCTCAAGAACAAGATGGGTCACAGTCTCTACACAGCATGTCTGTGTTGGCATAAAAAGGCTGTAAAACTTAGAGCCAGCGAGACAGCTCAGCTGACCTGAAAGGCTACTGTAAGTGACAGTCCACCTACTCCTTCCCTGTCTCCTCATTATCCCTCTTTTACTCTCAGACACGTGCTTGTGCCTCTCTCACACTGACTGTGGGACTGCTCTGACTTCACAGCAAGCTGCTATGGCCCATCACTAGTTCCCTCAATGGTTTATTACTTTTCTGCTCCCCCCTGAACTACTTTGGTTTACCAAGGGGTCAACCAAGAATCAGCTTGATCAGCTACACCCTTGTTTTCCAGCAACATCCTAATTCACCTAATTTCAAAAGCTGAGCACCAGCAAATGGTATATACAGGTAAAGTGAGGCTCTCCAGAGAGCATTGCTGGTGCAGTCACAGGCTCATAGAATCATTTGGGTTGAAAGAGAGCTTTAAAAGGCATCTAGCTCCAGCCCCCTGCAGTGATCAGGGACATCTTCAGCTGGATCAGGTTGCTCAGCTGGAGTCCACCTCGTCATGACTCTTAGACAGAAGAATAATTCTTACAGACTGCTCCCCCAAAAGGGGGCTGCCAGGTGTGCTGGAGTCCTTTAGAGGTGGAGGAAATGGGTCACAGACACAAAAGCTACATGCCAAGAGAGGGTAACTGTGCTCTGAAGTCCCCTTTGAACTAGCTTTCAGAGAAAGAAAACTCATCTAAACAATTCAAAATTTGAAATTCACTCTGAAATAGGCCTGGGTACTTAGAAATCAAATTATGATTAATCTTGCATTCTACTAAGTCAGCCTGTCTGAACCCAACAGTGTGAAGTTCTGCATTCACCTAGAGAAAGAGGCATTGATGACATTACTAAAAGATGCATCTAATTAATGAGTACACCAGGAATTTATCAGAGGACAAGGAAAAGAAATACATTCCTTAATGGTGAAGAGCAAGAAAAATAATGTGTTTGGAAAAATCAAATCTTTGAAAGACCAAGCTGAAGACATGGTCTATTCAAGAAGCTGGGTAAAATCAAACACATTCAGGAGGTCTTAGATCTAGACATTATATTTTTTATAAATCAATAAAAAGTCAGCCTCCTGAGAGGCAAGTCTTCTACTCTCCCAGGTAATTTGATTATTTTCCCTCTGCAAAGTTACACCAAGATCACTCTGGTACTGGCTCTCCTGGGGAGCAGCTGAACGCACTGATAATATCAAAGTATTGATTTGTTGGTCTAAACAAACTCAGTGGCCATCAATACCTTTCATGAAGCAGTTTCATGGAAAGAAATTCTTTCTGAAAGCAATTTTCAAACCTGTTTGCCAGGTAGCAGCAGTGCTGACCAAAAAGTCTTTGAGCCCACTCTGCATGTCAGGCCAGGACAGTGGTGCTGGCACCATGAGAACCACTCTTGATAATGGACTCAGGCCCCAGTAATGTTTTTTGTCTTTTTTCTTGCTTAGGATAAATTTTCCTGGTAATTTACTCAGTCCTGCAGATCATAATGTCTCCAATGTGGTCAAACCAAACCAGATTTTTCTGATGGGTTCAGCCCCTGTCCAAGCCCCTACCCACAGCCCTTTGGAAAAAAGAAAATGCAGCACTTTGGTTTCATTACTGCATCACTAGCTACGTGTGTCCTCTGCACTGAGAGCTCAGAGGAGTAAACAGAACCTTAATGAAGGATTTCATTAAGAATCCTCTTTAACTTGTTGCATGTGCATTTTAACCATAGCACTGACTACATAAGGCTGACAGTTTCAGCAACACTGGAGTCTCCTTGAAAATACTGACACCTTCAGTGAAGTACTGGAAATTAAATAAATACAGTAGACTACAGTGAGACTTTCTCTGCTCTAACCCATATATGCCTGCAGTAGAGCAGGCAGAGACTCAGAATAACAGACTACTGTTTTCAGGTCACTAAAGAATAGAGAGATGTTAAGAAAACAGGAGGAATTCCAGAAGCTGAAATCACAAGATGAAGTGTTTAAGTACAGTTTGTTAAACTAAAATGACAGGATTCTCCTGATTAAATTGGCATTCTCCATTCACAAAATTAAGAAAGAAGCCACATTAACCATTAATACACTAAACATGTGAATGCCTTCATGTGTGCAGTCTTGTTGCAGCCACTGGAAGTGGACAACCCACTCTGCTGGATCAGACTTGCTCCCCTTGTAATATTTATCACAATTGCTGCCATTCTCAGCACCCATGCTGAAGGGGAACCTCCTATTACAGACATGAGGATATGGCACATAAACTGCAGGAATCCAGTCATCCCAGAGGATCCTCTCCTTAAGCAAACAGGAGAGCTCAGTTTTGGGAGTACAAATGCAGAACTACTTAAATAAATGAGGCAACTTTTTCTACCGCCTCTTCTGTGTAGGAATTCAGTGAAAAATGCACTAGGTTACTTATTGAGGTTTTCCTCCTTTAGGATAACCCCCTCAGGCTTGCTTTTGCAATAGCAAGAAATTTGAGCTTGATGAAGGGCAGAGCTGGCTGCAGTCAAATGGAATCCACATGCTTGTGCAACATGAAAAGGCAGAATAATAGAAAGAAGTTACTACATGTCATGACTGTAGAGTTTCCAGCCCAACTTCCTCCCAATTTTCCTTACTGTCTGTCTCATTCTCATTCACATCACAACTCTCTAAAAAATAAATAAAACCAGCTGGGCTTCTTTCTGCAGCATTATATCCAGGAAAGTATAGCCAAGCCCAGTGTTCAAGTTACACAAATTTAGATCAGCTCAGGATGAGGTCCATAAAACTTCTGAAGTAACTCACCAGTATCATAAAAGCTCAAAACCACTGGCCAAGCCAAAAGGTCTTAAAACACTGGGAAGCAGCTGAACTATAAGCAATTGAAAACAGACATGGTAACAGAAAGTGTTAAGAAACTTTAGCTATAGACATTGCTGCCAACTCCAGCTATAAATCAGACAAGTAAAATGGGAGGGAAACCTTCAACAGTCTGTTCAGAGCTTTTTAGAGTAAGAGTATGTCTGTTTATATACTTTTCTACAGTGCTAGAAAAATATGGTATTCAAATGAAAATACTACATTTTGCTTTAGACTCAGGAAATTAGAGATCTTCAGAATTTACAGTAAAAGAAAAAAAGATCAAACAACTAAAGATTTCCTTTTAATTTTCAGTGTTCTCTAAGGTTGTGTTAAAGTTCTGAAGTTTGAAAGAAACTATATCTCCCATCCAGGTTTGTTGAAAGTGTCAACAAGGCATGCTTACCTTGGTGTAGAATATCAAAAATGTTCTTACTGAATTTAATTCAAATTATCAAGCCTACTCTTTCAAGAACAGGTTGATATTTTGTACAGAGCTAAGGAATAGCTTTTGAGTATCACAGGTTTAAGAGTGAGGTGAGTGAGTAAGGCCCCTCCTAATTTTGGTTGTTGTGGTTAACCTTCCTCAGATCTAGTCCAGAATTTTCCTCTTTCCATCTTAAAACACCTGACAAAATAATATTGCTTGCCTCTTTCAGTGTTTTATATGTGAGATGCATTCACTCATCACAGAAGTGCTGTCGTTGCTCACCTTGCAGATGAGGAACAGAAGTGATTTACCCTGCTTCCTCAACAACTCAAGAGCTAGAGTGAAGAGATGGACCAAAACAATCTGAGCCAGGGATGCAGAACGCCCTCCCTCTGCTGAGCTCTGCTGCTCCCCCACACCTGAGTGGCACCACTCCCTGCTCCATTCCCAAAGCGTCCTGCCCTTCACAGGACTGCCCTCACATTATTCCTACTGCTGCTGGCAGCCCACCCCACTGGTAGATTTTTATGACTTTTGATAATGCCAGTCCTAGATAAGCACTGGGAGTGGCACTTCAGCAATGACAAGCTTTGATCCACAGCCTTGAGCTTCTCCAACAAGCCAGAGCCAGGAGGAGAAAAACTGAGGATGACGAGAGAGAATGGAAAGAAAGTGAAAGAGGAGAGCTGAAGCCTTGTAGTTCACTTATTAGTACTGGCTTTAGAATTATATACAACTTTGTTTTATGAAAATAAGAAGTATTTCTAAAATTTAATTCACCCTCAGCCAGGACTTCTACCATTAAGGCATTTATTGAAAATATAAAAAGAAAAGGGCTGTAGAAAAACATATGAGGTTAAGTTTTTATGAACTGCTTTACTCATTTTCATTAATGACTTAATAATAATAATATTTATTCTCCCCCAGATGGCTTGATAATAAAGTGCATTATTAGTTTTAAATAATTCCAGATTATCCTAAAGATTTTTTTCTGCAAAATCTAAAGTAATTCTGTCACTGACCTTGACAGGAGGTTTAAGTCAACTAAGCCTTTTAATAATTTTTCAAATTCTTATTTTATTTCTCCTTCACTATATCTCTGTGTTTGATTGGATGGCTAAAAGCAAAGCAAAACTCTGCAGTCTACCTATTTATTTCAGCCAGCTTCTCACACAGACTTACTACTTGGAAAGATTCTTACCTACCTTTTTAAGAATCTAGTATTTCTTGCTCAAAACTACTGAAAATACAAAACACTTGAGCAACTCTTGTTTACTATAGCATGCACCCAGGACAACAAATAAATAAATTGTGGTTCAAGGCTTCATGTTTGAGTCTCTACTGGATGCATTTCAGTGAATTCAAGAATACATTGATATACAGACACTAATTTGGGTTTGCTCAACTAACACATGTACAAAACTTCTCTTACATGAAAAGTACTACTGTAAGGGACAATTTCACTTTGATTTAATCAGAAATATAGGATTTTTCTATAGACCTGAAAAACCTAAAATAGAATTTTTCTATAGACCTGAAAAAACTAAAATTAGTCCCATTCACTTTGAAATAAATCAGATAAACTGTAGATGGCAGAGTACAGGACCCTTTAATCCAAAAGATTAGTTAAAAGAAATTTAGTATCTCTATTAGAACACATGAGATTAGCTAGAATAGATATATTTAGTAATGAAGTGTGAGATTAAATTACAATAAGAACAGCAGAAACATTACAAGAAGTGCACACTAATTTTATATCCAAACACTGTTTAAGAGTCATTGTGGAATAAAACTTTGCATACTTTGATTGACATGAAAAGATGTGAAGTCAGGTATTCAGGAATGAGAATATATAGAGTAAAAGAGTTCTGAATGTAGTTTTTCAATTTTTTTTCTGCCAGTGATACAAATTAAGCAGCTAAATTAGAAAAATAACAGTGCAATAACAAACTGTATTGTTTTCTTTAATTTTGAGCTTGGCAATAATTTTAACAAGAAGGAAAGGAGAACCACTGGACCAGCATGTCTTTAAACAATCAACTTGATCAAGGTCAGCATGCTCAGCATTTGCCAGGGCTGAAAGGAATTCAGATACTAATAACACTACTTTCTTTCCTAAATTATACTCCCCAGCCATGGTGGTAGGAAAACACAAGGCAAGGTATTACTGAACATGAATTAATAGATCATAACTTATTAATTTACCACCTATCATTGATTAGAGGGGCAGTTGGCTCTGACCCAGTGGTGACATACATGTGTTTTAGATATCCATGCCCACCTCCTGTATTTCCTTATACATCCCAACATGAATCCAGGCTCGCACTTAGGGAAGGGTGGAAGGTAATGCAAAGGAGGAATAGAAAAAAAAAAGAAAAGGTCTAAAAACTGTACTTTAAAAAAATATATGTATTAGTATGTTTTGCTTTTCTTTCTTAGAATAACCAGCTGCTTCTCTAGCATGTATTATCAAACATGCTTTTGACTTGTTTAAATATCCTCCTTCTGTGCTAGAATGATTGGACTAATAGAATCCCATTATAGTTATTATTTACAGAGCACATGGGAACAGCTTAGCAAAAGTTCAGGTTGAACAAAGCTCAAAAGATGACTATTTTTGGCACTTGTCTTGTTTGCAGAAGAAACAATATCTAAGGAAGTGATGTTAATGAAAGGAGTCTGTTTAATCAGCATAAAATAAACAGCTAAAAGCAGGTTGCACAGGGAGAAGCAATAAAAGAACAAGGGACTTGCAATGGTATTGTTTTCTTTTCAAGCTCTGCTCACAACAGAAGGTTTTCAACAACTGTACTTAAATACATTGATTTCAACACTGAATTCCATAAGGAAGGAAAGAAAAGTTTTCAGTCCTTTTCACTACAGTGCTCACAAGCCACCCTGAATCTTCTCTAAGCCTCGTGACATGCTCGTCTGATAAAAGGTAAAAGCATAAAATCAATCAAAAATCCCACAATTTGTACACCAGATGCAAGTAAAAACACTAATGGAGCATAAAAACTAAATTTTAACTGAAAAGCTGTATTCTCTGAAGAAATAAGCTCTTTTTAACACCATGTATGCAGATTGAAGACCATACACTGAATTTGGGAATGTACTGTTCTGCTGGAAATCTGTATATGATCGAATGCTTTTACCTCAGTGAGAGTTACAAAAATGAAACCCTAGGTTTTCTCCCAATAGCAAACAGTTATGATGCTATTTTTGATCTTAAGCTGCTGCTAGAACCAGACACAAATAATGCATATAACTGTCTTTGGAATGATAAATACAAAATCCCAAACCAAAACAACAAACAACGACAAAGCCAGAATCCTTTTTCCTTTCAGCAGCCTTTCTTTTTAAAAGAATTAAAAGCAATCTGAAATTTTATTAAATCACCAGAAGCAGAGACCTGTACAATTCCAGTTTTAAGTAAAATCGGTACAAGTTGCCTTATTAAGATAACAAGTCTTCAAATGCAACTCTTCCTAGGAAATTAGATTGAATTCTATTTCAATCATTAAAAGAAATGTGCACAATACAAAAACCACTTTCTTCATCTGCTTAATTCCCTCTGGAGGCATCACATGCATCAGAATCAGCTGAAGTATCCAACTGAGCTAAAACAACATGGTACACACAAATTTGTTCCCTTAATTCTACAATCACACAACAATCTCAATAACCTCTGGTTCTGTGATCTGGAGCAACAGTTCCATACTACAAATATGTGTCTAGACTGTGTTTCATCATACCAGAAGACATACTTCTGCAGAATATTTTGTTTTTCAACTTTTAAGCTTTTAAGTACAGTGCAACTGGTTTCATTGGTAATTTGTCAGATAGGCAAGTAGAAAGTGCAAGTTAATTTTTTTCCTTAAAAAGTGTCCAGCAAGGTTTTGAGTAAGAAGTAGGGCTGAGGATGAAGACCATGCTGATCTTTAAGAGAGATGAATAAAAAGAGTCACATGTCACACAACACCTCAATGAAAAACACTACAGGTAAAATCTCTGAGCTTTTCAGCTCATTATATCTCACACAACAAGGACCAAGAGAACAAAGTGGGAAGCTGAGACCAGTTGAAAGAGAACTTATTCACCATGCAAAGAGACCAAGAAAATCACTGCCCAGACTGAGAATTCACTCAGGAGACTCAGAGATAAATTTTTCTCCTTTCCCTATTAGTTTGTTATGATCACATCCATTGCTAATGGTCTGTGATGCTGCAGATGATTCTTTTCCTGAGGCCCACCTTGAAATTGTTTATGCTTTCATTATTCAGGCAAAGGTTGTTATGCCAGATATAGCTGCAGAATGAAAGCTTTTCAGGTAATAATCACTTTGAAGACTGCCACTGTGATTCTATACCCAGGAGCCTAAAGTTTCTGAATTTTGGTTTAGTTCCTTTCCTTAATAAAAAAAAAGCAAGCCAACAAGAAAAAAGAACAAAAAATCCCTACAACTCTTCCCTCAAATAACTCAAAACATTTAAATGAATCACTGAATACTGATGACATTCCATGCTTTAAAAAAGAATCAGGATAGGACAAAGGAAACTTCTGTCAGCTTAATTTTCTCAAAAATTTAGAGTTGAATACTGAATATGTCTAGAAATATTTATTCTTTTTATTTTAAAAAAAGTATTTATAATAGGAATGAAATTAAATGAGAAATATTCTATTCATAAGGAGTCTGGAATATAATCTATGATTAGCCTGAAGGGCCTGGAAGGTAGAAAAATGGTAAATATCCAACATCCACTAGCACAGCACAGAAGAAATGAGAAAATTGTGACGTTAAAAGAACCATTGCTTCAAAGCACACATGTTCTCCAGTGAATGAAGGGAGGGCAACATGTGGTGACTTTTTGCTAGTAGCTAAACACAGGAGAAGTAAAACTGACTGTAATTGTAGTGCTCTGCACTGACTGAACAGCTGCACACTCAGAGAGCCTGGACTGGGGCTGTGCAGGAACTCAGCAGCTCATGGAGCAGCTGCTGGGATGTGCAACATCTGAATTTAAAGCAGAGCTGGAAATAAAACTGTGTCACAGATAAACATGTTCAGTGTCCTTTGGTTCAAAATAACCACAGTACCTGTTATACCATAAGGCATTCATGCTGTGGTAGCATATTGGTGCAGTTCCATTATGTCTTTGTTTTCTTTTCCATTAGGATATGGGTTTCTAATTACCATGTGGGATCTTTGATTTAGAGGTATTTTTATGTGCTGAGTTACTACTGAGAGGAAGGAAGGAAGGAGGGAAGGAGGGAAGGAGGGAAGGAAGGAAGGAAGGAAGGAAGGAAGGAAGGAAGGAAGGAAGGAAGGAAGGAAGGAAAGGAAGGAAAGGAAGGAAAGGAAGGAAAGGAAGGAAAGGAAGGAAAGGAAGGAAGGAATTTTGTTTAAAACAAGACTTTTAGGAAAACAGCTCACTCTTGAAGAAAATTCCCATGCGTAAATATATCTTAATTTTAAGGTTTTGCTTTAGGAAATGAAGGATTTCACAATTTGTATGCATTTTATCCTTTTTTTTTTACAGCTAAATACTACCTTACATTTATTTTTTATCATGCTGGGTATGTTTACAATTTAAATTTATATACATAACAACATAAAGTTCTGCCAATTTGTGTTCAGAGAAAGATACACTTGGGAGAAAAAAAGGAAAATATTTTACTCAGTAGCAGCTGTCCACAATTATTCAAAAAATGTACTAAAATAGAAATAAAAAAGAGAACATTTTGTGACATTATGAAGAAATAGAAAAAATGTGACCTATATAGAGTCAAATATCCCAATAAATCTAGAAAAAAATGGCCCTTTTTTGACACTCTTTTCTATAATTTCTTTTTTTATGCAAAATATAAGCATATTTAATTCTGAGGGGAAATTAAAATAGCGTCAAAGGATTTCTAGCAGCTGAAACTCCACTAGGTATTACTAAGCCAACTTTCAAATTTATGCATATAAAGATGTATATTTAGAGGCTTACTAAAATCCTGACTGCCCTGCTTTAAAAATGAAACAATGGCATATAGAAATGCATATTATCAATCCAGTAATGGATTAAATCTGAAGTGATAAGCAGTAAACTCAATAACTAACTCAGGGCTAATGCAGACCAATTTAGAAGCCACATCCTTGGAAGGAGGATCTTGGACAGAAGAGGAAGGAAGAGGACAGCTTGGAAAGTTGTCTGTACTTTTGCAATTTTGAGCTGAAGAGCAGCAAGTTAAGGAGTTGGGAAAAGTCATTCTCCACTCCAGTGTTTTGCCTTACCAGCTTCAAATTCTCTCAAAACCACATAAGAAGGATGCCTGCTTCCAATATTGACTTGTATCTTTTGCTGCTGATACCAGAACCTGATTTTTAGACTTTTCATCACTTCTAGTTTGTCAGCCTTGACACCCAAGGCATGTTACAATAGAAGAAATTAAACAATTTTTCCATTATGCTTAAAATATCAGGTATGAGGAGGTCTACAGAAAGGCATATGTGTACAGATGCTTTGGTCTAGATGACCTTTAAATTCCCCCTCCCAACTCAGACTATTCTGTAATTCTGTATAAGGAAACAAGCTTAAAAACACTTGCATTTACAGCTAATTCCCAAGAAGCTTCATTCCTGTTTTATCCAAGTAACCAATGATCAGAGACTCACAGCTGGCTACCCAACCACACTGGGAGACATTTCTCCACCAGAGCACATTTTTCCTGATACACATAAACCTTTATCTTCAAAGCCTCCCCAGGAAGCTCCTCAGATGGAGACCTTCCACCTATGAATATTTCACAATTCATAATTTAATCAGGTCAATTTTATCACTTTTCTAACAAAACTATCAACTGTCCTGGCCTAATTTAAGAAAGATGTGGTCCTATTGGAAATGGCAAGTTGGAGCCAATAAATCTGTATAATGTTAAAAGATGTGACCTCTTTTTAAATTGAAATCAATACTAACAGATGAATATAATATACTGCATAGTCCTATGCAGGAACAAAAATATACATAAGCCTCATTCTCTTTCATTTTAGGAGTTAAAAGCACTTGTTAATTTAGGGTGAAATACCTCTTAACCAAATTTATACTACTGTCTTGTGATGTTTTGTTTTAGATAGTTACAAAATTTTCTTTCCACAGAAAATATCCATATAATGCATTTTGTAGATTAATGCAATTTTAGGGAGTGTCAGGATTCATTGTATAATTCTTTATAACTTTTTCAACTGTAAAAGCTGTTAAAAACAGAATCTGTAGAAGGAACAAAAAGGTTAAAAATCTCAGGCTGTAATTTATAGTGCAGAAAGCTACCACGAATGCAAAAGAGACTCATAATTTCATACTGTTTTGCAGAAAGAATAACTTAGGAAAGAAGGTGCTGGGGGAATTCACTAGAAATAAAAGAATATCTTTGCCTTGTAGCCATGCTTAATGAAGGTATTAAATTTTTCTCTTCTGAGGCTGTCAACTTACCTTGCTGAGGTTCACAAATTCTCCCTTAAGAGACATTTGTGTAGGATGCATATCAAGAAAATGAGCTAGAAGATGGATATGAAGAGGGTGTCTCATGAACAGCATGTGGGGAAGCTGAATAAAACACTAGATTTGGCTGCTACTCTGTTGTTTTCTCCCCTTGCTTTGTTAAGGTACCACCATTGCTCTTGCACAGACTTAAAAGAAAAGACCAGATGAAATTTAGGGAAGGCTCAATATGCCAGTGGGTAAAAAGAAAAAAAAAAAAAAGCATGAAACAGAGGATACAGATACAAAAATCCCTGGGAATTAATATGAGTGAAAAATGAAAACAGACATTAAAATTAAAATAGCAGGAGACTAGGTAGCAAAGAAAGGGGTAAGGAAGAGAGGAAAGAACTAGATACTACTGGAAATATTAAAAGAAGGCAAAATTCTAAAGAATACAAAAGTGAGTTTGGAATATAAATCATTTGATGGGATTAGCTTAATATTTAGTTCAATGATTCTCCAAGTGAAAAGGCTTCTAAGTAATTATATCTTCTGACTGGGACTTGAGCTACTTTGAAAGTTTTATTCAAGGACAGAAATTATCTTGAGGAAAGGGAGGGGATTTTTGGAGAGAATAACAGCTTTAAACAACATGTACAGCTACAGAAAGGTTAAAATGGAAAAAATGAACTAAAATAAAGATCAAAGAGAAATTAAGATTAGAAAGTCATCAAGAATAAGGGATTTTTTAAGCTTTTGCACTAATGCGAAATGAAGAAAGAGAACAAGAAATGAATGCAAATCAGGGACTTTCTTGACACAACAAACTTGAGCATTAAAGGCAAATCTGTCATCTCAAACTCCTGTGTCTGCACTCAGTTTTGGTACTTTAATTTCTAGATGTGACATTAAAATAGAGAATTCTCATTGAATTGGTGACTTTAAGCAAAATACATCTCTTAATTCAGCATGTTACTAGGGCAAAATTGTGCTTCAGCTTAGCCTGATACAAGTGCCAGCATGTCATTACATTGCTGCAAAACCCAGTCCATAAACAGAAGGGTGGCTCAGCTACATAAATCTTTCCTATTTTCTAACTGGCACACAGGAAAAAAAAAATAAAAAAAAAAAAATAGAAATTACATTTCATTTTGTAGGAATACACAAATTCAAGTTCAGACAACCTTAGCCTGTAATGAAGCAGAATAAATGCCTCCCTTATTGTCCCCAGTTTTCTTCAGTAGTTTCCAGAACACCAGGATAAATAAGTGAGGAGTGCCAGCCAGTGAAAGTGGACTCCTCCCTCTCCTAACTTCAGGGCATGAAAAACAAAAGACTGCAGAAAGGCTGTGTGGAGTCACTGACCTTTCTAATTTCTCACATAAGGTTGCAAGAGGTAAGTCTTGAAAGTATTTGTTGAAGTAGCCTAGCTAAAATATTTCAAAATGTCAAGATATACAATGAAAGTGCTTTGTACCAGTAAATATGTCAAACCTTTTTTTTTCACACTACCTTAAAACAGATTTTAAAAAATTGTCTTCCATAAGGATATTTTGTTCATCTACACCAAAGTAAAGGATTTAAGTCAGGGACCATCATCAGTGATAGCAGTCTTGGTTATAATTGGTAGGGAAATAGTCTAGAGGCAGAGAATTAAAAAAGAAGAGTGGTGGTGTCTGAAGAACAAAGAGGAGAGACCACAACCTGTGGAGGCCATGTCAACTTAACAACCTCCCAGCTCAGCAAAACCCAAAGCCTTCCATGGCTGGAAATGATGCAGACTTGGTAGGGTTGGTAGAGCCATGGTGCACAAACCCAATCTGTATATATGATGGTGATTAGATAATTCACCCCCAGGACATCTGCTATCCTGTCAGTCAGGGCTAGGAAATGATACAGCAATCTAGGCAAGCCTTTACAGTAAGGATTCACTCCCCCCCCCCCTTTTTTTTTTGCCAGCTAGCATGATTTTGATAATCATTTCCATCTGTCTTAAAACTTCTTGAAATAGAATGTTGCAAATGAAAGTGCATCCAGAGTCCTCTGCATCTGCAATTACATTTTTAGCATAGCTGAAACCAGAAGCAAAATCTTGATGACAGAATTCACAGAGTGAAATCTCAGTTTAACCTTGGGAAGATAAAAATGCCTTCATTTAATATTCATTGACCCACCATCCTAGTTTTGATCAATATTAATTTCTGATGCTAATAAATCTTTACACTCTGCCAAGGACAGGAGAGTCAATAATTGCTTATTATAGTCAGAAATGAAAATATAATCTGGCATTTTTATTCATTTCACACACAGCATTTATGAGGCAGCATTAAAGTCTATAAAAACATCTATCTCAGGATCCACCAGGTAAAAACAACTTAAAACTTCCTAGAGAGACATGGTCGATTTAATAAACACTATGGAAAATTTGAGTTTTGCTCAATGACAAACCAAGTACCACCTCATTTAATACCTGTTATGTTGCAAGGAGATTATTCCACATGGACAATCCATAGACACATCTCCCAGGACAGCTTCTCATGGACAAACTGTTTCATAGACTTGGACCTTATAACTGAACACTGTTCTTGAATTTTTAGGCTAAACATTTCTGTTCAAGATTTCATTCCCTACCTCCACTCAGGCATCAAACATTGAAATGGATCTCCTGACTATTCTTAAGGCAGTGGCAAAGCGTCCATTGATTTCAACTTTGACAGGGTCTCTCTTTTGGGAAATGACGATGACTGTCAGCAATATTGGGAGAGAAATCAAAAGGCTCAAGTAGCCAATATTTGATAATTGTATTTAATTTCAAAAGTATCCTGGTTTTGGCTCTAGGAACTAATGCCTAACTCCATCAGTGTCACTCCTGGCCAGCACCAGCAAATGAATATATTTTAATGGGATAGTGTTGTCATGATAGCAGGTCATGCAGATGAGAAGGCAATATATAATGACTTGACATATTGATGGCTTGGTTCCTCTAATTTCACTCCTAAAAGGAATTTTTAAGCCCACATATAAGGCTATACACAAATCTTACTGGACAATTAACTTCAGCTGGCAAATCCACATTTTCAGTGAGATTCCATATAAGTTAGTGACTTTTGACTTTGATGATTAAGCTTTTTAATGGGATGCCACACGCTCACAGGGGCAAACAATCAATCAGTGCAATATTTAAACCATTTCATCAATGACTGCAGCAATTGCTTTTTATCACACAGTCAGCAATCTCCTTTTAGCCATCAGCCACACAAGAGCAGCTTTAGTCCACTGCATTTTTGCCTCCTTGACACATCACAGTGTGTCATTTTTACTTAACTAGAAAAGGGGAAGTTATGGTTTCTCAGTTTTCTGATACTTGCCTTTTGGTAGAATCTTTGTCTTTTCACTAAAAAATGAAATTGTCATCCAATTTTACTGAAATCTAATTTATATCTATGTTAATTATGCAGCCAATGAGCCTCAAGGGATTATGTGGTACATTCTTTATCATCATAAATATTGCATTAGTTCAAATGCACTTTGGAAATTCCATTCTCAGCATTTCTTAATGATATTCAGGATTCCAGGAGAGAGCAGACTCATCTCCTGATGTTACAACAAGTTCTACTGCTTGTGTATCATTTTTCTATTAGTGCAATATCAAGCTTCTTTTATATTTCAATAATCCAGTAAAAATTAATATTATCCTTGCTAATCAAAGGTTGCTGAAATTTCTATTTAAATGCTTTTGATTTAAAAAAAATGTTAACAGTTGAAAGAAAGGGCCTCTTAATTAAAGGCAATCCATCAGTTGTGGAGGAAGCTTTTATATTGTGCCTGTAAAATTAGTACACAATGTAACTAAAGTGCAATATTTTATATAAAAGGGAATTTTAATGGGTTTCTAATCACGATTCCCTTCACTTCCCTCCTTCATTTTTAGGGATATGCTTGCTCCTGAAACTGCTAGGCTTCTCAACTACTAAAATGTTTCCCTATTGCTGAGTACTGACATTGAAAAAAAACAAAAACAAACCCACACCTTCATTCAAATACTTCACGTGCATTCCTTTGTCTTTATGGCCATTACTCAGTAAATGCAAAACTGGAACTTGTTTCTACTATAAAGGAAATAATTCAAGTACTCTAAAAAGTAAGAGCAATGCAAATCGCCGAGCTCCAGGCAGAAATCACCTATAAACTGTATTTTCTGTTTAAACTCAGTGCTGTTCATTATGAGGGCTCACAATAGAAAATGTGAGCTGAGAAAATAATGAAAAAGACACTGTGAGGGTGCCATGTAGAATTCTACCTGAGTGTTTGGTGATGGACTGCACAGAGAGCACATGAAGCTGAGCTGGGGAAGGGTCCCAGACCTGCTGTGCACTTTAGATTGCTTTCATACTCTACAGTTTACGTACCTCTCACTTATATAAATGCTGGTTTGCTGTGCCATAAACCACATTAAAACCCTGACCCACAGCTGTGGCTTCCTCCTTGGCTCTTCAGGGACTGGACAAGGGTTGGGAGCGGAACTGGGTTTTGCCGTGGTGGCTTCCCTCTGACCCCCTCAGCACACACATGTGGTTTCCTCTCAGCTGCACACAGGTCTGATAAGCACAACTAGTGGGACTAATCATGTCCCAAAAGCCCTGTGGAAACAGTGCTGAAAGCTTCTTAAAATTCAGATACCTCCCCTTGCATTTCAGAAATAGTGTGGGGAAGAGGAACTCTCTGTAAAGAACATCTTTTTATGTGGGTTGAAATGGATATATCCGTTCCTCCAAACCAGCACAGATCAACATGGCAATTCCAAATTCAACACGGCATTAGAACGACAGCATCTAGAAATCTTTAAGATGTTTTGTCCCTGCCATAACTCGAGTTGCAAGTAGAAATCATGTGTCTCAAAGAGGAGATGGAAAGAATGAAGCATACAGTGTTTCTGAAATTAATTTAAGACAGAGCTCCAAATGGAATAAGTCCTCAAGTCTCACTTATCAATTCGTACACCCACTCTATTTGTACCAGCATATTTCAGATTTCAATGTAAACTTGACTGTATTTCATCTGAAGTGTGACAGGTAATTTATTCAGGTAATTCAAAGTGCATGTTTAAGGTTTAGTTGTGTAATAGGAGATAATAAACAATTAATAAGAAAATTAAAGTGCAATGATAAAAGTAAATACATTATACAAAATGAAGATTTTATTTTTCCACATTCCAAATTGGAAGGTTGGTTTGTAAAAAGGGCTTTTGTTTCTGCAGCTGAAAGGAGAAAGCTCCATTTAGGTTTTGATTATACTTTCAGATAGAGGCTACTCCTTCAAAAGATTTCTATTAATCATAGCAGAACCACACTCAATATTAGTCAAAAGGAGACTTCAATGACAGAGTTGAGAGACTGCACACTCAGATATAAAGAATATTTTCTTTTTAAAACAAAAAGTGTCTCCGCTTTTGGAAGGTTCTTGTAGTGTCCTTCATTTGTTGGGGATACCATATTGCATTTCTATATCTCCAGGAACCCTAGATCTCTTCATCTGAGGACACTGTCTGTCTGCACAGTATGGACATCTGTTACTTTCAGTATCTAGAGCAGTTCTTCAGGATTTTCATCTCTAATTTATTATTTATTAGATACATTTTTCTAAACAGGTATAATTTTAGTATGATGGCTATTTTGGCAAGGAAAGCTGCAAGCAACCTGAGTTTTGGTTTCTTTTGACAGGTCAATCAGGATTGAAAGTCCTAAAAATTGCAGAAGACCCAAATCTTATCTATACGGTTAAAAACAGCTGAGAAATCATCAAAAACTTAGAAGATAGAGATGGGGAACCATTCACTGCCTTCACAGTGCTCAATCCTGGCTTTGTGCTTCATTTCACCTGGTTTTATTGTGTTAAAACACGGATTTATCTGTGGGAAGGGGAAGCTTTCCAGTTAAGCTAACTCCCACATTTAGTTTCATCTCCAGCTCCTTTTCTGCTGCAAAAACATCAGACTAGCTCCAGTCTGTGCACTGAAGTGATCTCACACAGCCCTCACAGTCCCAGAACCTGAAAAAACCCCAAGTGTTTTCATCAAATGGACTCACTGCAAGTCAAAATCCAAGCAGGGGGTTTGACCAAAGCTGCAGCAATTCTGCTTTTTCCTGCCTCAGTCTGCACCCCTGGTCCCTGCTGGCCACGCTGCCCTGAGCTAAGGGCTAAGGAGCTGCATCCCTTTGGATTCCACTGCTTTGAGCTTGTGCCAGACCTCCCAACACCTCATACCTGCCCAGCCTCCGTGGAAAATGCAGCTGGAAATGTTTCTGTCATGTGCCCAAGTCCCTTCAGGTCATGCAGGTCGGAAGCCTCGCCTGTGATGACTCAACACTAACCTCACTCACTGCTAACCTAATGCCACTTCTGAATAAAGAATTAGGCTCAGATTCACTGGTATGAGAAGGTGCTGCTACTCACTCTTTGCATATTACCATTATTAATAAAATACCATAAATTCACATAGTGCTTTTCAAATGTATCTTTTTAAAACCTTGTAAGAGTTGTATGAACACAACGTGAGCTATTTATGTCACTGAATTGCTGATTCAACATCCTAAGGCTGTCCATAAGTTCTCAGAGTCTTTCTCGATTTGTGCTGACCTTGTGCTTTTTATACTGCATACCTTTATTATATATTGATTTTTATTCCTATTAACTCTATGATTGTTTTAATCTTTTTTATTTTCCTTTATAAGGCGCTTATGTCACATTAATTCATCTGTCAAAGTTGGAGGCAGTCTACTTCAATAAACTCAGATTGACTTCTAATACATGAAAACAGTGGTTTTGTACAACATTCAAGTTGTATGAAAAAACAGAAGTTCATGAAATTTTAAGTGCTTTCATACACATGGTAGATAGTTTCAAACTGTCCTCTTTTACAGCTTAAGTATTCAATCAAGATACTTTGAAATAGAATAGCTACTATTACAGGCTGCAATCCACAGAATGAAAAGTTCTAGTCCTACTCTTTATAGACACCAAGACATCATGATTTGAATTCTGCAATTAGCACCACAACTTTATTGTGTTGAGCATAAGATATGTGCTTTTAAATACATAAATAACTGGCATTTAAATCAAATTACTGAATGCCAAGCTCTTGAACACCTTAAAAATGCAATAATGTAGGATCGTCTCTGGTAGGCATAAATTGAAAGTGAGATGGCATGAAAAGTAACAAAGCACAACATTTTCTGATAATAATACTGTTTTGAGAGCATTACCAGAGTGCAACTAAGGAAGATGATTTTCACAAATGAATGGGCATGTAAGGCAGCACACAAAGAGACAGCCTTGAGGAAGAGGCATCAGTGAATGACCAATTCTCATCCAACACTCTTTGCAGTAACTCCTTCCCACTGATTCTGAAATCAGCTGGGCCTTCTCAACTGCAATTTGAACTTTGGACCCTCAGCATACACACTATACATTTCTTTTCAAAACTGGACATGAAAAACCTAGATTAGCATTCATGAATGAGGAAAGAATAATCCCTAACCTAAAAAAAAACCCCGCTTTATTTCATGTCATGCTGTGTGGTATTGTTAAAAAGTGAGATGACAAAATTACCTTAAGCGTCTCTGATGAGCTTTGGGATGAACACACAATATACTCTTTGCACATTTGTGATTTTTAATCTGTACCTTCTGAACCTGCACCAAACTGAAAACCTTGTCTTACTGGTTTGGTTAAGCAGGTTTTCCTCTCTCACTTCCATCCAAGATATGCACTTGGATATTTCTACACCCCTTATAAAGCCAGCCTGGGGAAAGTGGGACTTGTTCTGCTTTAGAGGTCAGAGGACAATCCTCATCTATGGAAAAGGAAAGAGAGTGTTCCCTCACTGGGGCTCACCACATGGACTTTTGGCTTCAACTGTCCAAGACCACTGATAACTAAAAGAGCAGTGTCCCAGGGTGCCCACCAAGCTAACCTTCCTGGCATGAGACTCCTAATGTTGCTTTAATAAATTATCCAATGCTTCCAGGGTAATAATAAAATCACACAAGAAAAAGCATAGTTTTAAAAATACCGAATTGCCTGATTAGGTATATTTTATCAGCTATTTCTTTAATTTCACAAATCACCCAGAATCATGCAGCTTAGTCAATCGTATTGCAGGAAATTAGACTTGGGCATCTAATGAATGGATGAAATTAGCACTTGGGCTTCTAATCTCCAGGAGAGAAGATTTTTGAATAAAAGTAATATCTTTCTTTGAAAAGTGTTTTGTACAGTAAATGTAGCAAATTATTTCTCTTGTATGAGAATTTTCCTATTATGACATTCACAAGAGGATATTCTAGCAGTACTAAACACCACCCTTATTACCTTTGAGGACACAATTCCAAGGTAATGAAAACATTAAGGAAGGGGAAAAAAAAACAACAAAAAACCAAACCAACCAACCAAACAACCCCAAAACTCTGCTAACCAAAAATCCTGCTAGGCAAATACTGAAACATCCACAGATCCTGTTTGCTTGCAGGGCTACTATAGATAGGTACTACCCAAAACCATTATTTGACACCAAGAAATAAAAATGCAGACCCAGTTATTTTCAAGTTTGATGTCAGGAGGAAAAAAATGCAGGTCTGGAAGTCAGCAGGACAGTTTGCACTGTTGTGTTTTATTAGATTTTTTTCCAGCATCATGGAGAGGAAATGTAACTCCTTCAGAAACTCTGTTTACTGTGAGACAGGGGTGGGAAAAGAACACGGCTAGAGCCTGACTGGAGCATCACTTCCCTGCTACAGCTATGTGAAATTGTAGGTGCACATGTAACAAAAAATAAAATTTCTATTTTTGTTTTGAAGCCTGAAGGACCACCTATATTCTATTGGTGTCTCAGGTCTGACTGACCCAACTTTAAGGTTAAGAGCATTTTTACTAGAAGTTTGTCAGTTTTCTCATTACCTGTGGTCAGGAGCTCAAATCTTGACACTTTGATTTTACCTTGGGAACTTGGGTAGTATAACATAAATATTTGGATTTAAATCAGTAGCCATGCAGAATAGCCCCAATCTTATTTACTAATTAAATACCAGATGTACATTCCACACAGATATTTCCCACTAACTGAAGATATTACTTTGACGTATGCACCATTAGGAATTTCACCTAATAATTGCATTGCAAATTGTTAAAAAAAATAAAAAGGCACTTTTGGAGATACAGCCAATGACTGCATCTACATAAAAAAACCACTGATTTAATGTTTGATATTTGAAAAGTATCTTAAGCCCACTGTAACAAAAAAAATAAATTAATTCAATATCATCCATCTACTAATTATGTTGCTAAGATATTAACAGGAAAGAATTTGGTTCTATGGCTCTTAAAAGCTTGATTGTTAAATTCATAATAATATGGGACCTGTCTTTCATTGAGCAGAGAAAAATGAAAACCAACAAAACCCGGATTCCTAAAATGAATATGTACAGTTGAGGAGCCTAGTTTACTGTCACTGAATTTTATTCTCCTTTTCATTTTCAGTAATTGCAGCAAAATAGCTGCTCTTCAGGGACATATTAGGAAAAGAATAGTAATTAAGCTTAGGAAGGTATAATCTGTATAAAAATGAATTACAACAGACTCAGTCTAAAACTAATGTATTACAGATTCAAATGAAAACCTAGCTGTACCCTGTGAATAGCTTATTCAAAAACACTTCCAGATTTCTAGATGTCAGCTCTGTCACTTTGGGCACATTTATTATCCTCTTCAAAATGTGTAACCCTTCAATGTGAAAAATGACATCACTGAGGAATCAACACTTTTCCTTCCCTAAGGAGCCATGCCTGGGAATACAAGCAAAAACTCCTAAATACAGATAAATAGAAGCTTTCTTTATGAATGAGACTGCATGGTTTATCAAGAAAACCACTTAATGGCCCACATTATTTTAGCAAAACACATAACCCAGCCAAAAGGAGAGAAATAAACTTCCCAAGGGCTTTAAAAAGTCAGTTTTCTGACACTAGATTTTGAATTGAAGCCTATTATTAAAAATAAATAAATTCACTGATGAATAGTCCCTATACTTGGTTCCCAGAGAGTGAACAGCAAAAGGACTAACAATCCATAAACAGTCAGGAGTTTTCCCACAAAACGTGCTTGACATAGCAAAGCTGTAAAACTGTGTTGTTGGATGCATATTATGGGTACATCTCTCCTGCTCCAAAGAAACTGGACAAAGATATTTGTGGATTATTAGAATATACATTATCTACTAAAGTTTGATAAAATGGCACAAACACCATGAAAGATTTCATCGAGTCCAGTAGCCTTTACATTCCTGTGAGGTCAGAAGTGGTGTTCTTCCAGCTTTATATGACATTGGGAGAAAGGAAAGCAACATTCTTTCAACTCCAGTTTTAGTCCTTCCCTTTTTTTATGGAATTAGAAACCCACAGCTTATTCTGTCAAGTCTACACACTAGATTTATCATTAAAATTATTTTAGTCAATATTTGCACAGAAGAAAATAAAAGGGCTTTAAACAAACCTCTTGGATTCCTTTGCTATAAATTATAAAACCAGAAATCAAATTAAACAGAAAGCAAAATAAAGCATGACCCTCCTTAACCACTAAATCATCTGTGGCAACCTGTACAGATGGATGTATTTTGGAATGTTCCCAAAGCCAAACTCTTGAAGCTAGCTTTAAAACAAGATATGAATTAGCTTGGCATGCTCCACCCTTGACTTAGCCCTCAAGGACATGGTCAAAAATTTACTAGAAAAGCAGTGATGGAAGTAAGAGTGAACAACTAATGCAATTTATTCCCTAGGATTTTGCAGAGCTCTGCTCTCTGTGTAGGAAATTTAAGAAACAGAGAACATGAAATGCTCTACAACCCCCAGAAAAATACTCTGATATTACTGCCAAATTACAATTGAAATATGTATTTTGATGATTGTCATGTCACATTGCATTCCTGAGCATCATGCACTATTTTCAACTTCCATCTTTGAATAAAGTGTGAAAACATTGTGTATAAAAATTGATAAACCAGTAAACATTCGAGAATGGCTTCTAATGGATACTAAGACTTAAAAAATGCATGATATTTTGTATGAAATTATTGCAAGCAAGGAGGGTAGTAAAGATTTACTATCCAACTAGAAATACTGGTGTTAATTACTCTAAGGACATCTGCAGCAGAATTGTCTGAAAACAAGGACATCTGAAATGTTGTGCAGTAACATTCTAGTTTATGGATACGCAGACAGAACAGCTCAGGGTCCCTTAATGCTGATGGATAAGGCACTGGCACAGTTCCAGCCTGACACACATGGGCATCCATTACAGCATGTCCTGGAAAACAGGCAGTTGGTTTGGAGAATGCAGGGCTAGAGAAGACCTACCTTCTGTAGAATGCAAGACAGTAAAAAAGGTTTAAAATATAATATAACAGGGAGTCCATAAAGTAGTCTTAGTTTTATTTATTAAACATTTGGCAGTGGATATCAAATGCTGGAGTATATCACAAGTGGTTTGACTGCATCATTTATTTGTAGTGCAATACAAAATGAGAAACATGCCCCAGCTCCTTATTGTATGTTAATATTAAATCATTACACATGGCAGCTGTTTTGTGTTCCATGTGGTTTTCAGTTTCTTGCTGACAGGTGTCCAAATCACAGAAACTATCCCCACATGTAGTGGCAG